>NW_017728931.1:31081034-31127191 GCF_001723895.1 Crocodylus porosus
TGGCAATTTATAGAAATGAAGTTGCAGTGGGTTTGAATAAGATAACAAGAGAAGAATGAAAAAAAGACTTGATATTCCTTGACTCAAAAAGCTCCTTCAGGTAATTGTGGTAACCAACACTTCAGACAGTAGGAAATGGTTCAGAACTTTAAAATAAACATACATGTTTTATGCAAAAAGTACATCGTAAGTGGAAGCAGAAGGGAAAAAGAATTGAAATTAAGTAGACTTGTTGGTAACTTGTGAAATTCAGTAAAATGGAGGGATGTGATTTAAAAAGTGCATTCATTTTTATGTTACCAAACTGAATTTTCTACAGAACACCTTTGAATTCATTAGTTTAGATCTGCTTTTAATTTGGTGTTTCCCTTGAGAGCCATTATATTTTTCTGCTGTCAGCCTGATGTTGAGGAAAAAAGAAAACTGGCAGATGTGGCGTTTTCATCTAGTTTGTTTCATAGCTAAAAACAGCATTAACCGCTAAGCACAGACAGAGCATTACTTTTAATAATCCCTCACAACTATTAAGTAGTTTAAACAAACTTGGTTTCAAAGATTGCTGGTATGTCTAGTGAAAGTATTTTTTCTTGTTCATTATAATCCTCCTATGTTACAAAAGCATGCATATGTGTAGTTGTTTGTAATGTGTTTGCTTGAAAAGTATCAAGAAATCTTTAACAAAGAGAATTCTTTAAAAGTTTTTTTTAATATATTAGTCTGGTAAAAATGCCATTTCAAATTGTTCTTACAGCATATTATACCTCCACTCCTGATGTGGCTATATATAGTTTACAGCCTCATTTACTTTAATGTGCTACCTGAATAACATAATCATAGCTATAACTATGGTAAAGGGTTGTAAGGTGCATGAACCGCTAATGCTTTCTGACGATTTAAATGACTTGTTCATAAAATGTTCTTTTAATAATAATGGTAAAGCTTTTAGCACTAGATGTCAAAAATGCGAAGAATATTGCCTTTTTCAAGTGTTATTTCTTTCTAGCTAAAATGTGTTTTAATAATAAATAGCATTGAGGCCAAGGTTATGTGGCTCTCGTATTTACAGTACAGTCCAAGCAGAAGGCTCTTACTACGTATTCAGACTGGCTGACCTCTGCTTACTTATGGTTATGTAACATTCCTAATGTATTTGCCATTTCCTTGTTTGCTTGAACAAGATGTTTCTTTCATCAAGAAAGGTCAACTAAATATGTACCAAAGAAGAATATTTATGTATATAACCAGCATAAAAATTACTTCACAAGGTACAATATTATTCTGCTACTGTTTTATAAAGCTTTCCAGTGTTATAGCACTTTATCAGCAAATGGCTTCAAATGGAATTGTTACATGAACACTCGTGCACTGCTGAACATCAGCCTTTCCAAAGCAAGGTTTGCTGGGAAGTTGAATGACAGTCGCACATTTTTTATAAAGCTGAAGAACATAAGTATAAGGGTGATTTTTTTTTTCTTGTCCGTTAACCATTTCCTGGACTGTCTCTCTTTTGTGTGTCTTCAGGTTATTTGGCGTTACAGGAAACTGTGCTGCCTGCAGTAAGCTCATACCTGCTTTTGAGATGGTGATGAGAGCCAAGGACAATGTTTACCATCTGGACTGTTTTGCATGTCAGCTTTGTAACCAGAGGTAAGAGGGCTCCCTGGTTTTATTCCATAGGCTATGAAATAAAATGTGTATTTATGTATATTTACAAGAGAAAGGAATCATTGTCTTCCTCTTGAAACTCAAGACTGGGAATCAAACCTGAATTATTTCCTTACCATTGCCACGGGCACCTGTGTGACCTTGGCCAAGTCACTTGAACTTTTTGTGCCTCAATCCCCTCATCAATAAATAAGAATAACGATACTTCTCCTTCTCAAGGCTGTCCATCAAGCTTAATTAATTAATATTTATAAAGTACTCCCAAGATCCTTGGCTGCATCATTTATCATTATTGCATCCATTTTATTTAAATTCCTCTGCTTTGTCAATTAAATTTACTTTAAACTACAATCTGTTTCTTTCTGTTAGTGTTCCTATCATCATTTGAATTACTGAGACACTATATGTTGTACTCCACTATTCTTTGTATACTAATTCATTCAAAGAGGCATGAGCTTTCACGGGCTAAGCCTACAACAGCTTCTCTGAACAGGTTAGTCTATAGTCTGTAAGGTGCCAGTGTGTCCTACGTTCTGCCTAACTTCAGGCTAACATGGCTGCCTACCTCTCTCTGTTGTTATATATCAGTGTTGGAATCCCAAGCCATATTTCTAAACCTTGTGAATTGAATTGCATGGCTTTAGTCCTTTTTAAAAATCTTAATCTATTTCCCTGGTGTGGAATCCTATGCTTATGCTTATGGAAGAAGTTTGTTTTGTCACTGATTTCTTCTGGGCCAGAATATCACCCTTGGAAATTAAAGATTTAATTCACATGTACTATTTGTTGCACATCTTATATTGCTTGATGTTTTAGCACTATGATTTAGAGCTTGCACTTCTTTTACATTTAGTATAAAAAACCACTGAAGGTAAAAGATTTTGGGGGCGGTAATAACAAGAATTTACCATATTCTAAAACAGTATTCAACAAAGGTAAATCTAGTCTTACATAAATCATGCCCTCGCCCTATATTGTATCATCCCATACTACTGTAATTATTAAAATAAAAAAGCAAGCATTTTTAGAGCAACATTAAATAAATAGCTGCTAAAATATAGCATACTACAATTGCACTCTAAAAAAAGCTAAATTGACCTTTTTCATCACTTTTCATGCAAAATTAAAATATCAAACAAATAATAGCCATTGCTTAAACTATATAATAACACAAAGTAATTATAGGTTAGAATGCTATTTACAAGTCCTATATCAATTTTGTCTCACCACAGAACTAAAAGGCTGTATTCAAACTAAAGGCTACTCAACCAGTTGAACCACCCAAGTAAGACACACACGCTCCTAAGTTCAGATTCTTAAACCTTTCCTGTCCCTATTGCTGTGAACGACTATTCTGGGATCATTATTAAAGTGCCTAATATATTTCTGTTGTCCGCTTCATTTATTACATGCCATAATGGGGCTGCATATCTTTAGTGTTGGTTATGCACAATTAGCACTTAGTTATTGTCTTGTCACTTCAGCCCATACAAGACAAACTTCTTTAATGGAAGAAGTCAGCTAATCTTCATCAGTCAAGCAAAGCAGACAATTTTTGTTACCCTGAATACAAAAGATGTTTTATGTTGGTAGTGGTACTAATAGGTTTGATTGGAGAATGTATCCTCCAAAAAAACTTAAAAGAATCATTGTTAGTATCCTTTTTATCACCGTAAATGTAAACTAAAATGTCTTCATAGTATGAATACCAGACTGATGATCTTGGACAACTTATCTCTCGATTAGAAATGTGTACTGCAACTGATTTTTAAATTGAGTGCTTTAGTAGTGGTCTAATACAGGTCAGCTTTGATGTTATTGTATGTCTCATCTCTAAGCTTTCAGTGTAGTCTCTCATTTGGACTTGAGGTTTTTCTTGTGCTTTGGGCAAACGGTACCCACTGACACTTTTATTAGGTGGGACACTCCAGTCCAAGCCTTAGACATAGAACACAGGAGTTACCATATCTAACAAACCATGCACCCACAAGTCTAGTCAGTTGCTGGTATCATGTCTCAAAGAATTTCATATATAGTATCACATTACGCTGTCTGGTCCAGCCTCGATCAAGGTGTCTGGAGGCTATTAATCAATTTACTAATAATGGACATTAATAAAATAACTTGTGCATAAGGTAATTTTTTTTTATTATTTTGTTAATCTGTGGCTAAGCTTTATGCCCTGAAGAGTAATGGTTTATGCTTTTCTTTTGTTATTATTACATGAACCCTAATTGGTAGCCCTTCCCTCTGTGCTCTTGATATCTTTTGTCAATAACTACTGCTGATTGGGCATTTCTTATTTGAAGAAATAGTAGTTGTAATTTTTTTGAAATTCTTTTTTTGTTATGCTCCTTTTCTCTTAGCCTGCTAAGAAAAATAGGAGTGCTAGATTGATTTCCTCTTACCATTAGTTATTCTCTACATTTCTGTCATCATAACCCTTCTCTCCTTATTATATTAAGCAACTCAGTCTTCGATTGCCATAGCTGTTAATTTTTATTGTGACTAAAATTCTGTTCCTTCCTTCTTTGTTTATCCCAGGTCTGTGAAATACTGTTTTTAAGCGAAATCACTAGGCCTGTTCTTTTCATTCAAGTATGACTGATGACTTTTACTATCATTAGTATGATATGCTTTAAGATCAGCATGTTATTTAAACAAACACACACACACACACAGAGGCGTGCATGCACGCACACATGCGCTACATGCAGAAGTTTATACCAGAAGTAACACATATCAAACAAGTGTGTCAGTTATCTATTTTATCTCTTCTTGTATCCATTGTCTGTGGGGTTGGGTTGGTTTGGATGGCTAGTTGGTTTGGTTTGATTTGATTTTAGTCCCATTAAATTATCAGCTTTTTGAGGCAGATTCTGTGTGTTCTTGCACGAGTTTCTATTTAAAGTACTGTTGTAACTTACATATTAATATATACCATTCTTGACATGTGGTAACATTTTAGTTTTCGATTGCTGCTGTGAATTGAGAAGTAGTTTCTATAGAGCTATACCCAGTTTTTTTCTTAAAGGAACAGAGTTACTTAGAACCTGAAAGGTTCAATTTGAATTGTACAAAATCATAAAAACAAGACTGAAATGGACCTCAGAAGGTTGTGAAGTCCAAAGCCCTGCTTCAGGTAGAGTCACCCCTGTCCAAAACATCCCAGAAGAACACTTTTTTAACTTACACTTAAACACTTTGATTAATGAGGATTCCACAATCTGTCTAGGTAATTGGTTCCAGTACTTAACCACACTCACAGGTGGAAAGTTCTTCCTATTACGTAACCTAAGTCTCTCCTGTTGCAATTTAAGGCCATTGCTTCTTGTCTTATTTTCTGTTGGCACAGAAAATAATTGATTGCCATCCTTTCTATAACTTTTTTTTCTATTTGAAGTCTCATCAAATCCCCCTTCAAACTTGTTTCTTTCATTTTCGTAATTATAATTGTTCCAACATCATATGTCATGTTTTCAGAGCCACTAATAATTTTTCTCGCTCTCCTCTGGGCTTTCCAATTTATTTGCGTCTTTCTTGACATGTGGTGCCCAAACTGTAAAGAGTGGCCTAAGTAAAGCCCCATCGGGGTGAACAGAAGAATCACTTTGTATGACTTACACACAAAACATCTGTTAGTGTATTCCTGCTTAATATTAGCTTTTTGCGATATTAAGTTGTTGGTTTATATTCAGCTTCTGCTACACTGTAACCCTGAGTCTAAAGTCAAACCAAACCAACCAGTCAGTCAAGCAAAATCACACAGATAATGGATAACCCCAAGGTCCTTTTGTGCAGTATTGCAACCTAGTCAGTCATTCACCAATTTGTATTTGTTCGTGTGCTTTTTCCTTGGTGTAACACATTGCACTTCTTATCAAATTTCATCCTTTTCATTTGAGATCATGTTATCAGTTTATCAGTGTTGAGTTAAAATTCTATTCAGTCTTCTGAAAGGTGGCTGCCCCACACAGCTTGATGTCATCTGCAGATTTTTACTAAATATGCACTCAGTCCCACACTCCAAATCATTAATGAAGATATTGAAGTTTGACTAATTGATTCTTTAATTCTCTGGGTCTTCATTTTCCTTTTTTTTAAAAAAAAGTGGCACTGTATTTGATGTTTTTCAGACTTAGGATCTTACCTGAACTATATGAGTTCTATAGAAAATATCCACTGGCTCTACTGATAATTTTAGCCAATTTATGAGGAACTGTAGGAGGAATCTGAGGAGGAACTCCTCAGGCTTTGCTGGTGTGAAAAAAAAATAGCTTATCTAAGAAACTTGCTCTTTTCCTACTCTAGGCCAAGTACCCGTCTCTCCATCCTTGATAGTAATTGTGTTCGTCACCTCATAATTGACCCTTTTTGTGAAGGCTAAAGTAAAAAAAAGCGTTAAACACTTCAGCATTCTCTACATCACCCATTATTAGCCTCCCCTTCCCCTTCAGTAAGGAACCTACGCTTTCCTTGGCCTTCCTCTTATTTCTAATAGACTTATTACTTTCTGTTATTTTTTTTATATCTCTGGCTAGCTGTATTTCACTTTAAGCCTTAACCTTTTGGATTTTATCCCTACATGCTCTTACTCTGTACTCAGCCTTGTTTTTTACTCAAGTTCAATATTTTTATTCTACTATTGTTTCTTCCTTTTCTTGGGATCACAAACTCTGTCTTTTAATGATCACTGTGACCTTATTTGCCTTGCACCTTCAGATTCTCAACCAGTTCTTCACTATTATTTAAGAGTCAAATTGAGAACAGCCTACCCCCTGCATTGGTTTCTCCACACTCACTACCAATAATTGTCCCTAACAACTTAAGAATTTGCTAGCCTGTCTGTGTACTGCTCTATTACCTTCCCAGCTCATATCATGGAAGATAATGTTCCCAAAAGTCTTGTGATTTCTACATTTCAGTTGATTTCTTAAAAACAGCCTTAACTACCTCTGGCTTGGTTGTCTATGGTAGACACTTACCAAAACATCCTTCTTCCTGTTTTTCCTTTTCATCTTAAGCCAGAAGCGTAAAATAAATTTAACTTCTGCTTTGTTTTAGATCTTAGAACAAGTGTATATATCTTTAGTATGCAAGGCATCACTTGCATCTGATAACATTGAATATCATCTGATAATTTGTTTAGTTTTTTTCAGTCCCTCTGAAGTTCTTCAGGCTTCTTCAGGCTTGATGGATCTAAATAATTTTGTGTCATCTGCAAATGTTGCCCCATCACTATTCAAGCTCTTTCCCAGTTCACTAATGAACATATTAAGCCACGTTACATGGATCCTTGAGGCAATTTACTATTAACTTTTGCCATCATAAGTGACATAAAGAAGAGGTACAATGTTTGCTACACATATTTCTTTGTAGCTGACTTGCTTTATTCCTATGTTCCTTCAGTTCTTTTCGCTTTATACTGGCTTAACTTTAATTTTTCATGGTTTTCTATTGTCTGCTATTTTGACCCTATAAAATAACACTTCATTTTTGTTATCAAAACAACTAGGAGAAGTGTTCCTACAACATCCTGTGTGCTGAAAAGTTTTGTGAAATCATTTAGTTTATTCACTATATCCTTATTCTCCTTAATTATTCCCTTTATTCCCTGGTAGCCCAACAAATGTGTTTTATCTAATAAAGCATTGAGCTTGGTTGCTGCCTTGGTTTCCTCATTAAGTAGAACAAACACAGTGTATATTTTATTTACAACTCTTCCCTTTTGGAAGTCTGGCTGGTTAACATAAGGGTAAAAATTATTTCACCCAACCTCCTTAGTTGGTTCACAACCTTGGGGGTAGGGATCTTAACATTGCTCCCCTCTGAAGAGTATTAAGTGGGCTCCTGTTCATCCAGCTTGCTGTCCCAGGCTTGCTTTATAGAAGGTCTGAAGAATTGCTCAGAATAAACCTTATCATTAAGCTTTACCTTGTCTTTGACTCCTTGGTCTTCAGAGGTCTCATCCAAAGCTCTTTGATGACAAGAGAACACTTTAACTTAAGTGGACTTTACTATATCAGGGTCTAACTTCCCCTTAAGGTTTAAGGTTTAGCTACCTTTCAGTTTATCTACTTCTTTTGATTGGCCTCTGTGAGGCTAGCTTTCCACAATTTGACAGATTCGTGCTTGATTTAAATAACATTTTTTTGCTTTGCCATTTTCTGTGCCACTTCTTTCATTCCTTTCTTGCCCTCTTCTCTTTTTTAGGGGTATGAGTACCTTAGGGCCTCTGAGAATATGGCCAGATGTTCAGTTGCCACATTGCATATTTCCTCTCTCCCAAAAGTTTAGTAACAAAGCATGAATTTTTAGTATCTTCCATCCCTTGAGGATTCTGTGGTCAGTGTGATTTAGTGACAATCAATGTAATTGTTCATGTGTCCTCTACCATGTCTCAGTACAGTTTTTAACATCTCAGAATAAAAGGCTTGTTCACCTCACCTCAGCAGTAGCCCCAGAACAATCAATTGCTCCAGGCTAGTTTCTACCAAACAGCATTTTTCAACATGAGAAATAGAAGCAAAAATAAAATGAACTTGTGAAGTTCCATACCACAGATTAATTCTCCCCAAACATTGACCAGCAATACAGGTGTGTGACAGGTAATATTTAAGTTGAAAACTTTGAATTCTGGTTTGAGGCATATCTGTGCTTGACATTCTGGGCTAGGCCTGCTGATCTCACTCATTCAGGTCTCGTACTCCATGAAGTTTCTGTCTCCCTTTTTCTCTCAGTTTCTCTTAAGCAGCCTGACAAAATAGACTCCATCTCACTTCATTACTTCCTCGATAATTTCTGTCCTCTTTAGTAGAGCAGTTTGAAATATACTTTACCACTCCTGTGACACATTCCCAAATGACATTAAGCCTAGCCTTACTTCCTTTTGCTCCTTTTGGAACATATCTTTTTGTTAACATGTGGCCATTAGCTTACGTGGCTCACTTTCATTCAAGTTATTCTCTCTCTATACCAGTAAACACTTTCATGTGGAATCACAGAAAGCTCAGAGGCCTACATTACACCACTACCAAGTTGCTTTTGTTTGTATTGAACATAGCTATTGTCCTCACTATAAAATTATGTCTGTTTCTAACTAAAGCATTAGATTCCTAATGCATCCTTTAAGTACCCAGGATCTCGGTGGTGATAGTATTCATTAACTATAATTATTTTTATGGAGAGTACAGTTTAAGCACCTTTTTTTTTTTTTCAAACCAAACAAACTTTTGATAGTTTTAAAAAGCATACCAAAATGAAATGCATCTTCTTGGGCTGCACTAAGTTAATATTTGCATAGGTCTTAGCATATATTGTATCATTTATCACTGAAGCCATATAACCTCAGTCACAAATTAGATACGCTAGAAAACAGCCTTTGACAGGATCCGGTAACAAGATCTATGTCTTGTTTCCTACTTCTCACCATATCAAAGCCACTAGATTACTACTATAGGAGGAGCTTTCCACACAGCCATCTTTGTTTCAAGCAGTATTTCTCCCTTTCTCTTCAGATAACCTCAGCACTGTATTATGCAGCCTTTAATGGCTGCTACAGGAAAGATGGCAGGGAACTATAAAATCACTCAGTGCTAAATGTAATGACCATTTCTTGGAACACAGGTTTATAGTTTGTGTGATACCCCAGCACGCCTCTTTTCAACCAAAGTGGATAGCAGAGGTCATTTCATAATATAAATAGCCTTCCTTTTGCCATTTTAAAATATGACAAGAGTTCTGAGATAGAGGTTAATTAGAATGGTCATCCCACTAAAGTTATAGGCAAGTCCGAAATATTATCATCAATTTATGGCCAGTAAGTCTGATCTGGCATGTTAAACCTGCCCACTGTATAATTTTCCTGTTCCACTTTGCATTTTTATTAAATGAATTGCACAAGGATTCAAAAAAGAAAACACTGTATAGCACCAGCCAAATGGTAGCAGCCTTGCCTCATTTTACACTTCCAACCTACTTGTCCTTTAATATGGAAACCCTTCTACTTCCATGCTTGACTGAGATATTGTGTCCCAGATTCTACTGTTTCTGGGTCACATTTCAGGGATGTAGGAGAGAATAACTAATTATCCCCTCAGCAATAAATTAGTCTGCAAAACTGGTCTAGAAAATTTCACAAGAATTTTGGCACTTGACTCCTGGCCTAAACTAGAAGATTATAGATCTATTTTTTAGGGTCAAAAGTTTAGAATTGTAGGAGGAGCTTAATTTTTCATATAATCAACTGATTCTTTTTCTTTGGCTCTGCTAAAATATTGGAACAAAGCATCACTGAGTGTAAATGCAGCTTTCATAGAGTATTTACCTCTCTGTCATTAAAACCAAATTAACTGATTTAACTCTGAGAAGCAAAGCCTCCACTTCCACACCCCCTTGCAAACAGGTTCATAACCAAATTTGTACAAATTTGCAACTCAGCACAGAATTGAATTCAGTATCTCAAATATCAAAAGTTTCTCCAAAAGGATAAATAGTAAACTAGTCATGATTTTGCATGGGACACAGTGTGTCACTGGGTCCAACTCATTAATATGGCTAAAGGGGAATGTAATGGAGCACGTCGGTATTTAGAGTGGGGGGTGGGCAACCTTTTTGGCAGGCATGTTACAAATTAGTCCTACACATTCCCCAAATGCCACCGTGATCACCTTTACCCTCCTGATCTGCTCCTGCTTTATGCACCCTGCCCTGCCTGCCACTGTGCTGCCTGTCCCTACCCTACTCTGCCTCATGCCACCCACAGAGGCTGGCCATGCTACTTGTGGCACGCATGCCGCAGGTTGGCCATCTCTGGTCTAGAGCGTTCAGGAAGCATGTGCTAACTTCCTCCTAGAACACAACTGTGCACTCATTTCAAGTTATGCTTCCCGTGCCTTTGGGACTGAAAGACAAAATAGAATAGCAAGAGGATTTTGTCAGCTTGGAAGGAAACAGCAAAAGCTACAAGGAAAAGGAATGTGCAAACGATGCAATTTAAGTAAGCTGTGCTTAGCAATGGGTTTTCTCTCTATTAAATATTTTAACTGAATTATTATTGTAACCTCCGTATTACATTGGACCACAAAGAAATAGACCTGGACGGTTTTGTGGTAGTGCATTCTGCTAGCCAAGCAAATGTGGCCATATTTCCTTTTAGTGGCTGACCCACGGAGAATGACTGCTTGCTGCTTACACTCTTCAAGTGGTAAGCACTTGTGTACTGAAGTTCTGTCTCCTATGTCCATCAACAGCTGTTTGGACAGCGAGGGACTTAAGTAGGATATTTTGTTTATAACCTTATTTGTTTTATCAACAGCATAAATACTTATCTCTTGGCAAATGTAGATTAATTTCCTCCCCCCCATTAAAACATTATTTTCTTTAGAAACCCACTTGTATGCCAATATCAGACATCCCCTATGTGACAGCAGCTCCTCCTGTTATATCTTGTTCTAAGGCAAAAAGTTCACTGCGGAGTGTAATTAAGTTTTAGAAGGGTGTGGGGAGAGCGGGAATGCTTTGGCAAATGGAGTAACCTGACAAGAGACTACAGTCATTCATTTCAACAACTCTCCTTTTCAACTGATCTACTCAAAACATTCTGCTGCCACTTGAATTAAGTATAGCAGAGTTGCAAGAAGAACTGTAAATCATATAAAATAGTTTTGACCATAAGTAACTTGAAGATTTGAGGACCATTCCATAATCTGTATTTTCAATCATCATCATCAGCAGGCAGTAATCCCAAAGAAAAAAAATCAACAAATAAACCAGTTTTCCTTTAAGAGCAAAGCTAATTCTTTTCAATCCACTTTTTTATTACGCTATTTTCCCTCTATCTATTTAGCTAGCATAAGGATAAATTTCCAAAGCTACCCGGTTGGAAAATAAATGGGTTCACTGTTTGTCTAGTATTCCAATCTTTACAAATGTAAATCAGTCCAACTGCTACTCATTTAAAACTCCAACTTCACAAAACATTAAAGGGCTGCTTTCAATACACAATTTAATCTGTGACAATTCACTAAAATTTCTGCTTGACCATCATTAGAAATTGACTATCTGATAAAGAGAGACCACTATCAAGGGTCATGTGGGTCAACTTGTGTAATTATATGTAGTTTTACTGGGTCAGCTACAGCAGACACCACTATTTGAAGGTTAAATTGTTACAATTAAATACATATACAGCTATTCCCATAGCTACGCTATAGTTAAATCTACCATAAACAACACAAGCATTTATATCTGACCCTAACTGTGTTCAAGATGTCACTGTTTGGAAATTATACAAAAAAGAACATTATGATCGGTTAAACACTGAACAATAATTCATATCACAAGATGCATAATTAGGTGGTGGAAACTGATTTCCTTTATCCACATCAGTGCTAACAGGTTCGTTTGGGTTACTTTCTTTATTTAATTGCAACAGCGTGAGCAGTGGCTCCCAACACATTTTATTCCTGGAGAGTTTGCCATAAACAAAAGGGTTGTGACCTGGATGCCCAATCAGTCATTAGTGGAACTTTTTTCTGTACACTGGGCCCCTCGGAGTTGTTGCCTGGGGCCTTTAAAAAACACTTCACTTTGTATATAAAATGTGGTCTATTAACAATCTGATAAGCACACAAACACGGATTGCTTAGTTTGAAGATGTTGTTTTAATTAAGTCTGAAGCTTGACAGCCCACCAGTGTCACCATGCTTTTTCCATCCATTTCAGAAAATCAAATCAAATAATAGTGTCGTGTTATTAGCAGTAAAATAGTTCTGAGACACTTATTAGAAAACTAGGATATGCGTCCTGATATATTACAAAATGGGAAGAAAGTCTTTTTTTAGTAACTAAATTTATGGTTGATTCCTCCAGCAAAATCTGTATTGTGTGTGTGCATGTATATAAATACACACGTGTGTGTGTGTGTGTGTGTGCCCCCCTGTGTGTGTGTGTGTGCGCCCCCCCCATCCAAACACAGACATAGATGGACTGACAGAACAGTCGACTGCTATACAGTGTTTGGTCTTTATAACGTGTATTATTTTATGAGACATTAAAGATATTATTTGTATAATATTTATAAAAAATGTTAAAGAATTAAGCATTCGGAAGCCTATGATCACTTTTTGCCCCTCTCTGATTTGTGTGGCAGAACTACAGTTGCTTTTCATTCAACTCACTGGACTTGGATATTATTCTGTTTTATCTATGCAGCTGCTATCCAAGACTCCTCCCATGGTCTTCAGTGGATTTTGGATGAAGTCCTTGGCTAGGGGAGTAAAATCACTTGTGTGAACTGAATTTTGTATAAGGTGTGCAATACATTCTGATAACAGCAATTTCATAGTGGGGCTTTTCCGTATGTTTTTTTTCCCAAAACACTACAACACAGACAACAGATGCAAGCTGCATTGTTCCTACAACGCAATTGTGCCTGCTTGTGGTACAGCCTTTGGCTTTAATATCACAACAGTTTATTCTAAATGCAACCTTTTCCTCTCTCTCTCTCTCTTTTTTTTTTTTCAGATTTTGCGTTGGAGACAAATTTTTCCTAAAGAACAACATGATTCTGTGCCAGACAGACTATGAGGAAGGCTTAATGAAAGAAGGTTATGCACCCCAGGTTCGCTGATCTGATGCCACATCATTAAGAATATAAAGCACTATGTTCTTTTATCTTTTTTGCCCAACATGTATATAAGAAATGACACAGGAACCTACTGAATAGCGTAGATATAGAGAAACAGGATGGTTGCGTGGAATAAAAGGCGGACTGCGTATGTATGTAGTGAAAATTGCTCCAGTTCAGAGTTGAATGTTTATTAAAAAGGTACTGTATATACTGCTGGATTTTTTGCTTGCTATTGTTTTTTTTTTTCTTTTTGTGTCACTTGGCATGAGATGTTTATTTTGGACTATTGTATATAATGTATTGTAATATTTGAAGCACAAATGTAATACAGTTTTATTGTGTTACCATTTGTGTTCTTGTTTGCTTCTTTGTATTGTTGCATTTAGTACAATCAGTGTCTAAACTTACTGTATATTTATGCTTTCTGTATTTACCAGCTATTTTAAATGAGCTGTATCTTTCTAGTAAAAAAAGAAAAAAAATTAAAGAGCAAATCCCAACATTATGCTACACTTAGAGCTTAAAAATACTATTTGCATTAAAACTATTTAAAAAAATAATAATTCTAGCAGGAACCACTGCTAATGATGCTATGGTTAAGGGTCTATCAGCACTTCTGTATAAGCCTCTATTTTTCAGGGGTTAAGCCTCAGCTGTTTAATTGCATAAGTTTCCTCAAAGAGCACTTTTATTTTCCTACAAAAATGTTGAGAAATAAGTTTGGCTGTTTATGGACATGTTTTAAAATGTGCAAAAACTAATGCTTTTTGGGTGCTGCTTTTAGCTCCTTTGGCATTCAAAATTAGTTCAATTTTTAATTAAGCTGGAAATTAGGCCGTAATGGAACCCAGTGCCTTTGGGTATCTTGTAATATATGTTTATAAATATATTTTCTGAGGTTGTTTTAATTTGGAAAAAAGTGACACCTGCTCTTGTGCAGAGATCTTTTTTTAAAATCACAATTCTTAGAATTTGGGATTGCTTTAGTTTTTTTTTTAGCCTCAAGACTTAACCCTAAACTTCCATGGAGAGTTGGCTGTGTCTTAAATAGTTCTTTGGAAAACAGTGAGTTTAGAAAGCACTAAGAGCAGCTTCACTTATAGGGTCTTCTTACATTAGAGAAAGCTGATATTTTGAAGGTGACTTGTCACCGGCAACCAATCCTAACAGGTACTGTACTGAAAAAAAAACTGAATGCATTTGTTGCTGGGACAAAACATTTGACTATCCTTATAGAAAGCAGGAGATGCCACATTTTTACCAGGTGCCGCTTATGCTGTTCATCACAGCCTCAAATGGGTTTGTCTGGTCAGTAATGGCAAATGAATCATCTTCACATGCTTGCTGACAGTGGGAGGGAAAACCATTGTCAGTAACAGGACAATCTGGACCTACACTTTAAAGCCATAAGATTGTTTCATCAGTGGTCCATAGGTGATCATAGTCCAGACGGAGTTTAATTATATTACGTCTACTCGGAGGATGGGATTTAACAAATTGGCTAAATATATTCTTTTCTTTCTGGCACTATAGCTCACTGGAAAAATAGCCAGTATTTATGAAGTACTGTCTCATATGCTGCCTTTTACACTTAAGAATGTCATACACACAAAGCAAAGGGCACGTTAATACAGTTTACTTGTGCACAGTGTAAATTATGTCCTTTGCTCTTCCCACTCCCTCTCGGTTCTGCAGCTTCCACAGTGTTCTTCCTGGGAATGGGGAAGGAAGTTTTATAGCACAGTAGGTAATTCCTCTATTTGCAGCTCTGAGTAGACTGCACAGTGGATGAATTTAGAGATGGATTTTTAACTCTGACATCTGATGTTTCAAACCTGGCAATCTGAGAGAGAGTGTGCATTATTATAATGTGGCTTTTGTTTGGACACAAACTGAGTTTACAAGTAAGATTGCTCCCTAAATTTTCAGTGATCTATAGCCTGAAGAACACTAATGGTCATTGTTCTTTCTAATTCAATAGGGAGCAAAGGAGAAAATTCCAGTGCAGGTCTACATCATAACTGAGAATTTTTTTCTTGTGGACCACCTAACCTCCCATTTGTGATCACACAATCATTTCCCCACTCCCATTTGGCCACACAACCCCCACCCCCGCAGTCACTATAGCACTTGTTTACACAGAAAGTAATATTAGGCAATCATTTGTATTTATGTATTCTTTCCAGTGCAATAAGTATTTTGTCCTGTTAGGAAAAATAATTAATCATTCTGTCTTTAGCTCTTCATTTCATCACCACCCCCCCTCCAAACTGCACTGTATCTTTCGGTGAGAAACTAGATGAGCTATTTGCCAGTTCTCCACAGACCATTGCTTGGGGACCTCTAATCTAGGAGTCAGAGCAGGGTTGGGATTTAAAAAAAACCATGGGTTCTCCTTTGAGCAATTGTCCAGATGCACATTATCACTGAGGAGGAAATTATGTGTGCTTATGCCACAGTCCTTTCATTAGCTAAGAGGAGGCCTTGGACACGAGCACACACAAAGTTCCCTCACAATTCAAATTGTATCTGGACAGTATGTCTCGAAGAACACTTTTCTTCTTGTCCTTGACTTGCTGTGACCCAAGTCAAGTCACTTAACTTCTTGGTGCCTCATGTGCCCCATCTGTCAAATGGGGATAATACTTACACTGCTTTTGTAAAGCGTATTGGGCTCTTCAGGTGACAAGAGCTATATAAGCAAAATATTACTAGTAGCATTAGCTTAATCTGGGAAAAGGAGAGCATTTTCAAAATGTCTGGTAGACGGTTGCTTTCATAAACTCAAGTCAGCCATAGAAGTGAGGGAGAAACAAACTGAGAACAGTTAATAAGCCAGTGAAGACTTTTGCAGTAGAATTGAAAGCAACCAACTTCTTTTAGTATTAGAAATTTAATAGCAGTCTCCTGATACCACTATTCAGCTGTGTATGAAGAATAAATGAAGAGTATGGCTTGAGGAGCATAAGTGAAGGAAAAGTGGCTCGCATATATGTATATGTGTGTGAGCTCTGGGATATTTATGTATCTCACACACCTTTATAAAAGTATTGCATATAGGATACAGAAATAATTAGGCTGAACTGGGGAGTAGGCTCAAGGAAAAAAACCTGGAATACATAGAAGTGTGCAGTATTCCATTTTGCATAGTTAAAATAAATTGGAAATTAAAATATGTAACAAACATTTAATAATCCTAAACTATGAAAGGCAATGTTCTGAGCCTTCCTTGGGAGCTTTATTGATCTATTTGATTGAAGCCTGAACCTACCTCTTCATTTTCTTTATAATTGTTTCCCCTCGTTTGTTGTTTCCATTGCTGCTTGTGACAGTGTTCTGTCTGCTTATGAGGAAATGTTCTACTAATGACCATTGTTCAACTTGGTCTACTCTGTCAGCCAAAACCACTTTCACCAGCATCATCTTTTTTTACTATATCCTCTCCCTATGAATCCTAAATCAAAGTAAACTGACATCTTAAGCAAAAACTAAAACACAGTTCTTACATTGCTGTTTTCTAGCCCACCTGGTGACGTGCAAACAATCAAATCATGACTTTTCAATTTTAGAAAGACCCTCTACCAACTGCTAGCCAAACATACAGTGTCTCTTATCTTCTGTTACTGGAGCTGAATCAAAACTGCCTGGGCTCTGGAGAAGCAGTGACTGAGGCTGAAAGTTGACTTTTATAATTATACTTTCATGTTGCTTAATACATTTTCTGGTTTATTTCACGCACATTTTTCCTCCCTAAATGCTTAAAAACTTATCCTCAGAAAAACACACACCCACCCCGTCAGTGTACTTAATTGCTGTAAGGAAAATAGAAGTAAAAGTAAGTGGTCAGCGAGAAGGAAGATTGTGAAAAACAGTGGGGACTGGTAAGGTTTAGCTTGTACAGACAAAGTATTTTAAAGGCTTTTTCAGCATAATATGCAGCAGCTTCTTATAATTTTCTCAGCAGTAGGTAGTTTACAGTCATCTGTACTGAGAACAAATCTTGTCAAAAAATGAAGGTCTGTAGTGATTGCTGGGTATAATTTTATACATTTAACTGATTCTTCTGAAAGCTTCAACTGTGCTGCTGTTGTCAGACTAAATTATCAATTTAGCCATTTTGTTGTTTAATGAATAAAAAAATCCTTCCAAATCCTATAAGCTGGCATTGGAGATGTTGTGGTTTCAATAAAGCATAAGATTTAACAACTCAAACTCCAGAAAGCAAAGTGTGTACTGTATATACAAGCAGTGTTTTTATTCTTTTTAAATACCACTTTAGATAAAAAGCGAATTACATATTCACTTAAATACATTTGTCTCCCTTCACCCCAATGATACAGACCAAACCTGTTTATTGTTCACTTCAGTACACTGCAAAAGAAACCAAAACACAATATACGTGGGGTAATAAGCCATTAGCACAAACATGCTCCTAGCAAAAACCTTTTGTGTAGGCACCTTTTCTAGAAGCTGCCAATTGTGGGTGATAGAAGTATTATAAAGGAAGTGATTTTAATACTGTTTAAGGCATTAAAGCCAAGGCATATCTGTTTAAAGCTTTAAAGTAAGGGTTGCATGTATCTAATACCTTTTAAAATGCCCTTCTGCTGATTTATATTCATCCTGAACCTGCTAATAATGAGTATACATAAGCAAATACCATCTTCCCCCTATTCAGCATGTCATTGGTATGAAAGCCCCAGAAAATATCTCACATAATCAATGTGTTCGGAGAGTTATCTAGCACAAATTACTCATTAACTCAATAGCACATAATAAAAAAGAACATCAATTAATTAATGAGTCACCCTCAGATCACTTTGATTACAACACAGCTCTGTTGAAACAGCAGTTATAAATGGAGCTGCCTCTCTTTATTCATTGTTTGCAATTGGCCCATTATTTTGCTGAGACCAGTGTCATATTTAACACATGCCTGCAGGTAATTGTGTGATTAGTTTCATAAATGAAGATGCGAAGGGAGCATGCGGAGAATCTAGTTTTATAGTTGAGTCTGGCGGTGCAGGAAACCACAATCCATACAGTAAAGTAACCTGGTTGCAGCCCTCTGTTGCATGTAGGGGATTAAGCTGCTTCTGTGCCACAGTGCTTTTTGTTTGTTTGTTTTAATATTATAATACAAAAACCACTCAGTACTGTTTGCTGTAAGGCTTCTATCTAAGCTCTCAAAGTCCACTGTAACTATTATCAAAGCAAACTTCCCAACAGGCTTTGAGTTAAGTATTATTTGGTGGGTAACTATACTAAGGCAAACTGGTTAAGTGGTTTTTCCCCAAATCACATCGGAAATCAGTGCCACCCAAACAAACATAAGCACCTTAATGTATTGATCAGGATTCGTTATTGACCTAGCCTCTAGGGCAAGCCAAGTGGACATACCCCTCCTCCCCCCCAAATACCTGCTCGGTAATGCATTGGTGAGAGTTGGGGTTCTGGCAGGGACAAACATCACTGTAGGGCTGATTCTAAAATATACTAAAGATGGATTGCCTGAGATGTACAAAAGTAGCTCCTTTTCGGTCCTGAAGCTGCTCACTATTTCAGTTAAAAACCCACTCTGCATGGTAAATAAAGGGTTTTCAAACCTTCACGTCACCTGAAGTTTTTTAGAGGAAAGCCTAATAAAAGAACACAAAGTCACCATCTAAAGTTCCTAAACTGTCTTGGTTAAATGCCATTCCAATAAGCTTATAGTGTAATTATAACAGTTCCCTTAGGTAAGTAAGAAACATCTGTTAGTAACACATAGCAGGTGTTAGCAATTACACATACTGAAATTTTTTTAAAAAGTGTTTTTAATTAAAAAGAATTCTGTTTTCTGAAAAGGAAAGCCTGGCAAGTCCAAACATGCTTTTGTTTGTGTAGCTCCAGATCATGTAATATGCAAAATGATAAAGGCAAAATCAACTTAAATTAGCAAGGGTTTGCATGTTTGACTCCAGATTACTGCAATCAAAACTGAATTGAGATTCAGTGCATTTTTAAACCACATACATTTTAGGGTGATTTCATAAAATTTGAACAATTCTTGAGATCACTGAACATCTCTAAGTATAAGTTAAACATGGTTGTGTTAAGTAATGTACATAGTGGGCACTGTATGAAGAGGAACAAAAAAGCACATAAGGCTATCTAATATATTGTTCATGTGCCCACTACTGGGAAGCAGTATCTACATTATGTTAGAGAAAATTCAAAATACTATGAAGAAAAAATCCAAGAGAAGATTATATTTAATGATGTGCTTTACTATTGCCATTGAAAAATAAAAGGAAAGTGTTACACTGGAAAGCATTTAGGTGTGTGCTTAATACAAATTAAAAATAATCAGGTAAGCAATTCATTTCCCCCTCATAGATACCAAGATCAGGGGCATTTTTTTGTTTCAAATCCCAGTGTAGACTTTCATAGTCCTTTGAAATAAAATATGTAAAACAACTGGGTTTGGGGAAGAGCAGTGGTATGCACGAGCATTAACACAATCTATGGATCTGTCTTTGTATCCAGCTGGGGCTGAGGTTGTGCTTATTTGTCATACAAGACCCAGCGGTGCTTTTCACGAAAGTATTGTTAAATTCCCACTCAGGAAAGTCTTCTCTATACCAGCAGTCCTACGACAATGTAAATTAGATTTCCTTCCTTGCTTTCTATCCCACGGTGTCAGAAGATATTGCAACACACACAAACATGTATTCAACAAATGATATGAAAAATAGTATCAATATACTGTTATATTAATGAAAAATGCACACATTCTTTTGTCACACAATTGATCACGCTCCCAGAAAGCAAGAACAGATTTCTTTAGCTGTTCCTTTCTTTTCTTATAGCATATATAAAGTATTAGATTTATCCACTGTGTAATATTTCTTAGCATCTTTATTGCTTATTTATAATATATGCCATTGTTCAAGACTTTCTCTGCATTTAAATCATTAATATTAATAATATCCAGCCAATACATTTGCAGCATTTTAACCCACATGTAATAACTGCGAGCATATAAACTTTTTTCCTGTTCTGAAAAGGAGATGACATATTACGTTAACAGGAACTTTTGTATTTAAAATGAAATTAATATTATATATTACATCCATTTATAGACCATCCATTACTGTAAAACTGTAACCAGGGCTAAAAACAGTGTCATGCAATTCAACTGACATATGAGCGATGTAAAACTGTAATGCAGCAATAGGTGTGACCAGTATTTTGAATATCCTCAGTAAAATAACACTACTTAGTATACAGTTTATAAAGTGTCTCTTGGACTGTACTACGCAAAATCCTGCTTTAAAAAGTGAAGCTAGAAGGTGGATTGTTGACAGCAGAAAGTAGCCATACTATGCCATACTTTCTCAAGCAGGGCAAATATAGAGTGACAGTCACGCATTTGCCTCTACAGACCCACATCCAATCATGCCAACTGAAATGTCACTTATAAGCCATGCTGTAGGCACTGAGGGTTATTTCCCCTTTAGCTCCTCCTGCTAAAGCTATTTCTGTGTTTTTTAAACAATCAAGTTCCCCCCCGCCCTTCCTACCAGTAGACTATAAAATGGCCCTTCAGGCCAGTAGCTACTTTATTCAGAAACACGGTGGGTACTGAGGAAAAGGTGCTCACTTTTTATCTGCTAGCTGGAAGGTTAGCACACTTGGCCAAGACAAGAAATGGGTTCTGGGCCCTTTTCTGGGCTCTGGGCGCTGCTGGGGCCACACTCCAGGACTAGCTTCCCATCATATCCCCAGCTTCCTGGGTGCTGTGTGAATCCCATTCCAAGTAGGGTGACCATCCTTCCCTAATGGGTGGCACCATCGTGGAATGGGAACCTCAAGTCCACGTCCTGGGCTGCATGATTCCAGAACAGCATTTGTCTCAGATTTGCAGTGTTGTGCAGGGATCCAGGGGAAATGGTTGGTTTCCCCTTGCAGGCTGGCAGCATTCCAGCCTGCAAGGAGATGCTGGGAGTGGGATGCAGGGTCGCCACGTGTATGTGTGTGCCTGCACACATGCACATGGCAGGGAACACAGCTGGGCAGCCTGGAGAGCAGCTCCCTGCAGGTAAATCTATGGGGAGGAGGGAGAAAAAGGAGGGCAGATCAAGGCCTCCTATGGTGTGCAAGGGAGTGGGGAAGGGGTTAGAGGCACAGCCCAGCCAGGGAGTGCATGAGGCCAGGGCATGGATTGGGATGGAGCCACAGGTGGCTCGTTCAGGGGGTGGGGGAAGCATGGGGGGTGCATCCCCCCAGATTTGTGTGAGAGGCAGGGGTGAATGCAGGCTGCCCACTGCAGGCTTGGGGCTCCCCAACTTCCTGCCCTGCCTCCAGGGGCCCCATACTGGTCATGCTGCTATGGCAAGGCATGACCTGACCATCTGGCGGCAGCAGGAGCAACAGTGACTGTGTGGAGTTGTATCCCCTGCTGCTGCTGGGTGGTCAGGGGGTACACAGCCAGCACAGAGCTCCTGGGGAAAAGGCAGCAGGGCAAGGAGCCCTGAGCCCATGATGGGCAGCCTGCATCTGCCCTCTGGTCTGGCTGTGCTGCTGTGGCGGGGGGCAGGGTGGGGAGGTTAGAGGGGGAAGGCAGACATGTGTCCCACCTTTCCCTTTTGAAAAGGTGGTCACTCTAATTTTGAGGCAACTATTTATTTTTCTGAAGTGCATATGGAGTTTAGACCACTGACAGACGTTCAATTAAAGTTGTGAGGGGATCTGATCTGCAGTCCCAACAATCATGCTTCCTGCCATGCCACGTGGGATCAGGGATGAGAACCAAATCATGCCCTATTGCCATTCCCGGGGAGCTCAGGATCACCATCCCACCCCTGCACTGGTAAGTAGCAAACTCCCAGTTATGGGAGCACCAAGTAGTACACTGAATCTTAAAGGACTCTGATGTACTTCTGTGATTGGGAGTACTGAGCAGCCTATGGGCATTCCCAGCCATAGGAGTGCACCAGAGTCTTGAAGGGCTCCAATTTGGTCCTGGGGTTAGGAGCGTTGATCAGCTGATTGATCAGTGCTAGCCACAAGTCAAGTTAAGGCATGCAGGGAACCAGCTGCAATGTTTTACACTCATTTTATGCAGTAACGCTTTGGCTTATTCCGTTTTATAGCACCATTGATTGCCTGAGCGTGTGGCTGGGTGACTACTTTATATGTGATTAACTGGTTAATCACATCTTAAGTATAATGTTTGCAGGGACCTTAGGCTCTTAATTCAGGGCTGTCAGTTCCACTGCAGGAACTAGACACCCAAAAGTTAGGGGTAACGCCCCCAGTGTTTCAACTGCCTCAGTCCCCCTGTGCATGGTTAGAGTCTCCATGCCATCTGTAAAAGGGTGTGGTGGTCCTTACCTACCTCAGTGGCATTTCATGAGGAAATGGACATCAGCAAAAACAAAGACTGAGGTGTTCAGACACCATCCTAATGAGGTTTATACAGGTACCCAGGTTTTATGTCAGTAGAACAAAACCTTACAAATAATCCACCAACACAAATATTTAAGCGATTCCACGCTATCTCAAGCCAATAGAAAGCCTGGGTGATAGAGAGAGCCAACCCCTTGACAAAATGTCAGCTATCAACAAGCATAGGTGAATCTAGAATTTTGGAAAGGGGGGTACAGCTGGTGTGGGGTATTTACACATAACATATATTTTTCTCCAGTTAAAGAGAAGCTAGAGTTTTTTCTAATACGCTAGGGGCCCAGTGATATATTACTCAGTTTCACATGAAAGCAAAAACAAATATGACTTACTGGAATCTGTACTAATTTGCTAGCTTATGTATTTTAAAAAACACAACAAGATAGGCAAAGCTAATCCAAAGATAATATCTTATTAGTCCTCTAGTCATTATAGTTAAAAGTACATCTCTTATTCAGATTGGTAAAACAAAATCTAGCTGTCTTGAGGATCTTGACAATGCATACAACACTTCACTGTCAATCATTTCCACACCTAAGTTAATATTACTACACCTTAGTTAAAGTTTTTTAGCTAGAACTAAAAACTGTCTGCAGGAATGTGGCATACCCAGAAGAGGGATATTACCAGGAATAGCTAAAAGGCAGAAAAAATTGCAAAAAAAGGATAACTTCATTAAGGGGACATCAAGACCACCAAAAAGGAGAGAGGGTCATTACCATTTGTGGAATGAAAAGAGATTAGCAGGTTTCAGGTATATTATAATAAGCCGTAAAGCCAATTTACTCCCTCAGCACTGCCTGAATAGAAATGCTGCTGCCTCTTTCAGGCAGTTGGTTTTAAAGGTTGAGTAGAGCAGGAATCAAAGTGGGGTGCAACTGCACACGGCACTCCGCCTCCCTTGGATCTGTCCTTGCTAACAGAGTATATTGTTTCCCATAGATCTATATGTCATGTAACACAAAAGTAATGTAAGGGAAATCTTTTCCACCCTATTATTATAATACTCTACACTTGTTGCAAGTTTGACATTTTCTTTACATATTTCTCAAGGCTCTGCAACCTTCCTTCTTTAACTGGGTAAACCTGGTCTTAGAATCCAAAAGCCATCTGGAAGCACATGCTAAGAAAATCCAGTCAGCTCATTGTAAAAGTAGTAGCACTCAATAAGATCATGGCTGCTGGGATCTCCTGGAAAAACTATGAATTTGGAAATTGTTATAAAAATTCATTGCTGGAGTTGTAGTCAGTGGATGTCTTTATGGCCTTGGGCACCCCCACCTGTGTGTTTTGTTGTAACCACTATGCAGCATTCTTTCAAGCCATGTAAAAGGAGCCTGACTTTTCAGGACAGGTTAGGGATTCAGTTGTTTCAGACTTTCTCATCGTGCCAAGAGACTGCAGCCATTCTGAAACATTTTTAGTGGCCACATTTTTTAAAGTAGATCTTTAAGCTTTTTATGAAACTTCTCAGTCATATGTCCCTAGGAATTTTAGGCAGGTTTGTGGCAGCTTACCTTTTTCTTCATTTAATTTAGCCTAGCAGCCTCAGTTGATTTCAGAACCTTACATCATGTCTGTCCTTAGCTTTCCCTGAACTAAAATGTCACTTATATAAACATCCACTCTTGCCATATGTTGCACGCAGCCTGGGCTCAGTGGCAGGCAGTGGGGGCTTGTCCAGAGCCTGGGCCATCTGTGGAAGGCAGCTCGGAGGCTGCAAACATTTGTACTGGGATCCATGATGCCCTGGCCCAGCTCATTGCTGGTGCTGGGTGCACACAAACCTGGGAGTGGACAGCAGGGAATGGGCTAGAGCTGTGCTGATACAACAAGGACCAGGTCCCTCACATCTCTCCTGCCTCTGGCATGCCAACATCTTACAAGTTGAGGTTGTGGGTATTTTTGGCACTCTGCCCAAAAATGTTGTTGATCCCTGACTTAGACAGTCATATCCCCTTGGTTTACAAAAATTAAAGAAAACTACAAAAAGAAAGAAGAGAGGCAGGAATACAATTTATTTCTACACTCCCTGGATTTCGATAATTACAAGTTGTACAAATTAAGTGCCAAGTATCCTTATCTAGCATGTGCCTTCAAACCATTAGTAACTGGATGATTACCCACTGTAGAGGAAGACCTCAGAAAGAGACTGGAAGGAAGAGAATAAGTAAGATCTTTACAGGTGTAGCCCAGGTAACTTGGGTATATAATCCCCTTCTTCAGTTGAAGGGGATTGTTAGTTGGCAGGCATGCTGTGGGGGAACTGCAGACCACTCAGTTTCCCTTCACCCTTACAGAACTAGGCCAGGACAGTCAGGGGACTTAACTGTATACACATTTATTTACATTAACTTTTCACAAGGAAAAAAACCATGGATATAAACATATGTACTATATATATAAGATATCTAAACAAATAACATAATACCCTCTGGGTAAATGCCATAAAACCTTATACCAGTGATCCAGATACAGGTAAGTCACAGGTAAGGATCTGATCTGAAACAGATAAACCCCAAAATAAACATAGCTAACAGATAAACTATAGATAAGTATGGGTGAACAATGAATAAGCCACAAATAAATGCAAATAAACAACAGGTGAAATAATAGCAACAGGGGGTCCCAGCAGAGCCATAGGACTCTACTCATCTACTAATTTATAAACATGAGAATTCACAAAATATAAGGCATGACATTGCACCACTTATGGTGCAAGAACCGCAAAGATAAACTTAATCCCAAGGGGAAAGCCCAATGCCCTTGGACTTTTCCCAAGTCCTACAAGGAAGCTGGTAATTTCAGGGGGGACCTCCCAGTGTGACCTCTACTTTCAGGAGCCCTTAACTAACCAGGGGAGACTCCCCCTCCCCTGTGGGAATCCACTTTCTCTGCAACTCACGGCTCCCAGGCCTGGAGTGTGGCCCTCGTCCTCTATGCAAGCTGCTCTCTCACCTGCAGTGGGCTTTGGGTGGGTCACTGTCCCCTGGACCAGAGCTCCTCTATGCAGCTTCTAGGGCCTCTGGCTCATCCCTGTCTGCTGGCTCAGTAGCCTGAGCACCGTCTGGCTCCCTGGACTCAGTCTTTTGCTATGGGTTGGAGGTCTGGGCTGCCTCATGCGGCACCAGGCTCAGTCCGCTCCCAGACGCCTCCTGCACTGAGCTCTCAGCTTCATTCTGGGTCTTGAGGACCTGAGCCGCCCAAGCGTTCCAAAGGTCCTACTCCGTGTACCGGCTTGTGCACCATGTCTCTGGCCGCACACCAGATGTTGCAGACCCAAGCCCCCTCATGCAGCTCCCCAGGTCTGGACACCATGCTGCACACCGAGAGCCTAGCTGATGGAGCCATCTGCCATTCCCTGCTGATGAAAGTCTTCAGGGGCACTTCTGGGCTACCGCTTTGACTTGCTGAGCAACTCTCCTCAGCTCTTCTAAGCCCTACTCTTCGCTCTTCTCTGTCCCAGATGTGTTTTCCTCATGCTGGGCACGCAGCTCCTTTATATGCTGCGGGGCTCCATCCCTGAAGTCTTCCGGACCTGAGTGTTGCAGTCTTCAACCAGGGTCTGTGGGGCGGGAACTCCTCTCCTCCTCCCCACAGGAAAGGGGCATGACTTAACTCCTCTTGCTGCTTCCTGATTGGTGGATGGGCTCCACCGATCAAAACAGCAAGATTTCAAGCCTGGGACTCAACCTAAGCTCCAAAAGGCAAGCCTGCTACACAGGTAAACCCATAGGGGAGAAGGCTGTTGAAGCAGTTTATAAGGCTGTTGAAGCAGTTTATAATCTAAAAATGAACTTCAGACCTACCACCACAAAGGATTACCCCCCATAGACTGTGGAATTTGAGACTATGGTCTGCTTCTCTTGATGCTCCCTAACACCTCAGAGCCTGAGAAGTCCTTGGAACACCTGCACATTAAATTAATGCGAAGCAAAAAACTCTGGTGCATATTTTGTTTACATGCACACCTGGGATTGCAACACATTGAGCTATATTGGAGCAGCCCTGGATGGCAGGGGGCCCCAGGGGTCAGCTTGCCAGCCCAAGGCTGCTCCAACCCATCTCAGTGTGCTGCAGAGGGGTTGGCTGGGTCATAAGGGTGCTCCAGTGGGACTAGCAAGCAGGCAGCCCCTTTACTGTAGCACCCTCATGCCCCAGCCTATCTACACACACACTGCTGCTCAGTAAAGAATGCTGCTGCAGGTTAGTATTTGTATTTACAAGTACTAGCCTACAGTGGAGTTAATTAGTTTACTGAGGCCTAATAGGGTTGCATGTGTAGATACGGAGACTTTACTGTGGAGCTAATTAGGCAGTTCTGCAGTAAACTCTTTGTGTAGACACACCCCCTGTGAAGATCATTCAGTGCTGCTGAAGTTCCTCTCATTTCTATGCCTACGTGTATGAATGAGCGCTTCTGACCCTTCTGCTAATTGGGGGACAGTATTTATTTATGGTAAAAGAAATGAAGAAAGACCAAGGAGCAAGGTCGAGCTGCGGAGGAGAACTGCAAGGCCCAGAGCACAAGGAAGCAAAAGAGTAAGCCAGAAAGTATAGAAAGAAGGATGAGAGAATTAGCTAGAAGAGCCACTGGGCTCCGATGTGTGCCATGTATGGGGGTGAATCTAAGTGCATGGGTGGAAGGTAGTCGTTTGGGGATTTTTTGTGGGGGCAGAATTAGGTCAATGCTCTCTATGAATAGGGATTGGAATCCAATGCATTTTGGGTGGGCCTGGCTGTTTTGTGCAGGCAGAACCAAACAGTTTGGGAAAGACAGGATGGAATAAAGGAGCAAAGGAAAGAGAGGGAAATTTGGAATGAACAAAAGAAATAGCTACTTCCTCTAATTCCCACTATTTAAAATGCCCGTTTTCTTCAAATCTATTATTTCACACTATCTTTGGAAAGCACTAACTTTTGACATTTTGCTTTTCCTTTTATTTATCCTAGGTCAAAGTTAAGTTATATTCTGACACCCGTGTGACATGATAATTCAGATTTCAATCCAAAGTTTACCTGAGAGCATTTGATTTGGTTGAAACCCCAGTCAACATAGAAGGACCTGTCCTTGCAAACCCTGCACTCTCCCACTAAAATCAATGGGAGTTTCATCACTCCATGTCTGGATAATGGTGCATAATAGGATCAAGTCCTAAGCTTCCTTTCAGTAGCTTTGCCAGTCTACGTCAGTTGCTTGACCCTGGCTATGCTAGTTTTCTCTGCTTGTCATGTCACAAGATGTGGTATAGTCATTCTGGGATGAGCACATCTGGGAACCAATTCAAGATGGAACAACCTAACCTTCATTCAACACCTGATCCAACATCTGTGGGTTTTTTAAGAGTTAAAATGTTACAGTGATAACTTAGTACTCCTCCCAACACAGAAGACATGTTCTTCCCCCAGGCTTCTCTACTAGCTATACAGATTTCTCTCAACAATTAGACTCTGGTCCATTAGGTATTGCTAACCCATACACAGCTATAAACTAGTCTTCTTTGTTTCTACAGGTAGCCTGGTTTTTGCACAAATAGGGGGAATTCAACATTTTACTAGCCTTAAAGAATGTTATGCTCTGAGCAAGCAAGTAAATTGGCAAGATTAAGACTACAGTGTCCCCTTTTGGGTCAGAGATGGGAGAGTGGTTTCCTCTCCTCCTCCCCTAACATAGGTTTCCACTAACACCACAACAACATCAAGATTGTATTTGAAAGAAGTTAAAAATGCCAGGAGATAGGTATCTTTGTGGTGCATTGGGAAGGCAGAGAACTCTGATTGTTCACTGCCTACTCTAAGTTCCTGCACTCTTGACTTCTATTCAGAGCTTTCACTTCTGAAAGTACAGTAGCTGCACCTCTACTTCCTTCAAGACATTATTAACCTCCTTGATGTCTGTTCCGAGGAAACCAGAGGCCCATGCAGTTAAAATCGTAGGCAATGCCAGCAGCTGCTTTAAATGTAAGGGGACAGAAATGATTAGCACTATCAAGTTCTTTTTAATGGAAGCAAGACAAGCCCACGGCATACTCGCAACTCTGATTGCTTGCTCATTCCACTGTTGTGCCCCATGGATCTGCTTGTTTTGATTGACCCTGAGGCAATAGGCAATAACCTGCAGCAAACTTCCAAATGGGTCTCCGCTTTTGTGCTGACTTGCTTTCAAATCACAGAATTGATGGCCAGAATTTTCACATTTAAAAAAAATGGACTCCACAGGCCAGTCTTCATTTTTATAGAACACTTTCTTTTCTTTTACAGGGTCTACCTGGCTTAAATAAATCTATGGTTGTTCTATGGTTATTTTCTTTGCAAGTTGCAACATTTTTGCTGTATTGTCATTTGTGTCTGGGGGCCCTGAGAAAGACTAGAGCTTCTTTATTTAAAATACTGAGCACCGTAAGAGATGGTCACTGCCCTGAAGAGTTGACAATTCAGTTTGACTTAACTGAAAAGGGTAGAAGAGGGGGAAGGAACAGAAGGGTGAAATGACTTGTCCAAGGTCACATGGCATGTCAGGAGGTGGTAACAGAACGTAGCACCTCAGAAGCCCCTTCCACTGGGCTATGCCTAGCAGCTACCTGTGAACTGCTGTTCTTATTTGCACAGGCTTGTTCCACACACTCTGTATCCATTGCTATCAAGAAAAAACTAAACTGTTCCATCAATTTTCTCATATATGACTACTTCAGCAGTGTTGAAATTGGTTCTATCTGCTCTAAAACACAAGTTGTGCAAATGTTCCTGACATTATTAAAAAGTCACTCTTGAAGGCATTCTCCAAACAGTTATTTCAACCTTTGCAATCCCCTCATCTCTCCTTTGCCTCATAACCATCTTTCAGGCCTCATCTCATGGCCAGCATCCTTTCAGTTGAAGAGGACAGGGGACAACTGCCCCTTTGGAGCCAGTTAAGAGATATTTTATCTGGAGCATCTCAATGTACGTTTTTTAGCAGTGCCTCTGCATTATTGATTTTGTTTTATACTTTACAATATAGCAGGAACATTTTTTGAAAGCCAAGAAGATCATAGTGTGTTTTTCTCCCTTTAGCCAGAGGGACTGATTGCACATTCACTTCCTGACTTCCACATGTTGAGATCTGTTATGTCAGTACTGAAGCCTCACACTTGCTTTTCCTTAATAAGGTTTTACATTTTATTTAACAGGGAAAGGGAGCATTTCAAGGAATTTTACTGATAGCAAATACTGGCCTTTTTTGCCAAAATGATAGGCAGCCCTGAAACTAACATCCTACCCAAAGGCTGCTCTGCAGGCATCATCCAGATAAAGGCCCTGATCCTCTTATTTGATCCATATTGGTGGGCCTCTCTGCTCCAAGTCCTAGTGCAGCCCCAATGATTTCAGTGCACCTCCACGTGACACAGAGATCCATCCCACAACCAAGACCTCTAGGTCTGGATTTCTGAAAGCATCAAAGTGATTAGTCAGTGAGCTGCAGGCCGATGGAAGATGGGCACATAATCCCATTTTTTACAGTTGCAGAGCAAACAGTGAAACACTGATAAATGCTTTAGCCAGGGAGAACTGTAAGGACAAATCATAATAGCAACTAGGTATCTATAATTAGCCTTATCTCCAAGTCAGGGGTGCTCAATCCTCTATCCTTGGACCAGATTTGGCCCACAGAGCGGTGTCACCTAGCCTCCTTCCCCCTCCTTCCCCCCCCCCCCCCCCCCCCCCCCCCCCCCCCCGCTGAAAATGTGGTGGGGAGCACTGGCAGTGTTAATTGCCACTTTCCCTGATGCCAAAAGTCTAGCTCCACGGGGAACCAATAGGCTAGATAGCATGGCCCTTCACATTAGATGGGGCATGCAGGACTGGGCCTGTGCAGGGCCTGATTTAGACATGCAGGGCATGGCCAAGACCACAGGGGACCTGATCATTGTGGCACAGGGCCCAATCTGAGCACATGTGGCTGGACCAAGGCAATGTAAGGCCTGAGCTGGGTGTGCAGGGCTTAACCTGCGTGCTGACCCTGCTAATGATCTAGCCCATAGACCGGTCCCACGCCACTCATCTGGCCCAGAGTGCCAACAGGTTGAGTACCACTGTTTTAAGTCATTTAAAAGGAGATTGGAGAATGGACTGAAAACAATACTGTACTGATAAGGGGAAGGTTAGGATGCCTCTGACTTCTATCAGTAAAATTGAAATAAGACTCCAATTTGTATCACTTAACTGTGAGAATTAGATTTTAATATACAGACATTCTAACCTGCAAATAAAACCCTGATGTATTTTTCAGAGTGCATGTGAACAGATTTGGGTGGCTGATCTGGTGGCTATTGAAATTAGTCTGGTAGCTCACAGACTAATGAAACTCAGTCAGTATACACATGTAACAAGGTGGCATGGCTCTTTTTCTGCTGACCCTCCCTGTTGGCAGGTGATGGAACCCTGTATGAAAAGACTAATTAAGTGTTACTGACTTACTGAGTATATAGCCACATGCCCTGTATAGCAGCAGGGTATATTAGTCCAGGAGTGCTGTGCTAACAGAGGTATATGCTTCCAGTACCAGAGCTAGCTCGTTCATCAACCAAAACCTGACCTTCTGTCTTGTGTTTATTCTCAGCTGCTCATATGTGTGATCAAGCATTTCACAGGTGGTAGCAGCTCCTCTGATCAGAAGTGTCCTTTAGGAAGATGGAGAAATAAGTGGGAATCTTATTTAAACATAGGCCAATAGCCAAATATTTGTGGAAAAGCTCCTTCTATCTTTAAAAAGGAAAGGTCCTCCTGCAGCAAGTTCTTTGCCCTTTACACATGCCTTCAAATTGAATTTATTTAAATAATGGATACACCTACTCATCACCGTTCAAGGTTGGTCCCTCTTCTTTCCGAACATGTAACTGACTAAGTGGCTTGTCATATAGTCTCATGATATGAACATTCTAATTTGATTTTTAATCAAATCACTCATTTCAATTGCTGATGCCAAAAATGTTGTTGGATCCTCTTCATTTAGCTCACAAAGCATCAAGGGACTTAAACACACCCCAAACTTTAAGTTAAACTTTGTTCTAGGAAGCAGTTAGCGTATGAATGGATATAATAGGAACACAGGACTATCCCTCTTGGTTCATAACCCACATCCAAATCCAGTGTCTTGTCTCTGGCTGGCCAGCACCAGTTGCTTTCAAGGAGGATGGGATTTAATCCATTTATCCTCCAGCTCAGTCCTATATGTTGGCAACAATGCCAATCATAGGCCCTGAGTATTTAGCTACAATACATGATCAGATCCATGTATCCTCTGCAGCCAACAAGGCCTTGCAAGAGCTCAGAGTTCCACCCAGGTGATGTAAATTAAAAAGATGCATATCACACACATTATCCATATCTTGGGTATGTACAGTATAGTATATATTAGATTAACATTTGATGGCTAGACTGTCACTTTAACTCCCACTCCGTGGCAGGGTGGAGGTGCCTTGGCCGAACCTTGTAGACATATTATTGGCTGACATGTTGCACTGCTGCCTGGGAATCTTGGAAAGCCAAAACACAATCCTTGCTTCCTTTGGGATTTACTGTGCTGCTGCATATGTGAGAATCACTCTGCCCTTCCCAAGAAACACAAAGACAAATTACACAAGAGCCCACACAGCCATGGGGAAGGAGGAACAGATTCCATGCACTCTCCCCACACCCTCCTATACCATGCAGCACTGGCCCCAGATTGGTCCTGTATCTCAGATAAAGACTATTTAGAATGACTACAATCTCCCTTGCACTGTGACAGGCATTTCGTCCAGAATCATTGTGGGGTTTTCTTTCAGAATCCTGCCGTGAAAGGGCAATCTTTTTTACCACAACTGCTCTCACGTTAGTGGTCACCATGGTATATGGATATTTACACTCTCATACATATGTGAATCAGGTAAGTATAACCTATGTCTAGTAGGTATAATGTAATATTATAGCTGCAGGGATATTTCATACGCTGTTCTGAGTTGGGCTGGGATTGGAATATTATGTATAAAATGTAATGCAATAATATATTATCCTTTAGTGAAGGTTAAATAAAGCCAATTTTCTTTAGGCCAAGAGCATTTTGTTTATGAGTATCAGTATAGTTGGCAAAATGTGCACTTTACGGTAAAAAATATCTGTAGACCTAGGTCTAGAATGCTATTACTATAAACTGCTCAGAAAGCTGAACCCACAGAATACAAGTTATCAAGAAAACAGGGGAAAAATGATCCAGCCTGAGCAATGAAGGGGTTAATTATTAGACCTGAGTTAAAGGTGTCCTCACATCTAGGCACTTCATCAAGCAATGGAGTCAGGAAACAAGGGAGAATAGATGAAGGTGCTAGGGATAATAATGATGGCAAGTAATGATTTCCCTAGAGATGATCTGATCTATGGCCACAAGCAAAGAAAAAAGGCTAGAAAGTACTATAACATTACCTTGGAGTACTTAACAGACTCAAAAGCAGTAACCTGGTGTCAAAAAAGGCCCATCACCCCTCTCATTTTAGGTAAAAGAGTTATGCCAAAGTACAAGAGGGGAATGCAAAATTCACATATGAAATTAAACAGCTGAAAGGTATGATTTAACAATGCTCAAAACTCAATAAGCCAAAGATAAACAGCAAATTAGATGACTCAATGTCAGGAGGAAAAAACATCTTCCATCGATCCCATCGTCAAAAATTAATCTGCCTGAGAATGCCCTCTGCTCCAATCCCAGAGCTGATGAAGAGTGGAGGAATAGAGTAAAACCTATGTACTAGTGCTTCACCTTCAGGCTAGAGCCTGATTACAATCTCCTGTGAGACATTTCAGCATGAAGCGCCTCTCATGTTGGGACTGCAAAATTAAATTGCGATCAATACTTTACAAAAATAATTGGGGAAAAATGTTCAGAAGTCGGAGCTGCACTGTGTGGCCAACAAACATATGAAAGTTGTTTTTTTTCTTCCTCTCCTTACCTTTCTGGGGGTTATTCTTCAGGATATATCAGTTCAAAGGTGTCTCTTGATAATAGTGCTCTTAGAATGGTTTCACTCACCTTGTTAGGGAATTTCAGAGGCAGCAAAGCATTTATAGTGTACAAAGTGCATTATATTAATGGCACATTCTGAAATCTCACTCTCTTTTTTTCTGTAGTTCCAATCTATATTTATAAAGTTTTGTTACTTTTTTGTTGGTTGGTTTTCTTATTGCTGCAAATTGGTTCTTATTTTTAACTGAGAATATTAAACATTTTAAATGCGGGCATGGGGTGATGTGTGTGTGGGAGGAGAGTGGGGACCACAAAAAACCAATGTACCTTGGCAAGTGTTAAAACCTTGTAGGCATGTTACATTTAAATCTTTCATAGACCCAAATCTCAAGATCTGTAGTTAAATTTAGAGTAAAATATGTTTAAATAAAACTCTTCCATGCCTTCAGCAACTCTTACCATACAGATTCTCTTGGTTCGAAGCGGCTCTTACCTTTGACCAAAGAGGTTCTTAGAATCCACACAGCAGAAAATAGGGGGAAAGCAGTAGGGTTTTATTAATATGATTATTATTATTCCTTACTTTATCACTTACTGGGGGACAAAAGGTGTTCAAATAATGTTATGGTTTTATATGTGTGCATAGCTGGTACAGAGATTCTGGAGCTTATTGGCAAGATGTGTTTAGGATAAGCTACACAATCTGTGTGTGTTAAGATATAGCACAGAATATATCATGAGAGTCTGTAGTACGTCTCAATAAAGTTATTGTACAGCAAAATATACATCAAAGGGAGATATCAAACATTCTTAAAAAAAGAAAGAGGTCAGCACACCTCTTTAATTCATGTTGGTGAGGAGAAAAGAGTATGAGATGCTCTGGAAACATTTTGAAGTAATCAGCAGCTGCTTGTGTATTTCTGGCAGTAGGACTCCTTTAAATACTAGAGTTAAATCCATTTGTTAGTTAGAAAGAACAATATAGTGAAACAAAATAACTCAATGTAAATAATATTTGTTCATAATAATCACATGGATTGTGTTTTCCAAGTCATAAAACACAGCAGGAGGCGTAGTTATCTTTAAGGGGGAAAGGAAAAAAAATCAATCCTTAGGGATTTTATGAATCATAGCCAGATGCCTATAATCCCCCAGAGGTGTGATTATCTCATGACAACCACTTTCATTGGAGTTGTCTTATTGCAACCACCAAAAAGAAAAAAAAAATCTTTATTGTGAAGGAGGGGGCAAATATCCTGCTGAAGGGGAAAGAGAGAGGAAAAAAAGCAAAACTGGCAGATGTGAATGCTGAGCAGTTATTTCAACGAAATAGTTCTGCCATGCTCGCAGAATAATTTGCCCCTTCTTTGATCTCTGACCCAGCCATCAAACTGTTCCCTTAAAGGCAGTGGCAAAAAATACCAGAGGCCTGATCCAAGGTGGTACTGAGCACGTTATGGGAGGTGCTGAGCAGCCTCAATACCCAGTAGAATTCCAGTCAATTTGCTGTTCTGTATTTCTCCCTGTAGCCTTTATTTCTTCTCTGAAAGATTTAGGCTTGCCTGGCACACATTGCAACTGACAGGAAGTTTGGTGGCCTCAGAATAATCCCTTTTGGACACTGCTCAACACAGGACATGTGTAGATTATTCTAGATTAAATAATATAAACCCAGGCAGATGCACCTACCTCCTTGCTTTCTTAGAATTTCAAACTTCAGCTCAATTAAGCGGCTTGCACACCTTTTGAGAGAATCTGGACTCAAGAGTGATTTTTATAGTCCATGTTTTCAAATCCATGTGACACAGGATTAGATGCACATAGTCCTTCAAATGCCCTCTCAGATTGTTCTTAATCAGAACATTTTTTAGAACTGGGTAACTGATGGGCTCCCCAGAGCTTGGGTGTGCCTGTACCTAGAGAGAGAAAAATAACATAATGGATTGTTCCCAGGAGACCTCAGTGGCTTCGTTTTTCTTTCCTGAAGAAAAAAAAAACTTTCATGGCTTTATTTGAGAAACTATGACATTAGATTTTATTTGGTGTTGACATGAAACAAGATGTACTGCCTCTTCTTCTGACCCCAGTATTGCTCACCCCCAGAGCGGAGAAGCAACAGACATCTGGGACCTTGCAGACTGACTTCCCAGTGGCGTAGAAATCAGTGAGGCAGGCAGGGCACATTCTAAATGTAATCTGATTTATGCTGTAGGTGTCCTAGAACAGAGGTAGTTAAACAGCATAGAAGCCAATCTCCTGTTTCAGGGATCTCAGCTTGATACCAATGCCCACTTCATCTGTCTCATTGATTCTAAGACAGATTCCAAAATTCCCAAGACATATTTTTGGATTCCAAGACAGACAGCAAACCCTGTTGTTTGTGAGACAATGCATATCTAAAAGGTACTAGAATTACCAGCTCCATGCAGATAGGGCCGGTGACTTAATCTATATGGCCATTTGTAGACGTGATCACTGTTTTCTACACCCTGTCGTTCATACACCTTCCTTTCCAAGGGCAGTGGTTATTCTCAGAACCTTATCTAACAAACACTAAAAATGTGTCATCCCAAGGCCGAACATTTTGCTTGCGTACTAAGGAAGACAATGGAGATGGAATTACTTGGTGACACCTGCCATAATATTATCCATTAGTCATAGTAATGCTTATAGGCTCCAATAAGATCAGGGCTCCACCATCCTAGTTGCTGTGTTCCTAAGATGTGACCCTCTCATCTCATTAATAATGATGTCAGCAATACTGCCATGGCCCTATTTTGCATGTTTCCTCCAGTTGTTCCCAGGGGTCGAGGAACCTTTAAACTAATACTCTGTTCCATTGTCCCAGTCCTGGAATAAGACCTGAGAGGGGTTAGAGAGGTCCCCACTGATCCCTCACATACCAGTCTGAATAGTATTCTTAAAAAAAAATACTTTTTTTGAAACTCACCACCTGCTATACCTAAATGTATCAGCAGATTTTGGTAAATGCTTCACTACTAAGGCAAAGAGCATTCAGGGTGAAGATCGTGATACAAGTATTAAGATGCAGATGGAGATTATAGCCATTGTTTTACTGATTATAGCCATTATCTAGGAAAATATATTCTGTGACCATCTGTGCAGAACATTATTGGGATACAGTAATATTCCACATTATGAGCAGGGGAGAGATCTCCTGACAAACAGGAAATGCGGTAGGTGCAGTACAGCTGGAGTGAGTATGGGGTTCCCTCTCCTCTGTCTCTGGCTGCCTAATAATAACAGTCTCATTCCCTTTCCAGAGCCTTGTAGAAATAACTGGATTTAAACTATCCTCTTACACTTTCTGTCCCAGTTCTGAGCTGCACTTCTTAGGAAGCAATGCTTAATATTGCCTTTGTGTCTTCTGAATTTTAGGTGCATTTCTTTGACACCCCATGTATAAATTAGTTCTCTTACTTGTATTTCTGAATGGCTTCATTGGCTGACTGTGCTGGGCCAGAGCAGTGGAGCACTCTGGCCCATCCTATCCATGCTAAAGGCAGTACAAGGGAATAATGTAGGGTCATTTTGCCAAACATACCCCATGCAGGAAATCCTTCTTGCTAGGTTTATATTCCAGGGGCTGGTTCATTTAATTTTGTGGCTCCTTTCCAGAAGCTGAGTCAATACAAATGGAACCACAAAAGCGCCCAGAATTCAGTATGATGACTTTCATTGTGACTCTGTTCGAAGTTACAAGAGAGAGAAATGGCTTCTTGGGTTCTCTGCTGCCCTAGCAAACCTGCCCCGGAATCTGGACCCATCTGCCTTGAATGTTCTGCCTTGTTGCTTTCAGTGATGTACTAGCATTAATATAAAAACTATATCAGGAAAATCATTTAATTCAATGCTGAGAAATTAGAAAAAATTCTTACGTGGCCAGTTCACATAAGACAATAGCTTTTCATGATAAATCTGCCAATTTTATATGTTTACAATATGTATAATTGTCAGATCTGATATGCCACTTTTTAACACATTAATCTTTCTGTTAGTCTGCCCCATATAGCACTTTGAAATGTTGCACAGTGTGATAAAAAAGATAATAATAGTGGTATTACTCTACATTCTCTCCTCAAAATTAGCTCTAAGTCAGATATTAGCCATTAACTCCTTTGACCTACTCATCCTTGAAAGACAGGTGGAAACTGAAAGTAGAACCTAAGATACTATAAAATCTTCAGAAGTGACACAATCTTAATTGTTTTCTACTTTCCCAAAATGACATAAATGGATTTTAGAGTGTAGGTTATAGAAAAAAGTACCTCTTCAGGATAAGCCAAATGATCATAAACCAGCTTCAGAAATACTCCAGAAGGAAAACAGCACTTGGAAGTCATAGACACGATAAAAATTTACTCAAATTAATATGTACACTCCAGACATCTATCTCCATGTTAGATATAAACCAATAAGATCAGATGGAAGCATATAATATGGCAAAGATAAAATTCAAGCAATGGCCCATTGTGATATAACTAAATGGGATGTTTTAAGGCAAATTTACAGAGCCAATATATCGCTTTGGATGTATAGAACAACTAAATTATCTACTTAAATTTAGGCCAAGTCACTTGTTATTCAATATATGACATTTTTTGCCATTTCTACATTAACTTTTTGTTTTGATACCTGATAATGCCTGCTTTTCCCCCTCATCAGATGGCAAGACTGTAAGTGTAGCAATGTCAAACTGCTGGGCCAATATACTTGCAATAACATTCAAGGCAAGAAATTGATTTTCTCCAGTAAATAAAGATACCAGAATTTAGGAGGTAATTAAGCTGATTCCTAAGGAACCATAATTCTCTTGTACCACTACCAAAGCCTCTCTGAAAACCTCTTCACCAGGATTCAATCTGGTGAAGTCTATTTCCTCCTAGGGCTCCATGGCAATCTACCTACAGGCTTCCTAGTTCTTCAGCTATTTACCAAATTTGTTTTCTAATTTTATGATCCAAAGTTCTTGATCCAAATGTCTGCAGGGGGTTGCCTACCAAGTACCTACAGTGTAGCATAGACAAACCAGAACTGGTCTTATACTATAAAGCTGAATAAATACTTGAGCCAATACCAAGTTTCAGTTAAACTTCCCCGGCTAGACTGCTACTGGTCCCCAAGTTAACTTGTTTAAAGTTACAATTAGTAATGTGTGCATGATGCTACAAATATAGTCACTGCAGAATAGACATGTCCAAAGAAAAAAAAAAGAAAAGGGAAAACTTGGTAATATTTCTAGGGAAGAATATAACAGTAGCATACATATACGAAGGGAGAAAATCAGAAAGGTCAAAGCACAATCTGAGATGCAGCAAGCAAGGGATATAAAAGGCAATGCAAAAAAAATTCTACAAGAATGACAGAAGTAAGTAGAAAACTGAAGAAAGTACAGGTTTGGGATTACTTTGAGAAGCTGGATATTTTCAAGTCTGCAGGGCTACAGTACTGAACCTGAGAGTATGGAAGGAATTAGCTGACGATCTCAGAATCATTGACTATCTTCTCTGAGAACTCATGGAGATCAAGTGACAACCCAGAAGGCTGTAAAAGGGCAAATATAGTACCCATTTTTAAGAAAGGGAGGAAGGATGACCTGGGGAATTACAGACTGGTCAGTCTGATTTCAATATCGGGAAAGATTATACAGCAGGTTATCAAGGAATCTATTTCTAAGCACCTGGAGAACAGGAACAGTCAACATGGAATCATCAAAAGCAAATCATGCCTAATCAACTTGATTTCCTTCTAAGATAAGATGACAAGCTATGTGGATAGGGGAAGAAAAGTGGACATGATATACCTTTCTTTAACAAGGCTTTTGACACTATAAATATCTCCCATGACAAACTCATTAGGAACCTACACATTGCTGTCTAGATGAAAGTACTGTAATGTGGTCATTCAATGACAATTGTGCACAATGAGTAGTCATCAATGGTTCAACATCTAACTGACAGGAGATCTCAAATAGAGTTGTTCCCCTGAAGATTTTGAGAGGCCCCTTCCAGCCCCTAACATCTACGAACTGTTTAGTATTTTCATTAACAAATCTGAATTATGAGACAGTGCAAATTTAGCAAATATGTAGACAACACCAAGTTGGGTGGAGTTAGTCATTTTGCCTCCAAAATGGGCTAGTATTCAGGAAAAAAATGAAAGAAAGGTCCAAAATCAATCAGATGAAATTCAACAAGAAGTTCAGTTCTGCTCTTAGACAGAACAAGGACATGCACAAATACATACTGAGTAAGGACTGGCTGGGCTACAATACTTTAGAAAAACATGTGGGGGTCACAGTGGAGGACGATAAACTCAATATCAGCCAACAGTGTGCTCATGTTGCAAGAAAGACCAATGGCATACTGAACTGTATTAATAGTAGGATCTATAAATCAAGGACACTATTCAACACTGGTCAGGCCTCACTTGTAGCATTGTATCTAGTTTTGGGCCCCATGTTTTAAGAAAAATGAGGACAAATTAGAAAGAGGCCAGCGCAGAGCAACAAAAAATATTAGAGGACTGGGAAACATACCTTATAATGAAAGGCTGAAGAAAGTAGGATTACTTAGTTTGCAGAAGAGGAGACTGAGAGCAGTGTAGATTTTGATAACATTCTTCAAATCCCTGAAGGGTGGTTATATGAAGGATGGAGATTAACTAGTTTCTGTGGCCCCGGGGGACAGGGTAGGAGCAATGATCTTAAAGTGTAGCACAAGAAATTTAGGTTGAATACCAGGCAGAACTTTCTCACTGTGAAGATGGTTAAGCATTGCACTGGCTACCCAGAGAGGTTGTGGAATCTCTACCCCTGGATATTTTTAAGAACGGGTTAGACAAACACTTAACTGAGATGATTTAGTCAGCCTTGATATTGCCTTAAGCACGGTTTTGGCATAGATGACCTCCTGAAGTACCTCCAACTACTATTTTATGATTACATTATCCAGAACAAATTCTACCCCCCCTCCAGCAGAAAGTTAATATGAAATACATCCTTAACCCCAAAGAAATTTCATTGGAAAATTTTTTTGTTTGAAAATTTTCCGTTAGTCCCATTTTTAACTTAATTACTTTTAGACCTTCTGTTTCTCCCTATAAATAGGGCTAGGAAGCAGAAAAAGCTGCAATCAGACTAGCAGGGAAGAATAGTCCAAAAATGAAGGCTGTTTTCTGACAATAACTGCCTATTCAGTGAGTACTATCTGAACAAAGTAAGAGTTTTGTCCACAACATGGTATGTGATCATGTGATTAAAGACTGTATCAACAGGCATGCATACATACCTAGATAATCTTAATTCTGCCGGTTTTGACTATAGAGAACCTGATTTTGCAATCCAAAAGTTCTTTAATGTTATAACATAGATCTAATACAGTTCATCTGATTGCTTATAACCTTTGTGTTTTATGTAGTTTTACATGTGATACATTACCAATGGCTATATTTAATATGCTTTTATGATTTTTTGCAAAATTCCTTCATGGCAAAAATGCTCTTATTTGCAGCAAAACTCTATAGATGTTCCAAAATCAAATTTTAGATTTCCAGAAAACATTCTGAATTAGAATTTGAAGTCATACATACACAATTTTCTGCAGGAGGGACTTTCAAAACAATTCCATTTCAAAATGAGTTGGCACCTTAAGGTATCTCAAAATATGAGTTGGCAAAATATGAAACAGAGCATTAGGAAAACTTCTTGTCTGAACTCCTTGGGTTCTTCAGCAGTTTACCAGGAAGGATGCTACAGAGCCAGGGAGCTGCTGAACTTGGAGGCCTGGCAGGTCCAGGCTTCTAAATTCCCTGTTGAGTAAATTGTTGAGGAACTAGGGAGCCTTTAGGTAGACCTGCAAAGAGCCTCAGGAGGAAAATAGGCAGGCCAGTTGGCAGAAAAGAGTAAAAATGTTCTCGTGAAATATTTTGATTCCAGTAAGTCAGCTTTTTCTAACAAAAAATTCTTCATATATATTTTCAAGAGTACAATAACAGAAAATTTGGTACAATGAATACAACCTCTTAGAATCCAAATAAGTTCAGGTACAAGTACATTCCAACGATGGAAACAGCCACAGTCCAAGAAGTGACAACTTTTACTGTCTGATGGTTGTGCATAGGTGAAATAAGCTTGGTAAGAGCTCAGTTGAGTTTTCAGGACAGAGGTATAGATTTCCCTTGATTTATGCTATACGTGCGTTCCCAGAGAATAGTGCATAAATCCCATTTTATAATGTAACAAATAGGAATAGGTTCCCATGGCAGTGAAGGAGGGAGCTAGGGATTGGGATTAGGGAAGGGGTGGGAAGGGGTGGGAAGAGGGGTGCCACTCCTGGGGCTGCACAAGGCAGCAAAGCAGAAGGAGCAGAGCAGCACTCACCACAGCCCTGCATTCAGCAGGCCCAGGAGCAGCCAGCACCAGCTGCAGCTGCTGGGCAGCACCATGCTCCACCTGTCCCCACTCACCTCTGCTCCTGGGCTGAGCTGTGCTATGGTGCAGGCAGCTGGTATCAGCTGCTCCTGGGGCAGCTGCAGCCAGGGCTGGGGGGATTGGGGCCAAGGCCCTTTCCCCTCCTCCCACAGACTAACCTGCTGAGGGGGGGCATCTATGCTGATGGCATAAGAGCAAATTTACTGTGCCTATAATGTATTATGCATCTAAATATGCTTATCACATAAGAGCAAATTCGCATATAAAGAACCCACATAAATTGGGGGAAACCTGTATCTGTAACTCAAGAAGTACTATATTCCAGTGGCTTCCTTTTTTTGGTTATCAATGTTGAATGGCCAAGGAGTCAATGGACCTGACCTGAAACCTCCAGTGTAGAATCAGACTGGATATTTCAACAACCCTGGTTAGAAAGTGTTCTGGTGCCACCCACAGGATTGTGATACTTGAGTCCAAATTCCTGCTCCTTCACAGACTTCCATTGTGATTTTAGACAAGTTACTTTCTGTACTTTAGTTTCACAGTTGTAAAATAGGGGAGTACCTCCTTACCTTACAGGTAATAAACATAATTAAGATTGGGAGGCATTCAGAAACTTTAAAGAAATGGACCCTACAAATAGCTTAGGTAGGTGTAGGACTGTGATCTCCATGATTGTCAAAAGCATTAAATTCACAACGGGTGTGTCTATATTATTTGCAATTAATGCAAAGCAATAAATTCTGGTGCTTATTGCCCCAGAGTTTATTGCTCCTGGGTGTGCCATTTGAATATACGCTGGAGCTTACAGCACATTGAATCAAGCTGGAGCAGCCCCAGCTAGTAGGAGGCTCAGGGAGGTGTCATCCTGCCAGCCTGGGGCTGCTCCCCCTTGGCTCAATGTGCTGCAGAGGGGCTGGCAGGGGCAGGAGGGTGCTCCAATGCAGAGCTAGCCAGCAGGCAGCCTCCTAACTGAGGCACCCTTGTACCCAAGCCAGCTGGAGCACTGTTTATATGTGTGCTGCTGCAGAGGACAAACACTCCACAGTAGGAAAGTACTTGTATTTACAAGCACTATCCTGCTGTGGAGTTAATTAGTTTACTCCAGCCTAATAGGGGCTCATGTGTAGACCTGTACCATTTACTGTAGAGGTTGAAGATTCCACAGCCTCTCTGGGTAACCTGTTCCAGTGCTTCACTACCCTGTAGTGAGAATGTTCTTCCTAATATCTCATTTAAACTTCCTTTGCTTCAATTTGAGACCATTGCTCATTGTTCTGTCATTTGGCACCACTAAGAACAGTCCAGCTCCATCCTCTTTGGAACCTGTCTTCAGGTAGTTGAAGGCTGCTATTAAATCCCCTCTTAGTCTTCTCTTCTCCAGGTCAAATAAGCCTAGTTCCTTCAGCTTCTCCTCATAAGTCATGTACCCCAGCCCACTCACCATTTTCATTGCCCTCCACTAGACTCCCTCTAATTTGTCCACATCCTTTCTGTAGTGGGGTGCCCAAAACTGGACACAGTACTCCAGATGTGGCTTCGCTAGCACTGACTACCAGCAGAATAATCACTTCCCTTGCTTTTCTGGCAATACTTCTACCAATGCAGCCCAGTATGCCATTAGCCTTCTTCACCAATTACTACCCCATGGTCCTAATTCATGTAGGTACTAATGATGTGGCCAGGAGATGCCCTGATCACCTGATAGCGGGCTACCATGCTCTGGGTGGCATGCTGAAGGAGATAGGCACACAGGTGGTTTTCTCTTCTGTCTTACCAGCGAGCGGACTTGGAAGATGGCATGCAACGTGCATCGCAGAGACCAACTGGCAGCTTCAGGAATGGTGTCTCGAGGTGGGCTTTGGCTTCCTTGACAATGACCCGCACATCACAACAAGAGACATGCTCGGATGGGATGGGCTCCACCTTTCCCCTAAAGGTAAACATGTGTTTTCTTCTAGGTTGGCAGATCTCCTCCAGCAGGTTTTAAACTAGGCTTGTTGGGGGAAGGGGAAGACGAGGGCAGAGGAAGCCTTGGACTGCAAAACCAAGCAACACCCACAAATACAGCCCAGCCTAGACCAATGAGTGGAACATATACACAAGTAATCAACAGGGGCCAGGGCAATGCTGAGATTAGGGGGCCAGTGCACACATCCTCAGGAGGCCTCAAATGTCTCTACACAAACACTCATAGTGTGGGAAACAAGCAAGAGGAACTTACCCTCCTGCTAGCTGACACCAACCCAGACATAGTGGGGCTCACTGAAATGTGGTGGGACCCAACGCTGACTGGGCAGTCAATATCAAGGGCTATAGGCTGTACAGGAGGGATAGACAGGGAGGAAAGGTGGGGGCATGGTGCTTTACATTAAGGAGGAATACACATCCTCGTCAATTAGCAAAGAGTCAGAGGAAGGGCACTCTGAAGTACTTTGGGTTAAAATACAAGGCAGTTGAGGGAAAAGAGATTTAACGGTGGCGGTCTACTACAGACCACACAACCAAGGGGAAGAGCTAGACCAGGAATTCTTAAGTCAGCTCACAGAGGTAGTTAAGTCAAAGGACGTGGTCATCATGGGTGACCTGAACCTTCCAGACATCTGCTGGGAAGAGCAGTCAGCCAGGTCTGACCGCTCACGTAGGTTCCTAGACAGAATGCAGGACTTCCATCTAACCCAGGAGGTGCACAACCCCACCAGGGGAGAACGCCTTGTTGGACCTGGTGCTGGCCACTGGCGACAACCTGGTGAGGGGGCTGCAGGTGCCCGACCACCTGGGAGACAGTGATCATCGCCTGCTGGAATTCACCATTCAGCGCAAGGTGGCAAAGGCCTACAGCAAGGCAGATGCCCTAGATTTCAGGAGGGCGGACTTCAATGAGCTAAGGAGAATAGTCGGGGAAGCACTGAGGTCCCAGAGGGGGGCGGAGCCAGGTCTCCAAGGACAGTGGTCGCTCCTTAAGGAGACAATCCTCCAAGCCCAAAGGGAGGTAATCCCAACTCGGATCAAAGGGAGCAGGAGGACGCAAAAGCCCCCATTGCTCACCAAAAGCATCTGGGAATGTCTCTTAGCTAAAAGGGAGGCGCACACCCAATGGAAGGGAGGGGCCATCACCAGGGAGGATTATCCTGTATTTGCTCGGAGATGCAGGGGGGCAGTCAGGAAGGCCAAGGTGCAGATGGAACTGGGACTAGCTTCCCAGATTAAGGACAATAAGAAGTCCTTTTTTAAGTATGTAGGGGGCAAAAAGAAGGTTCTGGGTAACGCGGGGCCCCTGCAGGACATGCTAGGAAATTTGGTTGTCCCACGAGACAACAAAGCTAACATATTTAATGATTTCTTTGCCTCCATTTTCCTGAGCAGAGACCAGAACAGCCACCCCCCTTCTGGGCCCCCCTTAGAACCCAGGGGAGGTGCACCTAGGCCAAGGGTTAGTGAGAAACTAATTAGGGAACTTCTAGAGGGACTGGAGGTATTCAAATCAGCTGGTCCAGACGATCTCCACCCTAGAGTACTGAGGAAATTAGCTGGGGTCATTGCAAGACCCCTGGCACGGCTTTACGAGCACTCATGGTGCTCTGGTGTGGTGCCAGAGGACTGGAAGAGGGCCAATGTGGTCCCCATCTTCAAAAAGGGGAGGAAGAAGGACCCAGGAAACTATAGGCCAGTTAGTCTTACCTCAATCCTCGGCAAGCTTTTTGAGAGAATTATTCTGGCACATGTCCACAAGGGGCCAGCAGGGAAAATTATGCTTAGGGGCAACCAACACGGGTTCATTAGAGGCAGGTTCTGCCAGACCAACCTGGTGGCCTTCTACGACCAGGTCACCAAATCCTTAAATGAAGGAAGGCCTTTGACACTGTCTCTCACCCCATTCTCATTAAGAAACCGGGGGACTGTGGTGTTGACACCTACACAGTCAAAGGGGTCGCCAACTGGCTGGAGGGCCACACCCGGAGAGTGGTAGTGGATGGGTC
>NW_017728931.1:31127808-31137555 GCF_001723895.1 Crocodylus porosus
TGTGTCCAGTTCTGGGCGCCGCACTTCAGGAGGGATGTGGACAACATGGAGAGGGTCCAGAGGAGGGCCACTTGCATGATCAGGGGGCAGCAGGTAAGGCCCTATGAGGAGAGGCTACGGGACCCGAACCTATTCAGCCTCCACAAGAGAAGGCTGAGGGGGGATCTAATGGCCATCTACAAACTAGTCAGAGGGGACCAGCAGGCACTGGGGGAGTCCCTGTTTTCCCAAGCGCTACCAGGAGTGACTAGGAATAATGGTCACAAGCTGGCAGAGGGTAGATTTAAGCTAGATATCATGAGGCGCTACTTCACGCTCAGGGCAGGTAGGATCTGGAACCAACTTCCAAGAGAAGTGGTGCAGGCTCCTACCCTGGGGGTCATTAAGAGGAGGCTAGATGTACATCTTGCTGGGGTCATTTGACCCCAGTACTCTTTCCTGCCATGGCAGGGGGTCGGACTCGATGATCTGCTCAGGTCCCTTCCAACCCTACAAACTATGAAACTATGAAACAACAAGGGCCCACTACTGACTCATATCCAGCTGTTGTCCACTGTAATCCCCAGGTCTTTTTCTGCAGAGCTGCTCCTTAGCCAGTCAGTTCCCAGCCTGTACTGGTGCATGGGCTTGTTCTGTCCTAAGTGCAGGACTTTGTAGTTGTCCATATTGAGCCTCATGAGATTTCTTTCAGTTCAACCCTCCACTTTATATTAGTCTCTCTGAATCCTAGCCCAACCCTTCAGCTTATCTACTACTCTTCCCAGCTTGGTGTTATATGCAAAGCTGCTGACACTGCACTTCACCCCATCTTCCAGGTCATCAATAGCAATATTGATCAAAACTGGCCCCAGGACTCATCCCTGGGGTACTCCACTTGATACTGGCTGCCAACTAGGCATTGAGATACTTTAAAGTGCCAACTCATATTTTAATAGAAGTTTTATTATTAATCTTACATATGAGCTTTTGGACTTGCTGTTTTTATCACGTTTTTACTAACTGTTTTGGTGCAACATGGAAGGTTACCAGGAAGAATTATATCTATGCTTCCAGCACTTTTGTGGATGTTGATAAGCTGAGTAGGAGAAAGGTATTTTCTGAAGACACTGCTCACTTCCTCTAAGGAGAGTATGGAACAAGAACATGTAGTATGACCTTGTATTAATAAGCTGATGCCTCAAGACAATGATTAAGCCTAGTATTTTAAAGGATGGTTTATGAGTAATGCCTGCTAAGACAGTAATGAAAGCATCCTATTAAAATAAAAGTAGAACCTAGGGATTCATCTACACTGGGTTCTTTTAGCCCCTGGTGGAGCTATGCTGATTCTAGGTGGAAATACAAATGCAAAGCCAGATCTGAATTTTGCAGCTGGCTCCTACTTCTAATATGGCTAATCAGTCAAGGACACTACAATCATCACTGCAAACTTTACCAGCTGTGAAATCTGGATCTCAATTTTATACTTGGAGCCTAGTTCTGCTTTAAGGTTTTGAATATGCTGATAATGTAACCACAGGGGTAGTTGCATCAGTGCCGGCAATGTAGTACAGTGGTGTAAACTGTGACTTGTACATACCCAGGTTTCTGTATTCACTTCCTACAGAACAATTTGCTTTTGACCCCAAACCATCAGGGGTAGAGATCAGCTTTTTGATAAATATATGGACTATCATTGGACAGTCAGTGGGGGTTGTGAGGAAGAGGGTTTATGTATAAAAATTGGGACAGAAATACATTTTTTTTCCACTCTCTTTGATATATGGTACTGAAATAACAACTTTCAGACAAAGTATTAATTGATTCAAAATGGGACTACTATGCCCAAGGGAAATTTTGATTTGGGTATCTTGGGCTCTGTTTTTACAATAAACTCGCTAGGCTCCAGGATAGTGATCTCAAGCACTCTGTGCTACTCTGAATGGGCTGCTACCTAAACCAGAAGCAGTGAAGCCACATCTGTACTGTGGATGGTGGCAGGCATATTTACCTTTCTGAGTGATGGTGCCAGTTAGCCTGCCCGCATGCTAATTTTCCACCTGCAGCTATACCACAGATATGACTGGCCTACTTCCAGTTTAAGAAGCAGCCTACATAGAGCAAAACTGTGTACTTGAAGCACTCTGGAAATAGTAAAGTTGTTCCGTAGTTGTATCCTTATACTGTTATTCATTTCTGGGCTTTCTGGTCAGGTAACATCTGCCATAGTGTCCCACTTTCTTCCTGCTTGGTGTATCATAGAAGCTCATGGGTGTGCTACATCCTGAGAGATATAGTCTGGCCAGACAACCTGAAGAAATGAAGCACAAGGAATCTAAATAACTTCATGAAGCACAAAGTGACCATAGTGAACTGAGGCAGACAATGTTCTTTGTGTAAATCCTATATCTTTTACTAGACCAACTCAAATACTTGGAAACTGAACTGAAGTATTTCTTCTTTCAGCCTAAATCTTTTGGCTATGACCACACACACCCCAACCCACATACAACCCCCACCCCCCAAACAAATCAGTTTTCAAGCATTTAGATTTCAACAAGACCTCAACATTTTCATGGAAAGCAGATGCTTTTTGTGAACATTTTTGTTTACATGAAAGCCAGACTTTTTCATTTGAAAAGTTCAAAGGACATTTTTCAGCCATCTCTATTGTGGATAGTATCTATCTGTCTATCACAAAAGGGTCTTTCTCCATGACTGACATTTCTAAAGACTACCCTAAAATCAATAAATAGTAATAATTAAAGCAGCAGCCTTTCGATAAGTTAGGCTGCAGTTTATCTAACCCATTTCTTCTCAAATGCTGATGTTCAAAATGATCATCATGATCACTGAATATCTTGCCACTTTCAAAGCTATATTAAAAATTGAACACTAGCGATAGAGGGTTATCCATCGGTTTTCTCCTGTCCTCTACCCATTTATCAATTATATTTTGTGGGCGCAGGGAAAGTAAATGCTCTGCTTGCAGGAAAAAAAGCTGTCTTAAACTATACTTTTTACTTCATTTTCTATATGGTAGAGTTCCCATATTAATTCTTTTTATCAGGGCAAAACCGATGTTATCCCCTCTTTGCTGCAAAAATTAAAGCCATTCTTAAAGTGACCTGAGACACCACATAGTGGAAAGGCATCTATTAGATAAAGTTAAATGAAAAGCAAGAAAGAGTTCTCTGTATAATCCTGACTTTTACCAATGACTCGGATAGATCTTTTCAAACAGCGAAATGAAAGGACCTGCAGTTTCTGAGGTTTTTCTAGGCTCAGTTACAGTTCCTAGAAAAAAAAGCTGAAGTAGAAGAGTATCTAAAAGGAGAGAAGATCAAATTTATTTTCTGACACAAGGACTCTTTTTGCTACTGGCCATAAAAGGTAAGAAGCAAGCCTTCAACAAAATATCAAAAGAAGCCATAAACAGCCCCTTCGTTTCAGGTCAATTTTACAAACTGAAATCAGTTAGTTTCCTACAACCATGTAAAACAAACTGTAGATTGTGGATTTTATCTGCTTAAGTTTGATTTGCAGACACTTCCTTGTACTCTTCCACCTTGCACAGGGAGTAAATCACACCTGCACTTGTTTAATGAAGTCCTATTTTAAGTGTGACTCAGAGTTATTCCTGACTTGATATTTGAAATAATCAAATTAATTAATCTGCAAATCAATACATGAATGCTGGGCTAATAAAGAGGCATTCCCATCTCCAGTGTTAAATGTGTGTTTCTTTTATAATGCCATTGCTATTTAGTGATAATTAAGTTCAATCGTCTACCTTTTGCATCAGTGAGCTGAAGAATTCCAGCTCTCTCAAATATGCTTTGGAGGGAAAATATTGGATCTATGCATAGTCTTCCCTTCTATTCTATATATGCTTCTCTGCTAAAAAGCATACAGGCTTTTGTGGGGGAAGCCACATTTGCAAAGGGTGGAGCAAAAGAGTGAGTACTCACACTGAAATCAGATTTGGTTCAGGAGCAACCTCACAACTGGTGTAAGGTAGTACAGCTCCATATTTTTCAATGGAGCTGCACACAGTTACAAGTGCAGTGAATTTACCTCCTAAAACCAATAAAGAGAATTGCTGATATTTCATCTAATGATTATTTTGAGTAGAGCTGCAGGAGCTTTCAAAGCCCAAAGTTCTGGGTTTCTCCCCTCTATCCTATAATCCAATATAGAAGTCAATGGGAGTTTCACTTCGTGTCTTTGGAATCTGTTAAGGTATGGATCAGGACTTCATTATATCTATTTCAACATGGGAGTTATATTATTCTGCGGTGGGGGTGTGTGTGTGTGTGTGTGTGTGTGTGTGTGTGTGTTTGTACGCATTCAGGTAGGCTAAAGAAGGAGGTAGGAGGCAGCAGATTATAATAGTTTGAGGCATTCTCTCTCATACCTTGGTCAGGGTCATTGCTTTGGTTTAACATTTATCACACATATGATTGTTAAGGGGCTTCTAAGTCTTGGATGCCAAGAAATTGTTATGAGTATCTTTCTACTTTATTGTTCCAGATGATTGAAGCCACTGATAAAGAATGAATGATTGCACAATCTTGCATTAGTATCAGTTAGCCCCAACTTCTATGGGACACTACACGGGCAAAAGGGGCACAAGCTAAAAGATTTTAGTAAATCACCATGGATTTCAATTCTGGCATTACTGGGATATTTATTTAACACACAATTATCAAAATCTAAATAAATTATCACGACCATTTTTCTTTTTAAAAAGTGTAATATTTCCCCCAAAACAATTTCTTCATAAATTTAAAACAATATAAAAGAAATCACTGTTGAAATGTAGTTACTTCTGCAAATGGAATATAACCATGAAAAAAAACGCACACACAACAGTTACTATGGTATTATTCAGATACCAATTATGCCAAAAAATAGAGACATTGAAAGTGCAGAAGACACTGCCTTTCCCCAAATGAATAATCAATCTGCATGCCACATAAAAGTTTAGGACAGGAAAGAAAGGATAATGTATGCTTTAAACCTTGTAATACATTCTTGCAAGCAACATTTAAAAACTCAGTTAAGTTGTAGGACCCACAGGAAAGTTTTAATGCTCTGAAGATTAAGATTACGTTTATTTTTCCCCTCTGTTTTATTGGATTGCACGTCCCTCTTCTACATTCAAAATTATTTCCATTATACAAGGATCATTCAGAGTTAGATCAGTCACAAAAAAGACATGTATGTTTTTTCTGCATTAAATGCTAACACTATCTTCATGACACAATGAATTTTTTGATAAACAGAATCCTTTTAAGTAGCATTATAAAGATAATCATTTTACCTCATACCCTTTCAAAGGGACATAGATGTTTTCAAAGTGGCGCACATGACTTACATATCAATCTAATGATCCTGAAGTGTATTGAGAATTTACTTGTAAATGGCATCTATTGTAACAAGTCAGTCAATTTTCATGTCAGAATAAGGTGTACCAGAATAGAAGGAAATCCGGATGCTCTTCTCACTTACAGCAGTTAAACCTATTGATTTCAGTGGAGCTGCTCCCAATTTACATCACTAAAAATGAGAGGAGAGAATCAGATCTAAAACACATAATGGGTTATTTGTGATCATCACATACTAGCCTTCCATTAAAGAACAGTGTACTTAAAGAACAGAGTTTATTTTATTGTGTCATGTGACTTGTTTCTCTGAAAAGGAATAGTCCAAAAATGAAACTAAAATCAGTTCAGATATTTTCTATCATCTCCAAATGAGCATTATTAGAAGAAAAAGTGAAGAAATGGAGAATGCAGTTAGTACTCTGTGATTTCCATCCAAAGATGTCAGTGTGATTTATAAACCTGAATCATATTTTCTTTAAAACATTCCTCTGAGCAGGGAAATATTATACCAGTTTGCAAATGAAAAGACTGTGGTAGAAAGCTGAGGGCAACATCTTCAGAACCTCCTTTAATTTTGATTGTCCACTTTGAGACTCACTGAAAAGGTCTCAATTTCAGAAATTCCAGTACAGCAAATTGGAGTTGTTGGTATTCAGTTATGGATAATTTGGCTATTGGTTATCCCAAAATGAAGACCCCAAAACACATCCAAAGTTAGTGGACCCTTCTGAAAAATGTTCACCTAAGTGTGTTCTTAGAGGTCCTGCAGAAACAGTTGTCAGAGTCAGGGAAAGAATCCAAATCTTCTGACTCTCAGGCCTTTCCCTTCACTACAAAACCATTTTCCCCTCCTGTTATAGTTCACTGATGGAAATAGAGCTGTTCTGTAATTAGCTAGATAGTTATTATATTGATTGGCACAAGCCATCTCTGTAAGGAAGTTGAGATCAGCACATAAAGGAGTTACAGATATCTGTACCCTGCGGTGGCATCTACCAGCTTTCATGTTATGGATGAAATCATCATATTACCATATATTAGTTACTGCAAAAGACAATATTGTACTTCATACTGTGTGGTTGAGACAACAAAGCCTCTATTCAGTCCAGCTTAATAAAAATATGGACTGTGTCTCTCTTGTACTTGGCTCATTTATTTATAAACCCTCCTTCCTGCACTAGGGAAAATACATTATAGCTGTTGTCTCCAAAATTGTGGGATACGACTAGGATAATGATTTTAATTGCCAAGATTCCACAGCCAGCTAAAGATGCGTGTTAGATCTCAACGTATAATCTCCAGTACATCTGGAGCAGGGAAATGGAATCTGTACAAATGAAAACAAGATAAAACTTAACCAAATATGCCCTTAAGTTTAAGGAAGAGTGGGACTCAAGACAAAAATACCCATTTTCATAAACAAGCTTTTTCTAAACTTGACTTCAGCACTATATATGTATATAACAACAGGTGACCCTAAATGAGTAAGACAGCTCCTATAACACATTTCCTGTGACCTGTCTAGACATGTTAATTTCTCCTGCCCTTTCTATCTTTTGGTGTGTGTTTTGGAAATGGTGGTACTCAATAGGGCTATGCAAAGCTTTGGTGATTCGATGTGGAGGAGATTCAACCTAATTCAGTGACCGAATCTCCGAATCCAAATCAAATCAGGGGACCAATTTAAAGGTCCAAACCGATTCAAAGCTCTCCAAATCTTCGGAAAAGATTCAGAGAGCGTTGATGATTTGGGCAGTCCCCGGTGGCTGCAACTGGGAGCTGCAGCTGATTCCAAGCTGTTAAGTACTAGGGGCAGGGGAGAGGCAGCATGGGGGGACCCCTGCCAGCCTCCCTGACCCCCACCTGCTCCTCCAGCCACCCTGTGACTGCTCTGCCCACCCTAGCTTGATACTTTAAAGAAAAGCCCCAGTACTCACCAGGTGTTGCCGGGTGTGGGGGGGAGCGACCCCGGTGCTCCTCACTGCAACACACTGCATGGGGGGCTCTTCCATGAGCCCCCCAACTGCCCCTGCTCACCCAGCCCACCAATGTGTGCCCAACCCAGGCCAGGTCCGGCCCTTTAAAAAAAAACAAAGAAAAGCCCCGGGACTCACCACTCCTGCAGCAGCCTTGGGGGCTCATGCAGACCCTCCCCCCCACCATGTGGCATGGGGCAATGGGAAGCAGTGGGAATTGCCCCCCGCTGGCAGGAGTGGTGAGTCTGGGGCTTTTCTCTTTTTTTTTTCCTAAAGGACCAGAGCTGGCCTGGGTGCAGAGCCCCCCATTCAGTGTGGGGCAGCAAGGATTGCCCCCCATCCGGCAGCACCCAGTGAGTTGGAGCTTTTTTTTTAACAAGTGCTGGGAGCTGGAGCGGGCGGGGCAGCCATTGCTGGGTTGGGAGGGGGGAGGGATGGGCCTGGCCTAGCTGATTCAGAGATTCAGCAGCAGCCGAATCTCCAAATCAGATTCTGCTGAATCGATTTGGGACACTGATTCAAATCACGGAATTGAATCAGTGTCCCACAAATCGGCCGAATCCGAATCTGAAGTGAATACTAGCCATTTCACACAGGCCTAGTACTCACTACTTAGTAATACTGCACTTTCCTTTAGGCTCTAAATTATAATTGCAGAAAACTACATTAGAATTTGTTTAATAAATGGGGAAATTCCCATCTTTGGTGTAATTTAAGATGAAACGAGATAAAGCCCTAGACAGAAACTATTATAATGTGAAAGACCAATTCTTGCCTGGCAGAGTGACAGGCTGGGTGAATGTCTAATTTCTATGTTTGTAAGACATGACCACTTTGACCTAAGTAGTTCAAGAGTCTAATTTATCAACCCATGAGTATGTACACTAAGATTTAAATCAGCTTATATAGTGTGGGTAAATACATGTTCACATTATTTGCTAAAGCACTGCAAATGAGGGGCATGCATATGACAGCTGCACAAATTTTCCTGAGGTTTTTTTTATTATTATTAAGATAATATCATGGCTGAAGTAATATCTAGCCTGGGCTTATGCACCAGCTAACTTATAGATAACTCTTGATTTCTTCCTTAGAACAGGGTGAATTTCTTTCCAAGTTGGCATCACTTGCTTGTGTTCCAAGGTACGTCTTACTGACTCATTTCTTCCCCTATGAAATAGATGCAATGCACGCTGTAGGCCAGGTGCTCAGCTCGAATATGGTTCTTCTCTGTAATTCCATCAACTTCAATAGAGCTTCCCTATTTGCACCACCTGAAGATTTCAGTTAAGCCAACAGGAATTTTGCTATTGCTACCCTGCTTCAGCAAAGTAAGAGACTTTACCCTTGGCCTTTAAAAAATAAGTGATGCAAAACAGCACTATGAGATATTCATGTAGATCAGAACTTTTTATGGAAAGGCTGTGAGCTTTCTCAGACAATGTTCATCCTGTGAATGCTTTCCAAGTGCTTGTAAAATAAAATATAGAAGTCATGAGATGCATATAATTGTTGTCATTTACAAATACTTTTAAATGAATTTAACTTTTAAAATTCTTTAGACTGACAACACCAGCCATAGCTTATTTCTGCATTAGAGAACCAATGGAAGACTTGGTATTTTCAGACCTAGTTTGTGATCTTTTTTTTTTTTTTTTTAAATGAAAAGGTCCAGATAAAGCCAAATTGACAATGGACATTTAACAGAAAAGGAAAGGACTAGAGCAATAAATGTCCAAACAGCAGCTGGATTCTGTTTCAGAATGCATTAGCTGTGCACATTAGCTAAGAGTCCTATGGCCTTTTCATACTGAATAAAGCTGTAGTTAAAAAGTGGTGTCTAGTGGAAGCTATTGCAGTAGACACCATGTATAGCAAAAAGAGTGTAATATTAATGTAACCCAGGTGGTACGCAGCTGGTACCTGAGATGTTTGGAGGTGTGCGGGTGTGCCATGGGAGCCTAGCTGCTTAGCCTGAGCCAATTCACTGTCCTTCCCTACAGAGCAGAGCAGAGTCTGTTGCCACTCAGTATATTTGAACTATTTACAAAACTTTATTTACAGGACCAATAATTATAGTAAACATATACATTTATTCAAGAACTATTTGCAAATTTATATTACTAAGGCAGTTAATCTTATTACTTATTACTTATTACACAGGCAGAGATAAAGTGGATATGATAGACAAAAGGCCCTTACCAAAGTAAAACTTGATTTCCGGTGGTTTTCTTATTAGGGTATAGCCCCTACACTCCCAGGCCTGCAGGACTGGCATGGGAACAAACACCGGTGGCGCCAGGGTAAGCAGTGGTTCACTAAATAAGACCCAACAATAAATAAACAATGGTTAGAGCATGTATAAATAAGGTTACAACAATACAATCCCACACATAGGCATA
>NW_017728931.1:31137985-31202250 GCF_001723895.1 Crocodylus porosus
CCTGGCTGGGGTCTTATGACCCCTGCCACCCCCAGTGCTCCTTCCTGCCTATGGCAGGGGGTCGGACTCGATGATCTGTCTAGGTCCCTTCCGACTCACTGACTCTATGATTCTATAGTCATTTACATAAACCTTAACAGTTACATCCAAAACCAACAATGCACAGTAATCATAATGCATGGAGCAGTAATACACAGGGAAAACAGGTAATCCCTATGAGACAATGTAACTGCCCCTAGTCCCTTTGACTAGCTGGACTCTGGGGGCATGAAAACCTCCCTTGAATACTGGGACCCCTTCTCCCCTGTAGAGACCTTTGCCTCTCCCCTGTGAAGAACCCAATACCTGACCTGGGCACTCACAGCTCCTCAGCCCTCCGGTAGGTCTTGGCTTGTCTCTCTCTTTATGGGTGCTGCAGCTGGTCAAAGCTCCCACCTTGCTGGGGAGTGCTGCTTCATTTTGCTGCTGCTCACAGTGGAAAGGCCCGAGTTGCCTTGTGCAGCTACCAGGACCTACCCACACTCCTGGACCTCCTGTGCACCCTCCAGTGCCTCAGGGCCTCTGCCAGCTGCAGAGATGTGGGTCCATGCTGCCTTGTGCCACCATGGGGTTTTCTTTGGCTCTCTCCCAGCCCCATGAACCGATTTGTGCACCGTGGGACCCTTCCTGCTTACGGGGGTCAGGGACCCGAGCTGTCTTGTGCAGTCCTGGAGTCCCTTCAGCTTTTTCTTGATCCCATGCACTGATCTGTGTACCATGTGACCTCTGCTGTTCGCAGAGTCAGGGACCTGAGGTGCCTCAGCTCTCCAGCCCTGTGCACTGAGAGGTCCTGCTTCGTGCAGGGTTGAGGACCAGCACTAGCTTGTGTGGCTGCCAAAGTCCAGTCCATTTCTGGACCTTCTTCAGCCCTCTGCACTGCCCATGCGCTGAGGGCTCCTGCCTTGTGCAGGGTTGGATACCTGCACTGCTTCGTGCAGCCACCAAGGTACTCTTCAGACTCTCCTGGCACCGATCTGTGCACCAATGCTGTGGCTCCCTCCACAGCAGGGCTGTTTCCTGCTCAGCAGAGATGTCTTTTGGGTGCTTCTGGGACAACTGTTCTGCCCCGCTGGTGAGCTCTACCAGCTCTTCTGCAGCATGCAGGCTTTTATTTCCTCTGGAGGCTCCACCCTCAGATTGGGAACTGAGCAATGGAAAAGCCTGAGGGGTTAGTTCCCTCTCAAGTCCCCTTTTTCACCTTCCCCCTAGGTCAGGCCAGGGCAAGCCTCTCTTCCTCCCTCTTCTGACTGTTGGGGAAAGGGAATGCCCCCACCAATCAACCTGAGCCATCCGGCTCCAACTGACAAGTCAAGCTCCCACCAGCAATCTTGCCACATTAACGTTACATAACTAAGTTATAAGCATATAGAAAATAAAAGACAGGCACCTCCTTCAGAACCCAAACCTATGAAAGTCCTATGCTCTTCAGTAGGAGTTGCATCAGAACACCCTTTTTAAAATCCTGGATCTGTCTATGGCTGCCACTAATGTGAAATGATCCCGGGAAGTTTCATAGTTTCATAGTGCTTAGGATCAGAAGGGACCTAAGCAGATCATCAGGTCCAACCCCCTACCCCGGGCAGGAATGAGTGCCTGGAGTCGTAACATCTCAACCTAATATCTGTCCAGTCTCCTCTTGAAGACCCCCAAGATAGGAGAGAGTACCACCTCTCTTGGGAGTCCATTCCAGAGCCTGGCAGCCCTAACCGTAAAGTATCGACTCCTGATGTCCAGCCTGAACCTTCTCTCTAACAATTTGTGGCTGTTATTTCTGGTAACCCCCAGTGGTGCCCAGGGAAACAGAGCCTCACCCAATTTTTGCTGGTTCTCCCTGGTGAGTTTGTAAATGGCCACCAGGTCCCCTCTCAGCCTTCTCTTGTGGAGGCTGAACAGATTCAGGCCCTTTAGCCTCTCTTTTTAGGGCCTGACCTGCTGCCCCTTGACCATGTGAGTGGCCCTCCTCTGGACCTTCAATGCTAGCCACATCCCTCTTGAAGTGTGGCACCCAAAACTGGACACAGTACTCCAACTGTGGCCTGAGCAGTGCCGCGTAGAGGGGAAGGATCGCCTCCCTGGACGTGCTTGTGATGCATCTATAGATGCACAACAAGGTGTGGTCAGCCTTACTGAGTGCTTCCTCACATTGGCGGCTCATGTTCATCCTGGAGTCAACAGTGACTCCAAGGTCCCTTTCTGTCACTCTCTGGATGCAACCATCTAGCCAATAAGTGGACTTTATCAAATACTACAAAGGAAGACAAAAAACCTCCAGCATCCTTGCCAAGCTGGCTGGTGGAATCATAGAAAATTAGGATTGAAAGGGACTTTGTAGGTCATGTAGTCCAACCCCCTGGTCAAAGCAGGACCATCCCCAACTAGATCAATCCAGCCAAAGCTTTGTCTAGCTGGGGTCTTAAAAACCTCCAAGAAAGGAGATTCTACCACCTATCTGGGTAGCCTGTTTCAGTGTTTTACTATCTTTCTAGTGAGAAAATTCTTCCTAATATCTAACCTAATCTTCCCTGGCTGCAACCACTGAGAACAGTCTAGCTTCATCCTCTTTGGAACTCTTCAGACAGTTGAAGACTGCTATTACATCCCCTCTCAGTCTTCTCTTCTCTAGACTAAATAAGCCCAGTTCCCTCACACTCTTTTCGTAAGTCATGTGCCCCAGCCCCATCACCATTTTTGTTGCCCTCTGTTGGACTGTCTCCAATTTGACCACATCCTTTTTGTAGTGGGGGGGGGAGCGTCCAAAACTAGACACAATACTCCAGATGTGGCCTCACCAGTGAGGCCTCCCCTGAATAGAAGGGAATAATCACTTCCCTTGCCCTGCTGGCAACATACCTACCAATGCAGCCCAGTATGTCATTAGCCTTCTTGGTAACAAGGGCACACTGCTGGCTTATATTTAGCTTATTGTCCACTGTATCCCCCAGGTCCTTTTCTGTAGAGCTGCTGCCCAGCCAGTCAGCCCCCAGTCTGTACTGGTGCATGGGATTCTTCCATCCTAAGTGCAGGACTTTTCACTTGTCCTTGTTGAATCTCATGAGATTCCTTTTGGCCCAATCCTCCAATTTGTCTAGGTCACTCTGAATCCTAACCCTCCCTCCAGTGTATCTACTATTCCTGCCCTGCTTGGTGTCATCTGGTGCACTTTATGCCATCTTTCAGGTTATTGATGAAGACACTGAATAAAAGTGGCCCCAAGACTGACCCCTGAAGCATTCCACTTGATACCAGATGCCAACTAGACATTGAGCAATTGACTACTATTCTCTGAGCCTAATGATCCAGCCAGTTTTCTTTCTACCTTACGATCCATTCATCCAGTCCAGACTTCCTTAGCTTGCCTGCAAGAATGTTGTAGGAGGCCGTATAGTAAAATTGAGGTACACCATATCCACTGGTGTCTCTGCATCCACAGAGCCAGTCACCTTGTCATAGAAGGCAACCAGGTTGGTCAGGCAAAGGGCTACCAGTTAGCTGGGTGGGCCTTAAGGCCTACGTTAATATGGAAGATACAAATAAGCAAGTTGGTCAGGCATGACTTGCCCTTGGTGAATCCATACTGACTGTTCGTAATCACCTCCTTCTCCTTCAAGAGCTTAGAAATGGATTCCCTAAGGAGCTGCTTCATGATTTTTCCAGGGACTGAGGTGAGCCTGACAGGTTTGTAGCTCTCTGGATACTCTTTTTTCCCTTTCTTAAATATGGACATTATGTTTGCCTTTTTCAAATAATCCAAGACCTCTCCTGATTGCCATGAGTTTTCAGAGCTGAAGGCCTGTGGCTCTGCAATCTCATCAGCCAACTCCCTCAGCATCATCAGGTGCATCCCATCCAGCCCCATGGACTTGTACATATCCAGCTTTTCTAAATAGTCCCTAACCTGTTCTTTTGCCACTGTTGGCTGCTCATCTCCTCCCCAAACTGTGTTGCCCAGTGCAGTAGTCTGGGAGCTGACCCTGCCTGTGAAGACTGAGGTGAAAAAGGCATTGAGCATTTCAGTCTTTTCTGTATCCTCTGTCACAAGCTTGCCTCCCCCATTCAATAAGGTACCACACTTTTCCTAATCCTCCTTTTGCTACTGACATACTTGGAGGAACCCTTCTTGTTATCCTTCACATCCCTTGCTAACTGCAACTCCAATTGTGCTTTGGCCTTTCTGACTTCGTCTCCGAATTCCCAAAAAATGCTCTTATACTCTTTCCTAGTTATTTGTCCAAGTTTCCACTTCTTATAAGCTTCCTTTTTGTGATTTACTGAAGAATTCACTGCTAAGCCAAGCTGGTCTTCTGCCATACTTGCTAGTCTTCCTGCACATTGGGATGATTTGTTCCTGCACTCTCAATAAGGCTTCTTTAAAGTACAGCCATCAATCCTGGACTTCTCTCCCCCTCAGACTGGCTTCCCAGGGTATCCTGCCCATGAGTTCCCTGAGTGAGTTAAAGTCTGATTTTCTGAAAGCATCCTTTTCTAAAAGGATCCTTACTCTGCTGTTCTCCTTCCTTCCTCTCCTTAGGATCCTGAACTCAATCATCTTGTGGTCACTGCTGCCCAAGTTGCCATTCACTACTACATTCTGCACCATTTCTTCCCTGTTTGTGAGCAGCAGATCACAAAGGGCATGCCGCTAGTTCATTGCTCCAGGAAGAACACTTGCACCAGGAAGTTGTCCCTTACACTCTCCAAAAACTTCCTGGATTGCCTGCGTACTACAGTATTGTCCTCCCAGCAGATGCCAGGGTGATTGAAGTCCCCCATGAGAACTAGGGCTTCTGATTGGGAAACATCCACAAGCTATCTGAAGAAAGCCTCATCTACCACTTCCTCCTGGTCAGGTGGTCTATAGCAAACACGCACTACAACATCACCTTTGTTGCTGTTCTCCCCTCTAACCTTAATCCAGAGACTTTCAACAGACCTATCTCCAGTTTCATACTGAAACTCTCAGCCATATGTCTCTTTTACATAAAGTGCAACTCCTCCTCCTCCTCTTCTTCCCTGCCTTTCCTTCTTGAACAATTTATACCCATCCATGACAGTGCTCCAGTCATGCAACCTATCTCAAGTCTCTCTTACTCCAATCATGTCATAGTTCTGGGACTCTGCAAGGACTTCCAGTTCTTCCTGCTTGTTTCCCAAGCTCTGTGCATTCATGTACGGGCACCTGAGGTAATTAGTTGATTGCTCTGATCTCTCATGAAGTATAAGAGAACCTCCCCTGTTGCCCCTTCCTGCTTTCTCTTCCTCTTAGTCTCCCACTTGCTTCGGGGCTTTGGTTTCCATCCCCTGGTGAACCTAATCTAAAGCAGACTTCCCAAAACAACAGGTCAGATTGGCAGATGGCTCCTTCCATCCCCCCACAGAAGGGAGTCTCCAACTACCACTACCTGTCAGTTTTTCTTGGTGGTGGTTGTCTTGATCCTTCCTCCACCAATGTAATGTGCTCCTCCCACTAGGACTGCATATCTGTTCTCCAGACAAACTGCTGCAGGTAGAGGTGAAGATTTCTGCTTGCTGCCAGAGGTCACAAGCTTCCAGCTTCCACCATCCTAGAAGTCCATGTCCTCTCTCTTCTCTAGTTCTGCCAGATCTTTCTCCACAGTCCCAGAGGTCTCCTCCAGCACTGAACTGATGAACTTCTCATGATGGAGGATGCTTTGGAGCCTTACCACTTCTTCCTGTAGCTCTCTTGACTGTTCCCTGTGAGACACCACCAGGAGGCACCAGTCACACTGCAGGCACCCCCCCCGCTTGGTTGTCACTGGAAGGACCCGCAAGCTGTAGTCCCCACAGTGCCAAACCTGGACCTGGGTGGAAGCCTTTATGGTGAGAGGGACAGAAACCTCACAAGTGGAAGCAGAGGCAGTGGCAATGGCTCTGGCATTGCAATGTCCTCCAGCCATTTCCCTGGGTCTCTTACTTTTCTCTCTTACTGCCTTTTCTCTCTTACTGTCCTTCTTCCAAGTACACCTTCCATAGCAAACTCATCTAGAAGCTGGCCTGTTTAATATTCATTGTCCTGAAAAGGTTCTTTTTCCCCTGCTTCCTCACACCAAGCACAAAGGGGGAGGGGAAAAACTGGCCTGCAAACTGCTTGCTTTGTTTTCAGCCCCTCTTTACTGGCTCCTTGGTCATTCAGGAAGCCTCTTTTTATACCCTGCTGGGCCTGGACTGGCTCCACCCCAGGGCTTCTGTTTGCTCAGGCAGCAATCACTCAGCAATCAGCAATCACTCATTCACCAACACTCCCAGCTTCTCAGAGCACATGCCCTAAAGACACTGCCCACCAAACAAACACTCAGCAAATCGAAGACACAGCAGCTCTGGATCGTTTACCTTCCCTGGGCAGGATCCCGTGCCTGGTTTCTCTTCCTCTTCCTCCTCTTGTTCCCAACAAACTGCCTGCAAACTGCTAACCCTGTTTGCAGCCCCTGGTCACTGGCTCCCTGGACACTGGCTCCTTCCAGATCCTAAATCTGGTGATCAGTTTGGCTCTATATGGTCAAAGCCCTCCAACAGGGAATCTGGTAGGTCTTGCAGTACCATTTAGACAACACCCAATGGTTCATAATAAGGTAGAAAAAAAGGCCAAACAATTCATTCAAGGGGGGAAATCTCTCCTTGCAGGTAGAAAGAAAAAAGTCAAACATTTCATTCAAGGGGGGAAATCTCTGGCCCAAGCAGATGATCAGCAAAGTGCTGAAGAACTAGGATGTATATATTAGAACAGTGAGGACAATACTTAATATCAAGACAAATTATTATTTAGCTTGAACAGCACAGTAGTACACTTAGGTATTATATTAGATCTAAGGCATTAGGGAGTGATCCCCAGCTTCTGGCATTAGGGAATGATCCCCAGCTTCTTGCATGTCAATAGAGCCATGACAAGTAACCTGAAATGAGGATCATCCTCACAGTCTCTGAAGCACAAAAATATACCTCAGCTTCTCTTTTGCCCCAACCTAAATAATTTTGAGCTAGGTTGGATGTATTAAAGGGATGGTATCAAGCTGAAATGTTTTAACTAATGTTTTAAATATCTGATTCATGAGAGACAAGCCTTTAAATATCACCTATTAAAAAAAAATGTAATAGCATATTCTTTTTCTGTTACCCTGTTGGTGTTTGTGATAGTCTATGGAATTAGAAGAAAGTTAAGTCTTAATTCTGCTCCACTGATGTCAATGGAAGTTTTGCCACTTGCTTCAATGGGAGCAAAATCAAGCCCTACAGCCTCAATCTTGTAAATATTTATACACACAAGTAACTTCATATATGTGAGCAGCCTAAGTGAACTCATAGGAGAGCTCAACACCTGGCAGAATGTTAGCCTATGAGAAGCTGATTGGGCCCTCCAGTTTTTCCACCTATGCCTTCTGTTTATAACTCATTGCTTCTATTAATCCAGTTCCGAAGCATAAAGCAAATTCTGCATTCCAGTGTAATCTAAATGATGTAATTTAATGTGATTAAGGGATGTACAGATGGTACCACATTGCCTCTGCTGTGTGGAGAGGTCAGATAGCAGTTGGCTATTGCACAAACTACTCTAATATGGAGCTACAAGCCACCAAATCTTAGTCCCTCTTCATAACAGTCTGTACTGTGTGTAATCAAGCATGCACCAACTTCCTCAACTGTAATTAAACACATTAAGGGATGTTGTTACAAAATATCAGCATTTCCATTTGTTATTAAGAAGCTTTACAGAACTTTCTATTTATTAGCTATGTATTAAAGATTTTATAAAAACATTAGAGAAGCATGTTTTAAAACAAGTGTATTTAAAAATATTCCAAAAACCTTATTTCAACTCAATAAAAAATGCAAATTGTCAATCTATTCAAAGATCAGATCTTGCCTGGTTTGTATCATGCTGGTAAAGTAAATGGACCTTAAAGTCACCTAAAGTGTGCAACTGAAAATTCCCTTGCCATAGGACAATGCCCAGCTGGAGTGGAGCTGACATAGACTATACTACTGTCCAGTCGGCCTGTGCGAAGTGGCTAGTATTCACTTTGGATTTGGCTGATTCAGAGGACAGTGATTTGATTTAGTGATTCAAATCACTGTCTCAAATTGATTTGACTGAATTTGATTCAGAGATTCAGCCACGGCTGAAATTCCAAATCAAACAGTCTCCATCCCCTTTCCACTCTCCCAGCCCCATCAGTGGCTGTCCTACCCAGCCGCAGCCTTCCAGCTCTTTAATAAAAAAAGGCCCACACTCATGAGCTGCTGCCAGGCTGGGTGGGAGGGTAGGATGTGATCCCTGCTGCCCCTCATTGCCCCACGCTGCATGGGGGGACTATGCTACAAGCCTCCATCCCCCACCTGCTCTCCCAGCTGCCCCCCTCCACAGGCCCTGCCTGGCTCCAGCTCCTGGCTCTTAAAAAAAAAATCCCCACACTGGACCATGCTGCATGGGGGGGGCTCCGCCACAAGCCCCCAGAAGCCCGAATGGCCACTGCAGAAGCCAGTGAGTGCAGGGCTTTTTTTTTTGCTTTAAGGAGCCGGTGGCTGGGACTGGGAGAGCAGGCAGGGGATGGGGGATCTTGACAGAGACCCCCACGCAGTGCAGGGCAGTGCGGGAGGGGGCAGTGGGGATTGCCTCTCCACCTAGCAGCAGCTGGTGAATGCAGGGCTTTTTTTTTTTAAGGAGCTGGGAGGTTGGGTCCAGTTGGGGCAGCTATTGAAAGGGCTGGGAGAGTGGGCAAGGGATGGGGGCTTATGGCAGAGCCCTGCCACACAGCAAATCTCTGAAGCAGCATGGGGCAGTGGGGGAGGGCAGCAGGGATTGCCCCCCCACCTGGCAGTAGCTGGTGAATGGGGTTTTTTTTTTAAAAAGAAGTGGCAGCTGGAGCCGAGTGGGGCAGGCATTGAAGGGGCTGGGAAAATGGGTGGGGATCAGGGGTGTTCAGGAAGGCTGGAAGAGCAGGCAGGGGATGGGGCCTGGTGGGGGTCCCCCCATGGTTCTCCCCCCTCCTCCAGCCCCTCCCACCCCCTACTTACCAGCATGGAGTCTGGGTCCAGCTCCTTGCAGTGGCAAGCAGGACTGTCCAAATCTCTGAAGCTCTTTGAATTGATTTGGAGAGCTTTGAATTAATTCAGACCTTTTTATTGGTCTCCTGATTTGATTTGGATTCAGCCACTGAATTGAGCCAAATCTCCTCTGAATCGGGTCAGCACCTGAAGCTTTGCATAGCCCTACTGTCCAGGGATCCTTAGCTGGTGTAATGGCTCTAAAGCAGTGGTTCTCAACTTGCTTGTACCAGGATCCATTTGTAAACATAGATGGCCGGTCCTGACTCAGTGCACCTTACTCTCGCTCTGCTGCCCCCCCCCAGCCCCCATGTGTGAGGCAGGGGGTGGGTATGTGGGACAGGAAGAAATCTGTGTAGGGTATGGGGGGCCTTAAGCAGCTCCTTGCTGGCTGTATCTCTGCCAGCCTGCAAGGGAAAAATCCCATGGTTTCCCATGCTTTCTCTCCTTTGAAGGAGAATCCATTTTTAAAGTTTGCTCATGACCTTTTCATATATTCTTGTGACCCACTTTTGGGTCGAGACCCACGGGTTGAAAAATGCTCCTTTACTTCATTCCCTCTTAATAGTCTTAATACCATATTTTTGCAAAACATATTTCAATGTTATCATATTCACACATTGTAAAAAAAGAGATGGGGCAGCATGGAAGTCAAAAACAAGGTTGTCAACCTTAAGATTTTATAGATGTATCTGGATATTTAGTGTATTTCTTAAAGCCCCAGTACCCAAAAATCAGTAAGAGATATGTGAATGTACTTATCAGAATCTAAAGTTACATTTTGTTGAATTTGTTAATGGCAATGAAGGCATAGATTTATCTTCTGTCCTCTATATATTCTGTGCTTGCCAGTACACTTTGTTACACTTGTGTCTGGACTCATTTTATTTGGGAATGCCCTTGGAAAAATGATGCACAAAGGATTTCATAAGAATACTAACTTTCACTTTAAAAAAATAAGAATTTCTAACCCTCGTGACACTAGGGAAAAAGCACAAAAATGTACAGAAAACAAAAGGCAAATACATAGAATTGAAGATTGATTATTTTGACGCCTATCTCTTGACTTCCTGGAGACTGAACTGTGATTTTTGAACACATGAGGTAAACGATAATGCTTGTTCCAGACTTTTAGGGAAGTTCCTAATTTTTTAAAGTTTACTTTATTCTATGAGCAGAATCAAGAAGTGGGCAAAGCTCTATGGTCTGTGTCATCAGTCAGACCTGATCATAGTAGCCTCCTTTTGCCTTAAAATACATGTACAAACTGGATATAGAAGCTGAAGATTGCAGTTGGGGCCAGTCTTCCCAGCTCAGTCACATCCCTGTTAGGAACTAATAAGTAGCACTTTCACCACAACTCCAAATTCATCTTTGTTCTTTGAATTTTTGGTTTATGTTATTATTTGTCCCTTTAGAAAAGGTCAAGCTAGGTCAACATTGTAAAAATACCTTTCTGCAAACTTTTTCTGAAATGAACTGTGTTTGCACCCTTCCATGTTAAATTTCTGTAACGCCACAAAAAACAGATAGTGCTCTCTAAAGGTTGGCAGAGAGTAATTTTCAAATAGAACTTCCCTAAATATTCATAAAAATATATATTTAAATGTCCCACATGATTTATTCATGTCAGGATCACTAGCCTGTTCATCCAATCATTGAAAGTTAACCATACAGTCTCATCTATCTGACCAGTCATAACTAAGCAACAACACTCCAGATTCAACAATAAGGAATCAAACAAAATCTCTCAATGGTCTGGAATAAGCTTACAGATCAAAAGAATTTATGAAAGATGTACCTGTCATCAGGGACATCCCGGCGGGGTGGAGGGGGTTCAAATCAGGGTGACCGCCCCAAGCCCTGTGCTTTGAGGGGCCCTGCAGAGCCAGACAGAACAGCTGTGGCAACTCCACGCTGCTGCTGGCTTCATGTCTGGCCGCTCGGCACCCCCCCAGCCACAAAATCCACCACAGAATCCAGCACATCAAGCCACTCAGCACCTCCCTTCCCTCCCCCCCACTGCCGAATCCACTGCCAGCTTCCTTGCGTCTGTGGGGGGGACCCCGCACACGCTGATTTGCCCCGGGCCCTGCACCCTGCTCTGGTCATCTCTGTCTGCCATTTTAAACAATGAATACATTTTAGGAAATCATCACTTGTTCATAGTTCTCCTAGGTAGCATTAGACTACTCAAGAGATGGTAGTGATATTCTAGGGGAAACACATGCTATTTGTTTTCCAAAAAATACTGGCTTCTCTAATGTGCATTATTCCAGAGGGTACCCAGGTTGCAAGACAGACAGTAGATGTTTAGCAGCTGCAGTCTGTGCAGAGAACCACCCCATTTCATCACTGTGACCATTCTAGATTGGACAGCTGTGTTAAATCCATGAAGGCCAGAATTCTCTCTCCTTTACTTACTGTGTAAGCTGCTATTTAATGCAAGTAAAGTGACAGAATCCAGCGCCTTAAGCTGTTCATTTATAAGTGACATCACTCACCCTTCCCTTCATGAAGAAGGCAAAGGCACCTTCTGAGAGTTAATTTCGCTACTCTAATCCACCAATGGAACATGATTGTACCCTTTGTTTCACCTTAAACCAGAAACTACTCAACCTAAATGCCAGCCTTCGCAGTGTTTCAAATTTAGAATCTTTTTGAGGTGGTTGCTCTCAGAGTGCATTAGCTTGCTGCACTGCTTGATTAGCAATGCTCTTTCCAAGTGGTATATTTACTCCCAGGAGCACTTCATCATTTATCATACTTATGTTCATTTTATTCTTATCTTAGTTGTAGTAGCTTTTATGTAAAATGATGGGGGCAATGGGGAGGGAAACCCAAAAACCAAAACTAATATTTACTTGGTACACCTTTTGTATTACACGTGTATTTCAGAAGCAAACATATCTGGATCCTGGATCCTCTTTGTTTGGCTCTTTTGATTTAATCATCAGCATTAACTGAATAAAAATACTAGATAGAGCTAGGGGAACACATAAAACAATGTAAAAATTCTCATGCTCATCAGAGCATAAACTATACAACAGAAATTCATGCCAACGCTCCTGCCTCAAACAATGATCTATTTCAAGGGTGCCCATTTGAGAACCTATTCATGAGATGTACAGTGACTTGAGAGCATGGCAATTTTGATATCCTGTTTTGGAGATTATCTATTTTAAGCCTAAACACATTTTTGGAACACAGCCTGAAAAAGGTCCCGGCAAATTTTACACTTAAGACATGATTAATCAGTTAATCACATCTTAAGTAGTACCTAGCCACAGGTTCATGTAATTACTAGTGCAATAAAACAGGAAATAAGCCAAAAAGTTGTTACACTAAGTGTGCGCATCTACACATGCAATTACTGCTTCACAGTTTTTTGCTCCTGGGCACACCTTTCAAATGGCACACTTAGGAAAAAATAACTCCAGAGCAATTAGCTGCAGAACAATTAGCTCTGGAGCTTATTCATGCCCAGCACGTGGGGACTGGTCAGAGCAGCTCTAGCTGACAAGGCACCCTGGGGTCAGCCTGCCAGCCTGGGGCTGCTCTGACCAGACTCAATGTGCTGCAAAGGGGCTGGCTAGGGCACAGAATCCTATGAACAGAATCAAGAAATGGGTAAAGCTCTATGGTCTGTGTCATCAGTCACACCTAATCATAGTAGTCCCCTTTTGCCTTAAAATGCATGTACAAACTAGATATAGAATCTGAAGATTGCAGTCAGAGCTAATCTTCCCAGCTCAGTCACATCCCTGTTAGGAAGTAGTAAGCAGCACTTGCACCAAAACTCCAAATCATTTTTGTTCTTTGAATTTTTTGGTTATGAAAGGAAAGTACTATAAAGCACAGTGCAATAAGCGCCCATACTCATGGCGCATGATTATTTTTAGTGGCTATTTTGCCATAGTGGTGCACTATAATGGGAGGAGTGCACTGCTATAGTGAAGTGGCTACTGGTCACATGTAGACACCTGTGGATGCTATGTCACTGTAGCACGTCGCTGCAGTGACATAGTAGCACACGTAGACAAGCCTTTCCTGTTGCAAAGACTGCCTAAAAGCAGCAGTAGGAGGCTGAAAATAGCTTTGTAGTTTAGGGAGAGGCTTCTTTTCATCCCTCTGATCTCCTCAGGGTACAGATGGTACCTGATTACAGGACGTAGCTCTTAAGAACTTACAGCGAGGAAGGATCTGGAACAGACAAAATGATTTGTAACAGAATTTGTTTTTACTTTTTATAAAGACTGAGATATTTAAACTTGTTACATTTTTTTCCTCCAAGTAGTCGGGATTTGTTTTGCTGATGGATTGGAAGCGTGGTCAAATGTGGATACCTTTGAATTGTCTTAATCCATATAGACTTATTATATAGTTCAGCTGAAATTGTTTCTGGTCCCTGAGTTATTACAGACCAGCCATAGCACAAATTATATATTTTACTATTATACATGCTAGTGTGAGAGAAACCTCTTTGTTATGATAAAGGACAATGGTGGAAAGTCTTACCAAATGAAACTAAGAGTTAGAAGATGCAGCAGACAATTACTTAACAGCCATCTGAGGGATGCAGTGCTTTGGCTCTGCCAAATTTATAGAGCCTGACTAAGGAAAGCATGATGGGAAATTTCCTACAAAAGGAAAACCCTGTGCTCAGGAAAGTTAACAGAGAGTGCATGTACACGAGACACTTTACTTGAGATTAGAGCTAGTTACTGTGCAGTAAGCATCACTGTCTACATGTGCAGACCTTTACTGAACAGTAATTTGTTCTAAATACAAGTAAATTTGCTACCTGTAAATACAAGTAGCAAATTTACTCTTAATTTCTTACTTCACTGTAGTACACATGTAGATGCCTGACCAGGAGCACATTTCTTTTCAGTCAGCCAGGCAGCAGGGTGGGGGAGATTGCTCCCTGTCCCCAAAAGCTCCCTGCTGCTGAGGAGGGCTCTGCCACTGGAGCCCAGGCAGGGACAATGTCCTCTGCCCCAGCAGCAGGGAGCTCCCAGGCCCTACTCTGTGATTGTGGGGGTGGGAGTCTTATCTCCCAGCCCAAGCTCTGCAGTCATGAGAAGCCCCATGCTCCCTGGCACCCCTTGAGCTACCACGTAGGGGGAGCCTAGAGTTCTCCCTGGTTGCTACAGGGCCCCAGTGAAAGGCCATGAGCAGCAAATCTGCTCCTGAGTCCCTGCACATGTAGACACATGCTCAAGTCAGTTTACTCTAGAGTAATTTATTTCAGAGTAAACTGATCCCACATCATTTGCACATGTAAATGTGCTCAGTGTCCTTTAAATTTTCAGTGGGAGCATCTACATGTGCCCCTGGCTGCGCATTTGATACTACGCAAGCAAGTAAAGCAAGTACCTGCACAGCGTTACAACCAGCAGGTCTCCAAATTGTCTTTTGCAGAGATTTAGTTGGTTAAATGCTGTGAGCTCTTCTGTTTGCTTTCAGCTGATTCTAGAGACACGCAGACTCTTTATCGCAAGGAAGAAACTGGAGAATTATAAAAGCAGCTGGAAACAAGGAGAACCAGCTAAGTTCCCTTCTCTAAGGAGATTAGGCAAGAGCTCACGTAGGAGTTCTTAGGATGAATGAGAGAGAAGATAGTGAGTGTATAAATCAGAATTGTTTTGAGTAGAGTCAGCTATAGCGAGTGGAATTTACACCCGTGGAGAACCTTGTTCAATATTAAGATGTGATCTGACTACAGAAAAACTTGAGAACCCTTTGGATACGCACATGTGAAATTTGCTTTAAAAAATAGTCAGGGATTTGAGGTTAACATAGCCTTTCATGAATATTTGTGCTTGCAAACCTCAAGTACCAGACTACTGAGAGAGGGAACATTAAAGGGCTATGATTGTGGTCAAATCAATAATTACTTTGGGATTCAAACAAACATTCCTGAAATGCTTGCTTCTCATTTTCTGCTCAGCTATACAAATAGCTTAAATGGGCTAGACTAAGATCATGATGTAAGCATTTAACTGCCCCCTACATTTGATGTTTAGATACCACTGGAATCCATAAGCCCTCACTCAGTTGCTGCATAACCTCTTACAGTTATTTCAGAGGAGAAAAACAGACAAGAATTCAGGGCCAATATTGACACTATGGTTATTTAGTATTTAATATTAGAAATGAATCTGAAATGAAAAATTATATGGATCTGAATTTCAGATCAATTCCCTGCATGATCACCCTGTTCTGAGTTGTTTAGAGCCAGGATTTTGGTTCTTTCCATAACAAAAAGAAGGAGTAGCTCCCTCTTTTATCCAACTTTAGACTTTGAACCCCTCCCCGCAACAGAAATTTGAGGATTCTCCTTTTGAAAACATTTATATGGACTGCACCTCAGAGCACCTCACAAACTTTAATGGACTTACCTTTCCTGTGAGGTGGTGAAATACCATTATCCCATTTAATACATGGGGAGTTGAGGTACAGAGCATTAGATCATCAAAAGAATTCAGGTATCTAACTTCCACTGATATCAGCTGGAATCAGGTACCTAAATACCTTTGAAGTGAGCCAGAGAGACTGAGTGTCATTTTAAAAAGGGATTAGGTGCCAAAAGCACCCAGTCTCTTGACTTTGGTATATTTTTATGGTCTGACATAATTTAGAAAATCAGTTTTATCTAATTTGTCCAAAGTTTCCCAAATCACAGGTTCATACCCTAACTACTGGGCAATCTTTCTTCCTGGGCTGGAGTCTGAATCTTGACTTTTTATTTTGGTCTGTTTCAGATATTTATAAATGATTTGAAGGAGAAAATGGATAAGGAGCTAGTGAAATGCTAGTGCTGATGACAATATGTACGTATTATTGAGAATCAGGAGAAACACCAAATTGTTGGGTGGAGGAGAAGCAACAGAATAATAAATAGAGATTAAATTTTACATGAATGCATGCACAGTAATATCTGTTGGCCTGTTGGCCAAAGTGTTTGATGGATGACAGTGTATGAATTAATTTGGTAACATACTGAACATGCCCCCACTAGAAGTTACAAAGAAAAGTAGGAAAAAGACCTATACACCACCCCATAAGAATAATATCCAACAGAGATATATCCCTATTGAATGTATTATGTCCAGTTTTGGTTGTGTCACTTAAACAAAGATTTAAGAAGTTCTAAAGAAGTACGACTAAGATGGTTGAATATGCAACTGGGTTAATAAATTTTCATGAATAATTTATTTAGCCAATCTCATCATCTATTTTGTTCACTCAGTATACAGTTTCCTCAGATTTATTTGTTATTCAAAGTATTCCAACAAATAACTCTGGTGAATAAATCTTGATCTGCCAATTAGTCACAATGAACAGCTTACCCACACTCAAAATGAGACATTCAGTTTGTATTCACTAGCTTTAATTAGACGCTGAGGTTAGGTTCCTGGTGCAAATAATAGCATGAACAAATTCAGAATTTACTTTCTTGAGAATATTCTCCAATATTTATCTATGATTTGTTGTTTCTGTGAAAACTTCTGCCAGAAAAAAACAATCACTAGAATATTCATCAAATATATAAATAAATTCATTAAAAAAGTTAAAAGAATATTTGTGGAAATTGGGTTGCAATTCTCATTTCTTTCTAGTCACAGAAAATTGGCAAGAGACAGTATAAACTAAGCAGAAAAGTTAGAGGGGGGTTTGATTAAGACTTCCACAATTCTGAAGGGCACAGTGGAAACTAATCAGCCTTTCTTTTTTTTCCCCCTGGATGCTCTTAATTGAAAAGAAGGCCACTCAAAATGAAAGGGCAGTAGCAACAGAAGAAATAAAAGAAATGACTGCTTTATGCAGCATATATTCAACTGTTGGAATTCAATTATACAAGAGATGGTAGAATCAAGTAAAATGGCTTGATTTTAAGCAAGACCAAGTGATTTTATTGGTACTAGAAGTGAACCACAGGCTTCTTGGAAATTCCTGTATCTGAAAGTGCCTCTAAGATCTTGTTTCTGAATTGTATCCAAAAGCAGAAGGGTCTAATTTCTGACAACAGGTAAGCTTTTGAAATTTCTACTTGTAAAGAGGAAAGAGTTTTATTAAAACAAGTTATCCAATTATGGAGTTGTTATATTCAAATCCTACCCAACTTTGAAACTTAGTGTGCACTTAACCTGAAGCTATATGCTAATTCCTCTGCTTATCTCTAGTAAAAAGACATGTAGCTATCTATGCACACTATAGTCTCTCTAAACCTATGCCACTTATGAATTCCTATTTTTCCATGCACTGCCCACTTAGTTTGCTTCTGTTTTCCTTTTATAGTCCAAAACTATGACAGATTAAATTCCAGACTGATTTTTCCTAATCCTGGTTTGGGTCCATGCTCCATAAAGGACAGAAGAGTATAAGAAATTCCCTACCGGATCAGACCACAGATCCATTTGTCCAGTATCCTGTGTTCCACAGTGACAGAAGATGTATGCCAAGAGAAAGAGGATCTGCCTCTTACCCTTTCCTCAGCATTCAGACACGGATGTGTGAGCAAACATTTGCAGGACCTGATTTAGGTTTAGGTGACTTTAGGCCACCTAAACCTCAATGTGGAGCAGTGTGTAAAGGCGTTTGCTGCTTGCAAAAGTGCATGAATAGCTTGAGGTAGGTAACTCAGAGGAGAGGAAAGTTGATGGGATTAGGGGTTCTGATGGATCCAGGGGGGTTAGTAGGTCCACAGTTGAGGGGAGGTAGCCTAGTCAAAGAGGAGTAGTCAAGGGGCTAAGGATAGCTTAGTCAGAGTCAGAGGAGTGAGGGTAGAAACCATGAGTGCCTCCTGAGTCTCAGTGGGGCATGACTTGTGAAGCCAGCCAGTGAACAAGGGGGGCGGTCCCCCAGCAGCCAGTCACCAAGGACACCAGTGGCAGCGAATGCTGGGTTAATCCAGGCCTATCTAAAGTATGTTCACCTTTAAGATGAATGAACTTTATATTGGGGGCATCATTTTTAGGGCAACATAAGCCCTGAAAATTCTTGCATGCCCAGACATTTACCTCAACCTAACCTTGGTTAGGTTGATCTAAAGATAATGCTAGTACATAGTCTAGAAAATCCAATTTTAACATTGCAACTCAACCATGTTTTATACCCACTGGTGGACTTATCCTCCATGAATTTTCCAATCCTTCTTTGAACGTGGTTAAAGAAGCATCACCCAAACAAAGAGAGTCTCACGCTTATCTTAGATAGGGGATATTTACAGCTTGATGGAGGTAACAGACACTGAGGCAAGGCAAGGAGAAAGGATCATAATGAGTGCAAGCTTCTAATGTATTACAATAATGTAATGTATTGACTTCTGTCACTGGTAGGTGTTATAAGGCTTGAGTCCTTTCTTACCTGGTACTCTACTTCCTTGTGGTGTCTGGGTGACATCTTATAAGTGTTTTCACTCACCTGCCACAACTTGATGTTCTTGTTGGAAGATAGTACCTATAGGTGCCTCATGGGATCTCACTCCATTGATTTCTTCACGGGGCTCCATCCTCCCCTTTTCCCCGTAATTAGCACATCCAGGGCCTGAATGGGCACTGTTGTCTTGAAGCTATCTCTTTCAGGTGATCACTTCTCACCTGCCCTTCTCACTGTCAAGGAGAGAGATGCTTTTTGGCCATCAGTCCTTCCTTAGCCATTCATCGGTTCAGCCCAATGTCCACATGACTAATCTTGTCATAGTGCAGCATCAACAGAGTTCTTTAAATCATAACTTAGAAGAATTAAAATCCTGTTCTCCAGCCTCCACTGGGCTATGCTCAAGGATAAAGCATTCTTATCCTGAATGGCTCTCTAGGGCTAACCAGAGTCGTGCTGTGCTGTTTGTTTTTTACAGGTTTCTCACTTGGGTCCCTTTCATGTGGCCATCAACCCTCAGCCTCAATGCTGTCGGAGGCTGGTTTTGTGCCCTGCCTTGACTAGGGCCTTGACCCTTTGAGGGAATTACTCCCTGCTAGCCAGCTCACTTCCCAACCCAGGTCTATTACCAGATTGTATGGGGACTCCCTGCCTGGGCTTGCGTCACCTCCCGGCTCCTGTCCCCACTCTTCCCTGAGAGGTACCTCCATGCCCCAGGGCTGCCAACTCTGGCTGTGTTCTATACTCCTCTGCAGCTCCTCATTGGGCTTCCCCATGCTCTCCAGTGAGCTGGTCTTCACTGGGGCACACAGTGAGTTCTGCCCTCGGGATGAGCTGCACACGACTTTCTGGCCCTGCCATTCTCTGGCAGGTCTCTCCCTGCCTTCAGCAGCCCACTCCAGCTGCATGCCAGCTGGCTGCTCTTACCCTGATCTCTTGGGGTGTATTTTCGGCCCTACTCCTCTAGTGAGCCATGCCGAGCCTCTGAGCCCCAGCTGTCTTCTTCCCATGGCTCTTTCTGGCCACTTCCCGATTTTTCTGTCTCTTGACGCACGTTGCATCGCTTCCCCCTCCCATCACTCTCCTTCTTGGCTCCACCCCCTTCTTGCTCTGACCCACAGGCTCAGGCTGCTGCAGAACTGCCATGCCAGAGCCTGCCATGCCTGTGGCATTTCTCCTCCTGGAAGGATAAGACGTGGGGAAAATCCCCATTTGCTGTCTCTTTCTCCTCCACAACATCCCTTCAGCTTCCCTCTCCAAAATTAATATTAATAAGGATGTTACCAAACATCCTTTGTTATTGCCTTTTGCTCTATTTTAAAGTAATCAAAACAGACACTTTGGGCATATCTACATGAGATGCTAAATGTGCAGTAGACTAATTCTACTGTGCTTTAGCGCGGCAGGAAAAAACTGTACTAATGCGCAGTACAGCTAGTCTATTGTGCATTAGCATCACAAAAAAACATGCACCAGCACTACTGAGCAATAATGCTGATTACAGTGCATTAAGTTTAGTACCTGTAATAAACTTAATGGGCTGTAATTATGGCGCATTAATACACGTGTAGATGTGCCCTTTTGTCTTTGTTTGTAGTCTTTTGCAGGATTAGGTCACTAAATAAATCCATAATAAGTACAGAGATGAGAGGACTTGGTCATGGAAAAGGGGCTTAGGGTAGGGTTTGCATCAGAAAATTACAGAGAGGATTCCGTGAAAACCAGTGGTGACTTTGTAAGCAACCTATGATACTAAGTGTAATTGGTAAGGCTGTGTGAGGCTTCGGTCGCTGATTTGATTTGGTGGAGATTTGGCCTGATTCGGCAGCCAAATCTCTGAATCCAAATCAAATCAGGAGACCCTTTAATATCTCCAAATCAAATTGGAACCCTCTGAATCAATTCAGAGAGATTCAGAAAGATTCAATGATTCAGGCTTCGACACAGCTTTAAATGTTTTTTCTGCATACCTCAATGTAGTAGGCGACTCATGAATGCTGAGACGGTGGGACAAAAGGAACATCCCATGGGAGCCTGGGGGGGTCCACAGTGCACTTAGCAGCAGGCCCAGAAGTGGACCAGAAGCACTTCTGGTCCACTTTCGGGTCCACCGCTGAGCACATGGGGGATTCCCCCATGCTCCTGTGGGATGCTCCATCCATCTCATCATCACAGCATTCATGAGCCACACCTGGTACCTTGCGGTATATAGAAAAAACATTTAAAGCTGTGTCTATGGCCGAATCACTGATTCTCTAAATCAGCATCAAATCTTCAGATTTGGATGAGGCTGAATCAAATCAGGACAGTGATCTGAGTCAACTAGTCTAATCACTATCCCCAATTCAGGCTGAATCTGAATTGAATATGACCCATTTCAATACACCCCTAGTAATCAGCCTCTATTATTTGGGGTTTAAAGTACTTATCTACAGGAGGCCAATGTAAGTCCAGTTAGTCCTATGCATTACATATGTGCAGGGGAAGAGCAGTAGAAACTATTTCACTTTTCTCTGAATTATGAAAGTGCTGGCCGCTGTTAGAGGCAGGATGCCAAACTAAACAGCAATGGTTTGCTCCATTATGGCAAGTGCTGTGTTCCTATGTTAGAATGATAGCAATTACTATGTATTTTTAACTGTACTCTTTCATTATGGCAATAAATGGTTATTTAAATGCTATCAGGTTCAAATTACTCTGCTGGAAAATACAGCAGGGAAAAGTATCAAAGACAAAGAACTTTTAAATAAATCTCATCTCTTCACCTGCCATATGAAGCAATTTCTATGCCAGATGGCAGATGTTTATGATGGTGCTTAAAACAAGTAAAAATTAAATGGATCTCAAAACTTAATTGTTTTTAGTGTAAAGGGCTCTCAATTAAAGGGATTTTCAATTTTTTGTTATGGTTCCTATCAAAAATGACCTGACAGCCCCAGACTCCTTGACATAAAAAAGAGGATAAAGAGATCAAAATCTCAAGAATTAAAAGAGTATTTTCTTAGCTTTGTTTCTTTTAATATATAGTATCTCCTATTCAGACTATTGTATCAGAATACTCTTCATCCCTTTTATATAACAATTGGTCAAGACCAATGCGGAATTTTCTTGATGCCAGGGCATGACATTTTGTAAGGGTTATAGTTCTATCAGGCACCTTTTCCCTCTCATCTCCCACTCGAAGTGTACTAGAATCAGAATGTCAGATCCAAAAATCCCTGGCTGAACTCAAACATGGATCTGATTATGAGGTTTGCAAATGATTCCATTTCTTTTTAAGTTTCCAAGCCTTCTAATCACTATGCGTGCTTAGAAAGGGATGTACTTTGAACAGCACAGAGTAGTCGGTTGGATACAACCACTAGTGATAGTCTATGGCTTTCAGATAGTAAGATCCAAGTATTTAATATGTTACTTTTCTATATAGGAAATGGTAGAGGAAAGTAGCTAATTTCACATTAGGTGTTATATGAATCTTATATGAGTCCATGTATGCAAAACCAAGGCAAATGAATATGCATAAACACTTTTACAAGCTGATGGTGCCAGCTAAACTGAAAAAGGAGAAATAATTGTTGCTTTTTTTTTTCTTTCATTCATCCTTTCTGTGGTTTCTTAGGTTGTATTTATTAACAGTTGTGTTCCTGAACTGAAACTTCTAAATACCCCTTTTACATTTCAGAGGTAAATGTAAATACCCCCTTTACATTTACCGGGGTCGTTTGACCCCAGTACTCTTCCCTGCCAAGGCAGGGGGTCGGACTTGATGATGTGCTCAGGTCCTTTCCGACCCTACAAACTATGATACTATGAGGTCCAATTTATCTTTGAACCTTTTTATTTCCTTAATTCCTTCAAAGATCACAAGCAATTTAAATATTTTGGATTATTCCTGCTTTTTTATAGTCGGATGAAAATGGACTATCATAGCCTGCCAACCAAGAAGCAGAGAAGCCCCTTCATCTACTCAGATGCTTCATTTTCATCTCATCCCATCCACACTCTCCTGTCTTCTGTTTCTACTTTTTCCATGTGTACTAAATCTCACACTGGCTCTCTCATAGCTGGCAGAGTCTCTTCAGTGAAGTCATGAAGGTACACTAAATGTTTTTTAATAGATTGACCATTAAATTCTCCTTAGGGAAAATATATATATATCATATAATAATCTCACTGAAGTCAAGATTTGACCCTACACTGGAAACTGTATAAAGTATAGAATAACAGTATAGAGGATCCTGAAGTCCTACACTATTTCAGTATATTGTAATTAAAAATATGCAGTTCCAGTTACATGTACTAAAGCAAACCTGTAAAAAAATTTCTTTACTATAAGAAGGTTTATATGGAGAACATATAAAATAATTATTGTTATGCAAGCTCATTAGACATACACAAGCAATACTTTTCACTGTACAAGTGAAATTCATTGATAAAACAATGAAGTGAACTAACACCCTTCCTAAATAAAGTTTCACCAATAGCACTGTATGTTAATGGAGCTATTTCATTGTTAATGTGACTGACTGCTTATTGATTCCTGCAGTAATCCAGCAAGGGCTTCAGAGTACAATTTAGTTTGGAGAGCTACGGGTCCAGCATCTATGCTCAATTACAACTTTCAGAAGGGTAGATCAATAAAATTTAAATTGCTTATGGTAATCACAACTTCAAATCATTGCGATCAGCATAAGCAATCTGCTGACCCCAGCCAAGCTCCTAAATTGAAACTTGTAATGAGTGGTCATTTAGTTTGGGTCCATTCATATTATTTTGGAGGCAGGTGATGAACAATTAAAGATCAGCCAGCACCTTCCTTGCCCAGCATGTGCGTCTGAATTCCCAAAGTACTAATATGCAGTAACCCTGGGGTATAGGCCTTTGCACTTCTTTAATGGGTATTCTGTATGAATAAGCAATTATATTTTCTATTAAACTATTTCAGTGTAATTGAATTAGCCGTTATAATATTGCTCGGGCAAGCAGAAGCTTTCCTAGGGAAAAATTAAGTGATATTGGGTAATTCAAAATTAATTTATAGGACTGAAAAATGTAACCATTAAACAGAATTGCCCACCCTCCCCCCAAAGTTACAATTAACGAGCATATTGTTTCTATGCATAAGTTTCCTCACAATTTGTTTTTTGGTCATAATAGCTTTTTCCCAGTTCATTATAATAACCTGTCTATTATAATGAAAATTTCATAGGCTGTTTTCTTTGACAAAGCGGGTTGCAAGTTTAAACAAAGATAGCCTGCAGATTACTTTCACGATAAGGAGTCACCTTAGAATTACATTTTAATAAATCATTGACAATAAATCTTCTGCACTACGGCACAAGGGTTTCGAGGAGGAAAAAAGGCAAATCCAGAGAAAGTGATCAATGAAAATCCCGTTCTGCCAATATGAGAATAAATTGACCAGCTCTAATGTAAAGTTTGTTACATGCCCACAGACACACAAATAGAAGCTCAAAATGCTTTACTTAAAAAAGGTGTAAAATAGAAGTAAAGTCAATGCACAGACTTGGTATTTAATGCACCTTTTTATTATTATTCACATAACACCTTTTGCAAACCTCAGTGGCCTTTACATAATTAAAAACCTCAGTCCAAATCCTAATGATCTTACCCTGGACAAGAGTTGGCTGAGTAGTTTTGTTTTGTTTTGTTTTGTTTTGTTTTTAAAGAAACCTGTTTGGATAATATTCTCTTTATTAAAACTTCAAAAGATCATAGGTTCTAGCCAATAAGGTAATATTATTTGTTGTTCACAGGTATTTGGAAAACAGCTGAGCATTTGGTCTTGGAGTGCATGGTAAAGGAGGATGGGGATTTTCTATGCATCAGCTATTCTGCAGGAATTACCTGGCAATACACTCCTCTCCCATAGCAAATAAGAGCTACAGTAACTTAGCTCTCTTTCATTGAGGAGTAAACTACTGTGCATTAGCTTGCATTTCTCAAGGAAAAACCAAGCATAGAGGCAATTTTTGTGAAGTGCCGGTGCTTGGTAAAGTCCTGGCCTCTTTTATTTTGTTATGACTTTTTCATATGTCCATGCTGTGCAAGTCGTGAAAGTTTGCACTAATTTTAGCACAAATAATGATTTTTCTGAACATGTATACCAGGGCTGACCAGCTGGCAGTGTGCAGGCCACATGAGGCCCTCAAGAGTTTGAATTATTGGTATCCCACCTAGATGCCACTTCCCTCCTTTCTCAGCTGCCCCTCACTCCTCTGGTTTCTGTTCCTGCCCCAAGGAGTGCTATGAAGTGACACAGGAGTTGATGGTGAGCCCAGGGCCATGCAGGTACATGGTTTAACAGTGGGGGAGGAGAGGGTCCTGGGTCTACAGTGCATCAGTGATAGGAGTGTCTCCATGGGCATGCAGTGTATGTCAGTGCAGTGGTGTGGGCTGGGGGCATGGGCTTAGTCACGTGGTGAAGTACAGGTTGTGGGGAGATGGATTGCTGCAATGAGTAGAGGTGCATGAAGCGGGCCCTATTTTATTCGGATTCAGATTCAGCCCGAATTGGGGACAGTGATTTGATTAGTTGATTTGTATCACTGTCCCTGATTCAATCCAGCCGAATACAAATCTGAAGATTCAATGCTGACTTGGAGAATCAGTGATTTGGCCATAGACACAGCTTTAAATGTTTTTTCTACATACCTCAAGGTACCAGGAATGGCTCATGAAAGCTGCGATACTGGGGTGGACGGAGTGTCCCACAGGAGTATGGGGGGTGGGCTCTGCATGCTCGGCAGTAAACCCAGAAGTGAACTGGAAGTACTTCCAGTCCACTTCTGGGTCCACTGGGGAGCATGCTGAGGGGCCCCCCTGCACCCTCCCAGCTCAGTGATCAGCTGTGGGTGACCCTGGGTGTCCCCCCAGACCCAGGAGGCACCAGTCACCGAGCTTGGGGGGGGGGGCCCTGCACACTTTCCAGCAGACCCAGAAGTGGACCAGAAGTGCTTCCGGGGAGCCCCTCACACTTCTGTGGGACACTCCATCTGCCCCAGCATTGCAGCATTCACAAGCTGCCTGGTACATTGAGGTATGTAGAAAAAAAGTTTTAAAGCTGTGTCTATGTCCAAATCTCCAAATCTTTCTGAATCTCTTGGAGGGTTCTGATTCAATCTGGAGAGATTAAAGTGTCGTCTGATTTGATTTGTATTTGGAGATTCAGCCATCAAATCGGGCCAAATCCCTGCCAAATTGAATCAGGGATTGAAGCTTTGCACAACTCTAGCAATAAGGCATCTGAGTGACACTTAACCTGGAGGCCTGTGGCCCTTGCTGGTGTGGCCCCCATTGGTGCGGCCCCACTGGTGCAGCTGGGGGGGGGTGCCTCTAGCCACTTAGAAGTTAGACAGCTCTAATGTATATCTTTCTTATTCATTACGTTCCTATGCATACTGTTTCAGTAATCCAGTCAGAGAGAAGTAATAATTCAGATATTCAGCATAGCCAGAAGGACTCATTGTCATGTTCTATCTTAACCTCCTTCATGTCACAGGACAAAGAACCTCACCCAGTAATTTCAACCACAAGCCCAAAACTTCTGCTTGAGTTATTCCATTGCTTTCTGGACAAAATGCCATGCGACTCTACTTTACATATGTAGTGCTCGAAAAAATAATGCTTCTCCATTTACATAGCACTTTTTGCCCAAAGTAGTTTAAAGACCTTGTCAATATCTCAATATATCATAATATCTTTATTATTCTCATTTTATGGATGGGGAAACGGGCACGGATTTCACAATCCCTTCCTATTTATGTGATAGATTCTGTAGAAATTATACACATATGTGTACTTTGAGGAAGGGCCAGCATAGTTTTTGTAAAGGGAAATCCTGCCTTCCAATCTGCTGGAGTTCTTTGAAAGTGTCAATGAGCACATAGTCAAGGGAGATCTAGTTGACATGTATTTGGACTTTCAAAAAGCTTTCAGTAAGAGATTGGAGAGAAGGTTCTTTCATGGACTGAGAGCTGGTTAAAAGATAAGAAACAAAAGGTAGGGCTAAATGGTCACTTTTCAGTATGGAGGGTGGTCAAAAGTGGAGTCCTGCAGGAATTTATGCTGGGCACTATTTTGCTCAACATTTTCATCAACCTGGAAATGGGAGTGCAGAGTGAAATCTCCAAGTTTGCATATAATACCAAATTATTCCAGGTAGTCAAGCCCCAAGCTGATGGAGAAGAACGGCAGAAAGATCTCACCAATCTGAGTGAGTGGGCAAAAAAGTATCAAATAAACTTCAGTGCTGACAAGTGCAAGGTAATGCACATGGGGGAAAAATAGCCTCAACTATATGTACACAGTGTTTGATTCTGAACTAGTTGCCCATGGAAGAATCCTTGGAGTTATTGTAGATAGTTCTCTAAAAATGTCAGCTCAGTGTGCAGCAAGACCAAAAAAGCCAATAAAATATTGGGCATCATTAATAATGGAACTGAAAACAAAACGGAGACCATCATCATGCCATTACAGAAATCCATGATGTGTTTGCATCTTGACTATTGTGTGCAGTTCAGATCTTCATATCTCATAAAGGTTTCAGTAGAATTACAAAAGGTAGAGAGAAGGGCAATCAAAATGACAAAGGGTATGAGCAGTTGCCACTCCAGGAGAGACTGAAAAGGCTAGGGTTCTTCAGTTGGGAAAGGGGAAGGTTCTGGGGGGATATGATAGAGGTTTATAAAATCATGAAGGGTGTGGACCAAGTTGGGGTTACCTTATATCCGGGTTTTCCCAGACATGTCCTCTTTTTTGCCCCTTGTCCTCCATCCAGACGGGTTTTTTTAAATGCAAGCAAATGTCTAGGTTTTTGCTTTTGCTTAGGGCTAGGGGCAGTGGGAAAGCTGTTTGGCTGTCAGGAGATCACATGCTTTCTGGATGGACCCCAGTAGTTACTGGAACAGTGTGTGTGTGTGTGTGTGTGTGTGTGTGTGTGTGAGAGTGAGCAAGCTGCCTGGGCAGCAGGGCTGGAAGGGAGCAGGGGCTGCCAGTCAGAAGTGCAGGGCACCAGCAGTGCTGGAAGGCAGGGGCTGCGGGTCAGGAGTGAGGGGCACCAGTAGGGCTGGGAGGGCAGGGGCTGCAGGTCAGGAATGAGAGGCACTGGCAGGGTTTGGGAGGCAGGGGACATATCACTGCCCCCCACCATAATCATATACCCCTCCTCCCCCTACCACAGGTGTCCTCTTTTTGAAATTGGAAATATGGTAACCCCAGGAAACTGTTGATCACCAAGTCCCATGAGTCTATACAGCTCATGGTGGTGGGCTGTTCAGAGGCTGACTGCTTTGTATCCCCCAGCCTGTTAAGATGGTGGGTCAGGGAGCGCCAACGGGCCTGCTGAGGCCATGGTCCCACAGCTAGCTCTGGAGGGCTTGGGGTTACCAGTGGGCAGGGACTGCCCTTGTGCAGGATCTGGTTAATATGGGTGAGGACATTGGGCTGTAGGGCAGTCTTTACCTCTTGAAGTAAGTGGCAGGGAGCACAGTGGAGATAGGATACTGGGCTAGTTGTACCTTTGGTCTGACCCAGTATGGCACTTCTTATGTTTTTAAATAGGAATGGGTTAATCCTGCAGCTGAATACCTTACTGAAATGCAGTATGAAAAGTTAAGGATGTAATTTTAAAAAAGTCTACATCATCTCAGGGAGCCCACTTGAAATACTATTGGATGGGTTTCAGCAGTGCTGAACATTTAAAGTACATGGAAGCCAACAGTTATCAGGAGCTCTGAATATCAGGTCTTAAGTATCTTGAACTGGATACCTAGAAAATGAAGCATCTACATTAAGGATGGCATTTGGAAAAATGTCAATGGTGGAGCTAAAAACAGAACCCACAAGACCAAGCTCCCTCTGTGCTCCAGTTACAAGGTACACTGCCTCCCTGAGGAAGGATGGACTAGATGACCTGAGCCCTAGAAGCCAGGAGAATACTTGCAACTTTTACCAGTTTATCTGTATTCATTAGCAATGTAAAAAAAAATTACCACCAGAACTATGCTGGCAAAAGCTGTAATGGGGGCAGGAGTGGTATTTATTTTAGCAAACAGTCCATTTGCTACCGTAGCTTATTTTGTCTGGGAAACTACTAAAAATTACACTAGCAAAAGCTTTCTTTGGCCCATGTACGAGCCCAAGGATAGTTTCCCTGCATAGCTATGCTGACAAATTCTCTTGAGTACAGAAAGGGCTTAATATTTTTTCCCATTTCTAGTACTTATATCCTGAAATAAAAGGCAAGAGCAATATAGGAGGGAATTCTAATTGAGCTCTTGATTAAACCAGAAAACAGTGTGAGACCGTACTTCTGTCTATGATTCCAAGGCATTTATACACCATCCTGGATTATTCCCTCTGCCTGGCCTGTCATTTTGTTTGTAATATAACACTGCTTAAGAATATCAATCTTTTAAAAAAGTATGCTGATGTTTTATAGCTGCTCTTGCTTTGCAATACAAATGGCATAATTACTTGTTCCTGGCTGGAGGGGGTCCAGTTCTTTTAGTTCATTTTTTAAATGCAAATCTTATTAAGCATTTTATCCTAAAATGGCTAATGCAAAAAGGGCAGTCTTAGACTAAGATGGACAACATACTCCCCAAAATAAATACTAGGCAAGGAATGAAACTAGAATTAAAGCAGCATACTGGAAATGGAATTGATTACTTATTGAAATACGTTAACATGGTGTAATGGGTACCTACTGAAATCAGATGTACGATAATATTCTACGAGTCACTATAAGATGGTTGTGTGGCTTTATAAATAATACGTAAGGACATAATAAAGAGACCTATTCACAAAAAATCTGGAAGTTCATAATAGCTTGAAAATTTTCTTATTTATATACTACAACAAATCTCTGGCCACCTAGGACTCTGCATTTGTCACTTTGGAGCAGATTGTGAACCTTCCAAATCAAAATGTTGAGCAAGTGCATGCAAAGAGCCACTCACTCCTGTGAGTAATGGCTAACTAGTCTAAGCTGTTTACACTCCAACCCTGAGGTGAAAATTGTGGCCACAAAATTACTGGCAGTGGCTAAGATACAAATTAGATATACCTGGCCCTACAGTGCAGGTCTTCATGACTTGCTTTAAAGCAGATTGCCCATTAATTTATAATATAGGATAAATAACTGAGCAATTCTGATTCCATCCATCAGAGGTCAGTGGTGCATCTAAGCTAGCCAACTCATTACAGAACCATAGAAAAACAATCAGTCACTGTCCTAGCTAAGTTTTAATTCTAAGACAGTCTGCACTCTAAATGTCTGTGAAGTATGGTTTGTCCAAAAGATGGGGCTTTGAGAAATACAAAGTTAATAGAGGTGTGTTCATTTAGAAAAATAGCAGGCTTGAGCCTTGACTAATTATTCTCTGAGCACCTACATTCTAACCCCCAGTTTTTGTTAAATACAAAATACATCTTTGACCGTTATTTAATGTTGTTCTGCACTATCAAACAGTTGGTCATGATGCACCCCAGATATAGCTGTATTTCAGTGGTAGATTAAGTGCTTTCTTTTTGGACAGCTTCCATGTCTATACAACCCTTGATCTCTGATCAGGGCTGCTGCTGAGAAGTCCTACTCATTTACACTACATGCGTGTCCACACCCAACAGTTAGGCACAGCAGAGACCTTGCAGGGATCCACAGTGTGTGCTCCCACGTTGCTTTCAGGCTCTCTATTTTCAGATTCCTCAGTTAACTGTGACAAGTGCAAGCTCTCTAACATTAATTTAGTCATATTTTTATATAATGTCTCTTCAGTGTCCTAAATTAATTGAGGGTCAATGAATCCACACCAGATTTCCAGAGGACAATGTCTACAACACACATACAAAATCAGAAATATCATGAACTTGTTAGTAGTTTTAATATCAGAGGACAGAGAGACCAAAGGGCATGAATTATCCTCTGCTTTCTAGTGTTGTCCCTTCGGGTCACATTTGTAAAACATGGTGGAGAAGACATTTGTTCTCAAACTAGGTGCTACAGATATTTCAAATAGGAATCTATAGTGTTAAAAACCTGCTGCGGTCTTTCAGAGTTCTTTGCAATAGAAGAATTGTTCTATTACTTCTCTCTAGTCAAAAACTGAGTGAAAGCCAAGAACTGACATTTTTCAAGGGGTACCTTGAATCTATCAATTGGTGCCTTGAGTCTAAAAAGATTGAGAAACACTAATCTATCTGGTCTTTCTTTTGACAGATTACAGACAAAAGTTCAGCCTCCATGGGAGTCCATCTAGCAGGCTTTCTGTGATCCTAGAGCTATTGTCTTAGCAATCCTTCATGTCTACATCTGGGCAGTTTTCCATTGAACAGCATCCACTAAACATCTTGATCTCCCTTACAAGCAGGAAACACTTTCTGGGATGCTTTGTTTTGATGTCCTTCACTGGCACTCTCTTATCATATCAACAGCCTTTATCCTCAACACTGCATTTTGGGTTCATCTGCGACACACAAGGTCTCAGGATGGGCCACAGCTTGGCTCCTGCTCACTGCCAGAATGATGGGATCTCCACAACTGGTGTTTGAATCATGGTCCTTTTTAAACAGTGTATAGAGGGGAGGCTTCTGAACTAACTCCTCAGCTCTAATGTCCTTTCATTGGATTCATTTTTTTCTGCATTGTCTGCTTGGTACAGGAGTGGGATGATACACACAGCCCAATCCCATCCTTACTAACTCCCACCGCTTTTGGCCTGTTTACCTTTTCCCTATTCATAGTTCCGAGTCTTGTGATGACCTTGGACATGGAAAATGGTTCTGATACACACTTCCTTCCATTGTTTCTATGACATGGCTGTGGTCAGGGCCCTTCAGAAGAAAGATGGGATGAGAAAAGGGAGATCCATTTGCATAGAGCCAAAGAGTGCCTACACACATGTAAAGAGGCTGCTGCGAAGTGCTGTAATTACAGCACGTGAGATTAATCATGTCTGGTGGAGCGTGGTAATTACCATGCTCCAACAGACTCCAGCGTCACTTGTATCAGCACACCTGGGCTGAAAAATGGCAGCAGCAGTGCTCGTTTGATGAGCTTTAGTTAAAGTGCCCCACTAACTTTTTTCAGCTTGGGGATGCTGATACATGTGACACTCTGGGTGATTTAATTTGAGCGGCTTTTGGAGCCGTTCTAATTAAAGTGCCCTCCCCCCGCTCCTAGAGCAGATATATAAACTCTCGAAGAGCACAGTCTGGGACTATGTAATAACCTCAGACTTCAGGCTATTATTATCCATGAGTCATTGTCACGGTACTAATAAATTCATGCCTGTAAATTTACTGCTGTTTTAAGTTCTCCAGAAATCACAGCTGTCTTTTCTTCAGTAATTAGTAGTTTTAAATGTCTGAAGTCACAAATAACATGCATCCTCTCCCTTAGGTGAATTTTTAAGGCATTTCAAGTTTCAAAGCAATATGACATTTTAAAGGCTTGTGAATTTCTTGAAAGAAAGCTGCAACATTGGCCTGACAAATCCCTAATCCATTTAGCCACATGGTGAAAATGTTACATTCCTATTTAAAAAAAATAAAGCATAAGTTATCAATCTCCCCATGTGTATAGAATGGCAAACAAACAAAATATTACAGGCAAAGTTCTGAGCTCCGTTAAATAAGTGTAAGTCTTATTCAACCCTACTGATTTCACATAGTTAAGTGATAACCAGTATTTTTGGCATGCATGCACCAAGTCCAAAATATGAGATAGTGCCACTCTTGAAAATCAGCCACCACCATTGCCCATTGTCATTGAATCCTATTGCCACCTGGTTGTGGCAACACTGAATTTGATGGCATCTACCTGTACAGCTGCTGTGAGGCCAAACCCTTGAGCCAGCACTGTCTTCCAATCCCCATACACTCCCCAAATCAAACCCCTTCCTCTCCCCAAATATTGCCCATCACCAGTGCCTCCTTTAATTTGGTGCCTGGTGCTTGCATGTCAGAATCTCTGTCTACCTGTGCCACTTGTGGCACTTGTCTTACAGGCTGGCCACCACTGAAATATCTTCTTCAAATTTACCTTACAGTAGTCGAGATGAGTAACCCAGGCATTCTCCAAGTTCTGCACCTAAAGAGGGAATATGACCTTTATACTCGTGCTTTATCATTCTCACATATTTGTCAGGAAGGCTACAATATACTTTAACTAAACTGAAAGCCTTTTCAACAATGAGATGCAAATTAAAAACACTAACATATGATCTAATGACAGTACACCTGATTCAGATCTTACCCAACCTGGTGTAAATCAGGAATTCATTAAAATCAATGATATAGATGTACCTTAAATCAGAAAATGTAGTCAGTATCTTTAAAGAACTAAGAAAAATAGGACTGGTTGATTAGAACTAGGAAAAATAGGCCTATTAGATTAACAAGAAAGAAAATATACTGGTATGAAGCCCAGTATCTGAATTCCCTTCACTCCCCTTAAATTTATGTTGATATTCATGGGAATATCAGGAATACATGATCAAACCTCCCTATCAGTGGGCAAATTGTAAGCTGTTTGGGCAGGACTGTCATATACAGTATGTATAACATGATAGTGTCTGACACATAGTTTTTGGTACTACTGCTTTACAATGCATAAGAATAACAAGCAACAACAATATCAGTATGACTGGCTGCTAGGTATTCAAACCATCATGTCTGAGCAATCTTGGAGCCCTATCAAAGGCATAATCTGCATAACTTGCAGGTGTGAGAATGTAGAAGACATCAAAGGGCAAAATCTGGCCTTTGGTCTAAAATCTGTCTTTACAGAACCTTCCCTTCCCTGAGTCCGATTCTGACTCTGAGTTATTGCCCTGCCACCACCAGGCCAGGTAAATGCAGGAACTACATATCTACAGTCATTCCCAAGGAGCATTTCAGGAGCGAAAAAATCTGGGAGTACCAGATACAACCATTCATGGGATACAAGATGTGTTCCCCTTCCCAACTCTCATGACTTTATCACCAGCTTTGTGGTATTTGGTGTTCTACTTAAAGTTTTGGCTCCTGAAGTCTTGGGAATATAGGAGAATCTATAAGACTCTCAGTTTTCTGGGTTATTTTCAAGCAAGTTTCTAGCCTTTGTGGTTATGAAGAAAATCTTGAAAAGGTGACCCTGGTTTCAATGGCTCAAGCACCAGGGTTAGGTACAGACTTTCAAAAAGCCTGAGGCAGAATCAATCTAAGTTACGTGGTTTCTATAACCAGTGTAGTTTAGTTTGGTATTGCACAGATACACATTTGCCCTTTGTCAGGGCAGGGGGAATCTTAGACTGGGTTCTGCCATTTTAAAATCACTCTGTGTATGCTGAACTTCTGTTCTCTTACAGGTATAGACTTGTTTCCAATCACTTGTGCTGGTAAAAGTGTATCTGTGTATATCTGTATCCGGCCCAGAAGAAAACAACAAAGCCAAAATGTATTATTAAAGCAAAAAAAAGCAAACAAATTATTAAAGCAACAAAATGTCCTTCCCCCGCATACCCTTAGGCTTTTAAATCGGTTTTATGATTCTTATGGCCTGATTCATGGTTTTTGACTATCCAAGCTGAGATAACTATTTCCAGTTCCATAAAAAAACAGGGTCCCCTGGCCCTTGTGGCCTGATCTGAAAACCACTTATGTCAGAAACAGTCCTAGTGACTTGTAGACTTTAGATCAGATTGCAGAAGGACAAGTATGGAAACAACATCTAACCTTTATTGTGGGTGGTGAAGATTTCCTGTAGCCTCATCTTCTTGTGTGCTGTAACAGGGAGCCAGGGGCTCCTGTTACTTGCAGAGAGAAGCTGTAGCAAGGAAGTCCCCAGGTAGGGTAAAATAGTTGATTCTGGGCTAGCTGCAGGGGACTAGGCAACCACGGCATATAGGCTTCAAATGCCTTTTGTGGGGCAAGCTGCCTAGCAATAGGATGATAGGGCAGCAACCTGGTTAGGCAATGAGGGCACTGCTACAATAGCCAGAGGAATAGCAATAAGCTGCCCTGGAAACTAAGGGGTCACACCTGTAGCTAGTCAGGGGCATACCTGACCAGAAGGGTTTATCCTGGAGGATTGGACATGGCTGCTAAGGGGTGGACTAGAGGCCATAGTGATGCTACAGGGGCATGCAGCATACAGCCCTTCCATGGTCACAGAGCTGGTGGGCTGGGTGGGGTGGAAGCCCAAAGGAAATGAAGGATCTGAGGACAGGCCCAGAGAAAACTGCTAACTTTTAATAAGATAAAGGCTTAAAAAGCATTAAATAACCTGAAATTGAAATGTTTCATTTCAGATTGAGTGAAATGTTTCAGTTTACCTGAAATGAATTTGTTTGTCTGCCTTTTCTCTTACTAGGAAAATTATTTTAAAAAATCATTATTAATTCTATCTCCACTTTTTTCCAAGTTTGGTTTGAGCCAGTAAACTAAAATAATCAATAATTCAAACAGCCATACAAACTATGACAAACCAAACCAACCCAAAATATTTTGTAAAAAGTCTTCTGTCTGGTGATTCTCCAGATACAGTGACTGCATTCAGAGTTGCTTCACATGAGACCCTCCAAGTTTGACCTGTGTTTCTGGCCATGGGTGCAAAGTAGCTATTTCACTTGGAGACAACTACCAAATCTGTCTTGGGGTTTGGATTTTTCAAAATCTGCACAGTGCTCACCACATGTAAGTGATGCAGACACCCTGTTGCAGAGCTACTCTGGCTGAGGTGTGGTCCCTGCAATGTTCCACTTAACAGTTCTTCAGCCAGCACTCTGCAGCAAAGGTATGGTTTGCCCAGTTTTCTCAAAAAAAAATTATATGTTATGCAAGAGACTCATGAAAGCACTTCAGAATGTGATTTCTGTGTGTCCCTTATAAGCAATGCATCTGCTGACTTTGCAATAGCCTCTCCATTCATTTCTGAAATTTGCTGTAACACAGAAGTGCCTTCTTCATATGAAGAGATAATTTTGAAAACTAATCCTTCAGTTTAATTATGAAAAATGAACATGTGAATAAAAGAATGTGTCATTTTCCTGTATACAAGATTTCTTCTTGCAAATATCAATCTGTGCCATTCTAGAGCAGTGTCATTAATAAAAATTCCAACAAGAGAAGACTGGAAGGATCAGATCATTAAAATTATGGCTGACAAAAACTTTGGAGGAAATCCTGGCACCACTGAAATTTATGGAAATTCTGCCAGGATTTTTCCCTTTAATGTCAGTTTTAAAATTAAATAAATTTAATAGTTTACCGTTAATCTGCTTGCTGTTAAGCAGTTTAGATATTCATTTCACAAGTGATTTAAAAACACAGGTAATTTATTATGTAAGGAGGTTTTGGATATAAACCTTCTCCCTTCAGCAGCGAAGTGCCCAAGCTTAAACTGGTGTACAGAAAATTAAAAAGTATGTCAGGCAAGATTTCATAGACATTTGGGCTGGAAGGGACCCCGGAGGATTACTGAGTTCAGCCCCCTGCCCCAGGGGCAGGAAGTCAGCAGGGTTCATAAGATCCCAGCAAGATAAGCATCCAAATGTGTCTTGAAGGCATTCAAAGTGGGTGCTTGAACCGCCTAGGTGGCAATCTATTCCAAACCTTGGGGGCTTGGACAGTAAAGAAATCCTTTCTTATGTCCAGCCTGAATTGGTTGCGGCAGAGTTTGTGACCATTCGATTGGTCATCCCTTGGGTTGCTCTGGTGAACAGACGCTCCCCCAGATCCTGATGAGCACCCCTGATAAACTTATAGGTGGCCACTAGATCACCCCTGAGCCTGCACTTTTCCAGGCTGAAGAGTCCCATGGCTCTCAGCCTCTCATCATAAGGTCTGTTTTCCTGACCTCTGATCATGTACGTGGCTCTCCTCTGCACTCTCTCAAGCTCCTCCATACAAAACTGGATACAATACTCCAGCTGCGGCCTCACCAAGGCCGAGTACAAGGGGAGAATGATGTCCCAGGATTTGCTTGAGAACCATCTATGGATACAAGCCAGCGTTTTGCTCGCTTGAAGGTGAGCTTGAACATTGAAGGCTCGTGTTCATCTTGCAGTCAATCAGGACCCCTAAGTCCCTTTCATCTGTAGTGCTAACCAGCGTAACACTGCCGAGCCTATAAGCATGCTGCAGGTTTTTCCTCCCAAGGTGGAGAACCTTGCATTTTTCGGGATTGAACACCATCAGGTTCTCATCCGCCCATTTCCTTAGCCTGTCAAGATCAGCCTGGATCACCCTTCTATCCTCAGGTATGGATGCTTTACCCCAGAGTTTGGTGTCATCGGCAAACTTGGCTAATCCGCTTCTGACACAAATGTTCACATCACTGATGAAGATGTTAAATAGTATAGGCCCTAGAACCGAGCCTTGAGAGACCCCACTGGTGACCACACACCAAGACAATTGACTTCCGTGAACTACCACCCTCTGGGTTCTACCACGGAGCCAATTCCCCAGCCAGCGGATCGTGGTGAGGTCAAGGCCACAGTTAGCTAATTTAGCCAAGAGGTGATCATGGGATACCAGATCGAAGACTTTTTTAAAGTCAAGATATACAACATCAATCTCTTCCCCCTTGTCCAGGTGATAGGTCAACTGGTCATAAAAGGAAATGAGATTGGTCAAGCAAGACCTACCCGCAACAAACCCATGCTGGGTATCCCTCAGGATATTGCCTTCAGCTAGTCTGTTAAGGATGGCCTCCTTGATAATCTTTTCCAAGACCTTCCCCAGGATAGAGGTCAGGCTGATGGGCCTGTAGTTTGCCGGATCTACTTTCCTCCCTTTCTTGAAGATAGGCACGACATTGGCCCTCTTCCAATCTTCAGGCACTTCAACAAAGCACCAGAAATTCTCAAAGATCCGTGCCAGGGGCTGAGTTATGATGCTAGCCAGCTCCTTGAGTAACCTGGGGTGTAACCCATCTGGGTCAGCTGACTTGAAGGTATCCTGTCAAGGTGTTCCTTCACTAGGTCAGCTTCAATGGAGGAAGATGGAGGGAGGAATCTCCCTCACCTAGGCCTCCTTGACCCACAGTGGGCAGGGGCGTCCCATGGGACTGGTGAAAAACTGATGCAAAGTACCTATTGAGCAAGTTCACTTTTTCTTGGACATCAGTTGTCAGTTGCCCCATCTGGTTTAGAAGGGTCCAATGTTGCCTTTGCTTTTCCTCCAGCTCCCCACATATCTAAAAAAGGACTTTTTATTGTCCTTGATATTTGTAGACTAGCTACAAGACTAGTGTCGCTGTCAAAGCCAAAAGAAAGGGGAGCAGGGAAGTGAAACAACAGCACAAATGGTAATTTTAATAATTGAAGATATTATTAGAAACAGACAAAGAAACATCTGTATAGATATATTCTATGCTTTTGTATTACTGATATGATTACCTATGCCTGGTTTCTGGACAGGTCACCAGCCACATCAAACCTTCCCAATGTGTTATTAGGAGTTAAAAGTAATTTCAGTGAGGTCTGTCCCTGAGTGCTTCTTCTCATGTCTTTGGTTTTATAAAATCCCATTTTCCTCTTTTCAAAATAGTTTCCTTTTCCTTGTTGCTGAGAGGCCTACAGGAATATCAAGGAAACCATCCATCTAAATAAGTAAGCACAAAGCAATGAGCACTGTGATTCTTATGCACTGAGCCATGTAAACTCATGCTTAATTTTAAGCAAGACTTCATAAGAGCTATTTGCATAAGCAAAGTTAAACCCATGCTAGAAGGCTTTTAAGGCTTAAAGTCAGACCACTCAGCATCTTGCAGGATGAAACCCTTTAAGATGGAAATTGAGAAAAGACTATATGCAAGAATTCTCAAGTGGAGAAATGCCAGCTTACACCAGCTAATGATATGCTGTCAGATATTTAAGTCCCTGCTCTGAAATTTGCACCAATGGGAAGCCCCATTAGATATGGATCCAATGGAAGAAATGAGGTATAACAGACTACTGGCAGATACTTTGTACTGAACAATCTTATATCATCCTTACAGGTCTTCTCCATTGCTTTCATTTCTCCAATAAAAATTAGAGAAATTAAAAGCCTCAAAAGACCCTGCTCTTTAGCTAATGTCCAAAGCGGTCTTTGTTTGCGTAGAAACAGTGTCGGAAGATATAAAAATAGGCCTAAATTAGCATATTGCCAAATTGGTCTACTGTAACAGTTCTTTGAAGTCTGGTGTGCTGACTGATTCCCCAAAGGAAGTTGAGCACTCTGAAAACAATTAAGAACAAAAAGAGAGAGAAAGAGAGAGGATGAGAAAAAGAGAGGGAACTGTAGTTAAATTAAGCAAAGTGAGCCTTGGAATAGTCTTGGGACTAAACAAGCCATCGAATTACTTAATAACAGTACTTCCTTGGCACTAGAGACAGAAAATACAAACCAGATTCTCACAACTGAGACATTAAAGATTAAAAAAACACAATGACAAAAATTCAAATTAAATAAAAGAAAATTACTTTGGAATATAATAGGGGGTAATAAGGTACCCAAACTGTGAATAGTTACAGTAGCTAATCCTGTGTTTTAAAATTGATCCTAATGTAGAAGTGGTGTGCAATTTAAAAGTAATAAACATAATAATCCCTGCCATTTTACATAATAAATTCTTTTTAACTGTGCTCTCCATTTGTATAACACATGGTATGAAAGCAATTTTGGTGCTAAAAAAATCAAAATGTTTGTTTCATAACGATGTTATTGTGATACCAGGGAATGTAGTTTAAGGTGGGGGGAAGTTGTTAAAAACATATTTCATGTGTGATACTGAATAAATATAATTATATCCTGAAACCATACATACCACACAAAGAAAGACCTTTTGTGTATTAGACTGTAAACAGTTTAGATTGTGGAATATATACTGTGTGACACTTAAACTGTACTGAAATAATTTGTTGCACACTAAAATAGGTTATTAATTATTATTATTTGTGTTATAGGAGCACCTACAGGTCCCAATATGCTAGGCACTGCATGCACACATGGTAAGCAATTGTATCATCCCCAAAGATCTTATAAACCAAATACAGACAAAACAGGCAAAGGTGGGAAAAGAACTGAAGTCAGGGCTCAAAGCCCAGAGTCTTTGCATTAACTCTGCAGGGCTCTGGATCAGCAACCTGTAATCACAGCCCAAGATAACACATGAAGTCTATGGCAGATCTGTGACTGAATATGGATTCCTATCTTCCTGTCTCATGCCTCAGTTGCACAAGCATCATAAATGTATTGAACTTTTTAGAATGCCCTCCTTAACAAGATATCCAAAAATGTTATGTGACTTTAAATGGACACTGATACACCTATTACTGCAATATCTACTAAAAATCATTTCTTACCCTGTAGCAACTGGGTTCTTTGAAGTACTGTGGATATTACATCTGGGTAAAGTATGCATCCAGCATATGCACAACCCTGGATTTTTCAAAAGTTGGGGCCATGTGTGTACCTTGTTCTTCCTCATATTCCTGTGCAAGAGTCTGAAGGGTGGGTTGACTGTGATCCTCAGTGACCCTGTAATTCAAAGGCTGTGATAGCTGAGGATTCCAAGAAGTGGAGATGGAGGACAGATTGTGAGAGCTACACTGACTACGACACATTGAAGCATTGCATTTATTGTAGGATTAAGAACCATTACTTTTCTTTGAATGTACGTCAGCATTGATCCCTCTGGTGACTGGCACGCAGTATCCCTCATGAGGGATTTCCAGCTGCATCCATTAAATAGTGGTAGTAGTGGTGCTTCCCAGACTTGGGACCTGACCTATCAGATAAATCTAAGGTGCTTGACAAAAATCAGTGCATTACTCCATGTCAGCACATTGCACAGCATTAGTTAGCTGACATGCAATCTGTCCCTGTCCAAGTTGTATTCACTCTGACCTAACACAGCTGTTGCAACAAATGCAGTGTATGATTGATTTCCACAGATTTCATGTCAATATTACATTATATAAATACCACCTTTCCAGTAGCAATCAGACCAAACAAAAACCACCATATGCAGACAGTAACATAACTAGGGGGCAAGCAGGACACCCACCTTGGGAACTGACCAGAGTGCTCCCTTTCCCAAGAGCCTTTGCCATAGAAGAAGCAGCCTTCCACCAATAGCAGATTTGGTGAGGAGGCACAAGGGGTGGCTTCCAAGCAGCCCACGCTATGGGGCTGTTGCACCTGAACTGATACTACTACACCAGCAGTGACAGCAGCAGTAGCTGCCTTCACTACACCCTCCTTCTTCTCCCTCTCCTTCCATTCCCCTGGTATCCGGTGGTCAGCATCCTTGCCCAGGCATGGAAGAAACTCACTGTATCTCTGTGGGTGCATCTACATGTGCTATAGTATTAATGTGAAACAATAAACTCCAGCATATATTGCCAAATAAAGTTGCTGGAGGTACCTTTCAGGGAGAGATCAGTTTGGCACAAGGATGCAGTGCACTGTCAAAGTAACAAGTAGGACCTTGCTGGGCTGATGGAAAATAGCTCAATTTGAGTTTTTATTAATGGATTTGAACTTTTCATGCCCAATTACCTGTTTGCTGTAAGAAAATAATGAGGTGAAAAGATTCATTTTCAGTTCTAGTCTAGAAATGGAGAAATGTTCATGGAGGGAGTTCTTCTTGTATTTGTTTTTTTTAACCAGTTCACCCAAACCTGATATGTACCTACTGGGTGCCTCTACATGCGCATATTAATATGAAGCAATAGAATCTAGTGTTTATCACACCGGAGTTTATTGCTTCAGGAGCAATGTTTGCATGTGTCCGGGCCCACAGCACATTGAGATGGAGCAGAGCAGCCCCAGCTGGCAGCATGTCCCGGGGGTCCCAGGCTGCTCCCCCCAGCTTACTGTGCTGCAGAAGGGCTGGCTGGGGCATGAGGGTGTTCCAGTGCAGGGCATCCCCCACTGAAGCAACCTCATGCCCCAGTCAGTTTTGTCAGCATCTACATGTGCATTTTGGTACATATAACTACTCTGCTGTAGGATAGTACGTGTCCCAGACAATGCTGTGCTACAGTGGAGTTAATTAATTTACTGAGCCCTTACATGGGCATACATGCAGAGCTAATTAGTTAACTTTGCAGTAAAGTGCATATGTAGATGCACCCTGCATGTATTCATCTTCAGAATTTGGTGAACTTGGGATTTAAATCTGGACTTAAATTGAACACTAGCACCCTTCTGTATATTGTGCTAACTTGAGGCACAGGTCCATCTCTGTTTACAGTCACAGAGAAAGTTATACAATGGGCTTATACTAGATTGAAAAAGGTACTTTAGCTTCAAATCCATGGATTGGCTTTAACAGTTTGAACAAAATCTCTCTTTCAGATATTCATTTCTGCAAATAGAAAAACAATGCATATTTGCAGTTGAGAAATCAATATCACCAAATCGAGCCGAATCTCGCCAAATCGAATCAGGGACCAAAGCTTCACACAGCCCTAATGTAGATGTGAGAAGTTTACTGCAGAGCTAATTAGTCTACTCCACAGTAAATGTCTCATGCAGATGCACTCACTGAGGAGAGCAGAAATAGCAGGAAAAAGCATTGCCAAAGGTCACTTGCTAAATCAGTAGCAGAACCAATTTCTAAGCCCAAGTTCACAACCTTCTTGCTAGAACAACATGTGTTTTCCTTTGCAGCTGTCTACATTTTGCCAACATTTCTTCCTTCTCTTTTCTTCCTCCACTGTCTTTTTCCCCCACAGCCTCCATTCACTGAATGTTTCTTTATATACCTAAAAACTTATTTTTATTTGCCCTATATGTGACCTAGTACAATTCAATCCACTTGAAATCAAATGACTCAACATGTAGTGTTGAGTTAGTTTCCTCCCTAAAAGCAACAGGAGTGGAGTAGAAACAGAAGCACAGTTTTGTGAAATGACTGGCCCACAGTCATTGGCATAGCTAGAAATAAGGACCCAAGTAGTCTGACTGACTCTCCATCTACTGACTAGGCCAAACTGCCTCATTTACTGATGCTGATAGTTCTCTTGCTGGTGCTTGTTTTATAAGCAGTTCAAAAAGCGAAAGGAAAAAAACCCCCCATAGTTTCATTTCATATGCATTCCTGCTTGGTACTAAATGTCTTTTCTCTGGGTAGAAAGTGGTAAAATATAGAGGATTTTGAATACTTTATTTTGAAAGGAGAAAAAAATGACTTTTAAGCAATCAAGCCTAACTGTGAGAATTAAAAATCTCTCTTCCATATGTTCAAGTCTCAAGTAAAATAATATTAAGTATGTACAAGAAAGTTCAGATAGGAACAGCAAATGATTAAAACAAAGTCCCTTGGGTTGAAATGCAACAGGAACGGACGTAGATAAAGTACCAGGGAAAGGAGATGAAATACAAACAGGATGTGCTGTGGTGTCCAAATGAGACACATTACAAAAAAAAGTGTTGCATCGTTAACCACTCCATCAACCAGAGCTGCAACGGACTTTCTATTGCCACTGCCAAGATCACTGGCAGCAGGTCTCCTTGGAGAGCATAAGGATCTCAAAACCACCCTCTGGCATGTTTGGTATGTCTCATATTGGTGCTTTAGAATGCTGGAGGGAGAAAGTTTATAATTGAAATGAAAAAATAATGAAAGTTGCAGTTGAGAAATCAAGTACTTGTGATGGAGCCCTCAAATTTACAGAGGATGATGCCTTTAGGAAGTACCTTAAACAAAGTCAGAGACTACTCTACAATGGAAATATCAGTGGCTATTCCCCGCTTAGGGTACAAAGCTTTTCACAAAAGACACTCAGCACCCTGTAAAGAAAAGCTGGGCCTTTTGTCCATAGCCCGGAAAAGCACTGAATGCCCTTAACTCCCATGGGAACTGGTGATGCCCGTACAATGCCACTGTCTGACCCAAAACAGAGCTTTCTGACCTACCACAAATCTTGCATGCTTTGGGTCCCACTATTAGCTCCATTACACAATAAAATGCATTCAATTGTCCATGAATCAGAATTTGTCAACCCGTGTGTGAATTATCATATTTACTCAAATATAAGACGACCCCTCAATAATTATATTCTATATATGGAAAGTTTATAAATTTGTTATAATTTTCCAGTATAGAATCTAATTATTGGAGATTTGCCTTGAGTGTGTGTGTGTGTGTGTGTGTGTGTGTGTGTGTGTGGAAACCACCCCCCCACCAGGTTACAGCAGGGAAAAAATAATCTGGTGGGGGATTAGGTAGTCCTCTTGCCCTTTACTCCCTACATTCTTCCCCCTGAAGCCCTCTTCTCCTTTCCTATCAGACCCTGAGCACAGAAATGAGTAGAAAATTTGAAAACATTGACCCTAAAATAAACATGCCTACTATAATTTTAATATAAGGAAATTACTGTGTATACCCCTAGATTTAGTTTATCCAAAATTGACACATTTTACCTTTTTGAAATTGCTTTAAGTTTTAGCACACACAAGCATACTTTTAAGCAGCATTTTTGTACTTACTTAAATATAGTACAAACGTGGTTATTGTTACTATATTTCATTTCCAGGACCAAATCAGGTATGAATTAACTTCCAAATTTAACTGAGCAGAACTCAGTCATTCAAGTCTGTGTGGTGCTACTACCAACAAGCATCCTACCTCCCAGACTCATCAGTCTGGGGCTTGAGATGCTCTCAAATCCATGGCAAGCATAGTGAGACCCAAAGCATGCAAGCCCCAAGCCCAGAGACCTTGGAGTTCAGATGCCCCCTAGTCTCACTTAACCCCTACTCAAAAAAGCCGAAGGAGCAAGCAACTGGGGAAACTCACAAGCAATCTCCCATTGCCATAAATTGTACAGCTGAGATCCCATGTTAAGAAGTATTTATAGATTCTTGCAGGAATCAGCCTACCTGCAGTGCAAGGGACAAGCCTTCACCCTCTAACTACATTTGAGTCCATTCAAGGTCAAGAAATGGTCTCTCTCCTACCAGGTAATTACACAAACTTTTTTTTTTTAAGAAATATTTTGTGTTCCAAGCCAAATCAACAAAATCAAGTCCAAATCCATGAGTCAGTCCAGAACCATAAGTGGTTCTACAACTGGCAAACATCCCCTACCTCCACCAGGGGTTTCAATTGTTTCCAATGTCTTTTGGCAGGCATCCTACATGCAGACCCAAGCCTGGAGGCTTAGGGTTTGGATGCCCCCAAGTTTTGCTTGTCCTCAGCCATATGGCCGCAGGAGAAACCTAGAGTGGAGCCTACCATTTCCATAAAATAGGCTTAAAGCTCCAATGCCTCAGCAGGAACTAAACTATACCAGAAGAGCAGTTCTCCCCCAGGTACTTAAAGAAAACTGCCTTCATGGACCCAAATACATGGTATTTCCCCTTCCAGGTAAGTACACAAACTATGCATAATATTAATCCTAAAACAAAATCTAATAATTCACCATATAATTCATTGGGCTGGGACTCACCAAAGTAAACAGTATTTCAATCCATTGTGACCCCATAGCTCAGCATTGCTCAGTGTATATAGAATGTACTCCAGATACCTCCATGAAGGATTCATGTGCTAATTAGCCCCTTTTCATGACTGGAACTGGGTTTTCTTGTCACAAGTCCTGGGATCCTCCAAAAATTTCTATACAGATGAGATATAGGGCAGCCTGGTCCAGCATTGCTTCATGGAGGGCAGGGCCACACTAATCATATGTGATAAGCTGAGAAAGTGGGTGACAGAGGGCTGCTGGGTGAACTGTTTGGGGCCCCATTTGGTGATGTTTGTTAGACTTTTAAGGCTGGTGAAGAAACAAGAACCATTGGGAAAGAAAGGCATAGCTCACCTGTGGGAATGAAGAGGAAGTCAAAATATATTCAATGTAAAGGTTCACCATGACCTGAGTCAGTGCTGACAGGGACTAAGCACAATGGGTACCACTACGTATCTTATTCAGATGGATATACTAACTATTAGTATATTTGCCCAATATGGGCCATGTGTTTTATAGTCATGATCATTTGTTGGGTGAATTTAATCAACATTCTAGTTGCTTTCTATTACTGAGCACATGCTGCTTTTGGCAGCAGTTTGTCAATAGCCAGTGTATTTAATGACATTTCCTTATGTGCATCTATAAGATGAGGAGCCTTTTTTTCCTGTGCTGACTGGTGCGGGGTAGGGGGGACCTCATCGTGCATTCAAGTAAATATGCTATATGCATAAAGGAGAGAAAGTTGTATAAATATCACTCTACATAGATTGTAGGTAGGCATCTAGAGTACCTGCTACTAGCTTGCAAAATTATATAAAATTTTTCATTAACCTGTAGAATTAATGAAGGTGATGGCATTGTACAAGTTGAATGGTTTTCTGATTATACACCACCAGACGATAATAACTCGGTTACAGCAAATGCTTACGGATAAAAAGGGTCAGGTCCTAGACCCACTAGACTAGGGATTCCTAAAGTAGCTTTTAGTCCCAGTCTCTGTTTTCTCATGTGGAAGATTATCATGCTTATAATTCATCTTCTTGCCTATCTCTGATCTCCCTTGCTGAGCAGGTCAAAAGTCAATCTGCAATCACACAACATTTACCCCCAAAACACAAATCCAATCCCAGATGATGCTGTATTTAATCCCTCCCACCACACAATTTTCTCCTCAGGATCCATTATTTTCCATAAAAATCAATCCTTTCCAGTACCCACTCTAGTTAGTACTCATACATTCCTCCTAGTCCTCTGCATACATCTAGATGTCTGCCCCCAAGTTTCTTTATCTCCCATTGCCAGGCTCCTGAATGTTCTTCATCCGCACTCTGACCCATTGACTTGGCTCCAGTTTCCACCTCCAATTCACACTAAAACAAAAAACAGGGAGAAAAAGACATTGTTAAAAGCAGGAACATCAGCTCATAACCCCACAAAAATGAGAGGACCCAGGGGCATTATACTACTCTTAACTTGTTTTTTATTTATTAATTGACTAGATTTCAAGTTGACAGGTGTCCCTTCAACAATGCACACAGTGAAACAGCACTGCACGGTCAGCATGATCCATTTTAAAGTGGTGTTCTCACATGACCCCTGCTGGGGCATGCACCATATGAGCTATCAGTAACGCCAAGCCAAAGGCCACCCATCAATAAAGCACTTGCTGAGATCAAGAATAGTAAAACGGTAGACTAGCCATTTTCAGTACTGACAATTAAAACATAATTAAATTTGAGAAATGGTGGGGCCTATGAGACAAATTTCTGATCTGATTTCACAGTGCTGTACATTGCTTGCATGTTGTTTGTTGGCAAACGTCTTTTAGTACGGACTGTATTACGCAGATACTTCAGTAAACAATAGAAATCCATTACAGAACAGGTTAAATTTAAAGCTCATTGAAACCAGTGGACATCTTTCCATTGAATGCTCTAGTCCTTGAAACAGGTCCAAGGATAATATACTGTTACTCACATACCATAGTGATAAAGTAAAGAGATCAGGTCTTGATGCATTTTATTTCACTGTATAAAATGGTAAAAAAATAGACAGTTTTTCCATAAAGTTCCACGCATTGAGGCCAAGATTCTCTTCCTAAATATACATAGGATTTGGGCTCAAAATTACTACAATGACCTCAGGATATTATTTCAGAGAAAAAATCCTGTAGAATTTTATAGAAAATTATAATCCATGCATATTTTTAGTCTTTTTTATAAGCCTTCAATATTACTATGGGGTGGTCCAAACATATTATAGAAAGGATTTCATTGTCTATTACATTCTATAAATAGAATCTATAGAGCCCTAATAGTTTTATCCTATAAATTTTATAGGACCTCTTCATGAAGCTGTGAAGAGTGTGGATAAAGTGAACAGGGAACTGCTATTCACCAAGTCCCAGAATACAAGAAATAGGGGGCACCAGCTGGAATTGTCAGGAGGAAGGTTTAAAACAAGCAGGTTTTTCACACAATACTATTAACTTGTGGAACTCATTTCTACAGGAGGTTGTAGGGGCAGATAGAATAACCAATTTCAGAAAGGGATTAGACAGATTATGAAGGACAGGTCCATTGATAGCTACTAAACAGAATAATCAGGATGTATCCTTTCACACCCCTAAATTAATGAAGGTTGAAGCCTATGTGGGTATGACAGGGGATGGACCACTTTAGAAATGTCCCATTCATATACTTTCCTTCTGAAACATCTTCTACTTGCCACTGTTGGAAATTGCAGTACTGCTGTATGGACTATTGGTCTGACCTAGTATGGCATTTCTTATGTTTTTATGCAATGATATTTTGCCATTGCAGCTGCCTCCCCGCCCCCCCCCCCCCATGCAAGCCATAAATCTCCCCATAAATGGCAGTGGAGAGGGGCAAATTCTGTGATGAGGGTCTGTGCAGACATCAGCAGCAGGGTGGGCTGTGGAGGGAGGTGCTGCAGAGGGGATGGACAGTTGAGTGTATGCCATACCAATCTCCTAAACCACCCCAGGCTGGACTGGCCATTCCCAGGCTACATCCGACTTCTTTGAAGGCCAGATCCAGCTTGCAGGATATAAGTTGCTGACCCTTCTTCTTATGTATAGTGGGTGCATCAACACGAGATGTTTACAGCTTAGTAGACTAATTAACTGTGCAGTAAACATTGCACATCTACACGTGAGCACCTATTAGGTAAATACAAGTACTATCCAGCTGAGGAATTTTTTACTCCACAGCAGCACACATGTAGAATCTGATGCGGCTGGCTGGGGCATAAGGGTTTTTCAGTATGGGGGCTGCCTGCTGGTTAGGCCCCCACTGGAGGACCCTTGTGCCCCAGTGGGCCCCTCTGCAGCACATTGAGCTGGGGGAAGCAGACCTGGGCTGGCAGGCTGACACTCAGGGTCCCCTGGCAGCCAGGACTGCTCCGACACACCTCAATGTAATGCGGTCCCAGGTGCATGTGCAAATGGTGCACCCAAAGCAATACATTCCAGTGCAATATGCACTGGAGTTTATTGATTTGCATGTGCAGAGGTGCCCAGAGGCTACATATTAGGTTTGGGTGAACTGGTTAAAGAAACAAGAACTCCCTCCATGAACATTTCTCCATTTCTAGACTGGAACTAAAGATAAAACTTTGCACTTATTATTATTATTATTATTTTCTTACAGCAAACAGGTAATTGGGCATGAAAAGTTCAAATCCATTAATAAAAACTCATGTTTAGATATTTTCCATCATCCCAGCAAGGTCCTACTTGTGCACTGTATTTTTCTGCCAAATGGATCTCTCTCTGAAAGGTGCCCCTAGTAACTTCATTTGGCATTTAGTGAGGCAAAAAAATCTGCTGCACATGCACTGTATTAAAGGGCATCTCCACTTTATATAAAAAACAAGTTTCTTTACATATCACAAACTTGAACTCTGTGTTGTCCAGACTGTTCCAATGAAAAAGTTACAACAGAGACATTCTTCTTTCTGTTACTGTGATAAAAACAGGGGACAAGGAGGCAGAACTCCAGAGTTGTATTTCTGGTTCTGACTCACTTTTTCATGTAAAGCCTCTTATTTGTCATCCTTATCATTCAGTTTACCCCACTTCCAAATATGTACCCTTCATTTTATTTGCATTTCAAAGATGACATTTTCTTAACAAAGTTTGGATAGTAAACCAAAAGCCTCAGTGAAAGGAGCTGTACTTTGCTGTTACTTTTCACCTTATTCATTTAACAGCAAAATTTAAACAACATTCCAGAGTTTCAGCTGGAAAAATTATGACCCATATTTTCATAAAAGTTGTTTTTACCTGCAGCATAAGGCTATTGTAGCCAGGCACCAATCTGTCTTTTGTCCCTTATGCATTCTTTCTTTACAGCAAGCAAAATACTTGTCTTCTGCAACTCGGGCTGCCAGTTGCAGAACTGTACTATTTCATTCTTTGTAGACTAACTTCTTGTTTCCAAAAGAAAAGCCAAAGAGGGACATCTAGTGGTAATGTACAGAAAAATAATTACTTAGGTAGCTAAGAGATGGTGGAGAGAAACTGTCGGCCTAAGGAACTATGATCAAGGAGTATATTATTTGTTCCTCATAAAAAGAGTTGAGGAAAAATTGTTTTTAATCATTGTTTTAAACTTGTGATCCAGGTACATATTAGTTTGCAGCTGGGGAGACACAGAGATTAATAGCAAATCCCCCTCTGTACTTGCTGGAGACACACTGAGAAGCTGAACAGTGCCAGCCATGCAGTGATGGCCATGGTCATCCGGGTGGCTAAAATCAGGGTAGCTCACGAGGCATAAATGTTTTAGAAAAAGCAATAGCATGCACCCTTATGCAGTTTTTGCATGCTTCTTGCCCAGGTCCTAACCAGCTCGGTCTATTGTTGACCATATCCTAATAACAGGATATTCAAATTCTGCCAGGAATCTGAGCAGCCTCTTTGTCTCCTTCATGGACCTTGGAGGTATTTGGCTGTGCTGCACTGTGTACATACTTCTTGGGTGCTTGGGGAAAGGGTTCCTTACTGACACAAACTGCACCTGAGAGTTAGTTTGGACCTGAACTTGTCCATAAAGGAGACCAGGGTTGCTAACTCCAAGCCCCCTATTCTAATGCCTACCAGCCTCTTCCACTGCCAGAAAATAAACTACACAATCATTATGGAATGCCCTAGCTAAGGAAACTGTCTGTTCTGCAGCTTCTAATATTATATGCTCTTGGTAAAGTAAATCAAATTTACTGCCCCTTCTGTAAAATGGGCTTAAGTTTTGAGAAGCAGTACACAGGGGGAAGATATTAACCCTTCAGAGTTGCCTACCTAGAAAGGGAGATGGTCAGCTCATTGTTTGTACTTAACAAATAAGAATTAAACTAAATGCTGGACAAACATTGAACCACATTGCTGGCACTTTCCTGACCTGCTGGTCGATAAACACCACTAACTGCAGACCAAGACACCAGCCCCTGTAGACAATTCAAATTCTTTGCCATGGTCCTTAGACCAGCCTGGTGATGTAGCCTAAGCAGACTGGTACTGTTAGGAGGGAGATCTTAAAAGATATGTGTGGAAGCAAAAACTTGAAGCTGCATAGGGCATCACAGAAATCAACAGTATGCCCTAAGGAACCAGGGATTTACCCACATAACTAACTTGCAGGATCAGGACCTATCATTAAGAAAACAGCTGAACTGGAGACAACAGATTTAGGTTTCACTGTTTGCAGCTAGCTCTTTCACAGGCAAACAGATGTATGAATAAAACTAAACAAAAACTTAGAACAATATACATTAACACAAATGTGTATTGCCAGAACATGCTGTGCATAATCCATGCAAGGTCTGCTATTTTCCTGGGAAAGGCACAGTGGTGTTCAGGAATGAGCATATAATGGGGAGAGGGAAACTGTAATCTACTTATGACACTGTCACTGATGTACCATGTGCTTTGGGGAAAATTATTTAAACTCCTTGGCTAAGTACAAACAGTCAAAAAGCCTGAGGCTGAATCTATTCAGTCTTTGCAGGTTAGTCTAAGCTGCAGAAATTAAACTGAGAAATAACTGGGCACACATTTACTTTTGATTCAGGAAATGTAGCCATATGCCTGCAGTGGCTCAGGCAAGTACCAGGGGGCGCTAAAGCATGGCTCTCTGGCAAGTAGCCAGTATGGGCTGTGTGTTCGCTTTCTCTTCCTGCTGCCCCTGAGGTCTCTAGGTTTTGTAGGCCAGAATCACAGCAGCAGGATTCTGCAGGGTTGCTCATCACTTCTTTCTGCTTCCAGGTGCCACTGGGATTTGTAGTCCACAGTCGCAGCCAGCGGTAAGTTTCAGTAAATTAAGCAGGGCAGTTCTGTATTCAGGGGAAGGGGGGTTAACCTCCCTCCCTGGCCTTAGACCCCAACTGGAGTTTGCCTTGGGCAAACTTGGGCAGTCTCTGCCTTCCCCCATAATCTTTCTCTGCTGAAACAGACAACATATCACAGCCCAGCCCAAGGCTGGAAAGCATACTGGGATGCTGGGGGACTGTGATATAACTTAAACCAGGAAGGGGTCTGGGACAGAAGTTTCATAACGCGATTCAACCCATATCAATTAATTCTGAAACTACATTCAACCAGGTTTATCTTAAACAGGTTTCAGCCTTTTTTAAACTCATATGCAAACCACTTGACCATCACTCTTTTCTAGGATCCTACCATCTGAAAGGCAATTTTTGCTTGTCTCAGGAGAGCCCAATGTGATGAGGTATTAATGATGCATGTTCGTGATCAAATTGCATAAATAAAGTATTTTTAAAAAGAGAATTTGTATTAATTAAAAAGAGTAAAATCAGTTTGTAAAATAGCACTTCTAAATGTTAGTTTATTTGCTTCTTCCTCAGATAAATTGCTGTACTAGACTATAATGACTGTCTAGTGTTTTATAAAATTTGCCATTCACTGTTGGGCTGAGTTATCATTAAAAAAAAAATTTTCTCCTTATTTTTGTACTAGTTATTTTCTACAGGCCTTCTACTGCCCTCTGAATTAATTCCCTCAGAGTGGAGAAGCAGTACCCACAGTAACAAGCCAAACTAGAACTCATCAGATGCTTTTTCAAAGCAATGCAAACTTCATGAAACCTTTTCTTCTTATGCTCTCCCAAAGCATATCAGCATGTCCAAGACGCAAAGTAAAAAGGATACTAATTGACACTAGTGGTGATACAAATTGGAATACTTGAGTGGAGAAGGACTAACAAGATAAAAATATTACCCTGTAGAGCTATCATGACCATTGCTAGAATCTTTTCATTTTAATGTATAAAAATAAGTGGCTTCTGATTTTGGCAACCAAGACAAATGTTGACTGGGGGTATACAATATACTGCTGCATAAGGGCTGCCATACCATGCCAACAGCAGATTTTGAAGGCAGTTTGTTATGGAGGGGCAGGGAAAAGGGCAAATCCAACCCACCTTCATGCTCAGCCTGGCTAGTACAGAAGGGAATGGCAAGCATCACTGGCTCTGCTTCTGCTTCACCAACCTATGAACCCAGTTTGCCTCTTTACCTGCAAAATAAACCAGAATGTGACACTTTGCTTGTGAACAGACGCATACAAGTATCACAGTGTAGTGTTGCATTATCAGCATGATTTAGTACTGGCACTCAGCAACACTGAGATGATAACACCTGAAAATTGTCATGCTCTGAAAGAAGTGAATTATTTTTGAGAGTAGGGAAAGTTTGCCACAAATCTTAATCATTTTCCCAGCTGTGTATGCATGGGGTGCACAGTAGGAGGAAATGTGTCTAGGGCTGTGTACAGATGTTTAGGGAGGTTAGAGGGAGGTTAGATTGGCTTAAATATGGCCACCTGATCAAAGATAAGTTGGGATGTGGGGGCTATCAGTGGGGAGCTTGAGAGGATTGAAGGGGATGGCAGGCTCTGGGAAGGGGATTGAGGTGTTCTGTGGGGGATTGGATGACATTGTACACAGGGGAATATGGGAATTTGAGGGGCAATGGGGTCTGTTGGGTGGGGGTTAGGAGGTAAGCAGGTCCATGGGAGAATTGGGGCAGGGTGTCCAGGAGGGTTTGGCAGGATGGGGGGGGGCTCATGGAGTCCATAGAGTGGGATGGGGGGGGCTCTCCCCCCACCCCCCAGGACTGGAGTGATTTTTTGTCCCCCTCCAACTTTCCCCCAGACAAGTAATCCCCCTGGAGTAACCAACCCTCCCCCCCCACACACACACACCATCCTGCCCACCCCTCCTCCCACCTTGACTTATTCGGCTCCCAGCACTGGTGAATACCTGTAAAACCAGCATTGAAACTGGCTTGTGGGATGTGGAGTTTGGCAGGCTTGGGGGCAGGGTAGGGGGTTGTTGTCCATATGTGAGACTAAAAATAGCATGGTGCCACAGGGGAGGTAGGAAAAGTGCCGCCCCAGGGCTGGAGCGAACAGCTGGGCTTTCCCAGATCTGGGGCTTTGCTGAGAACTGTACAGAAGTTCAGGACAGTTAGATCAGTCTAAAAATGGCCAACCCAATTTAGGTTAAGCGTACCTTGGAGGTAATTAAATCGGGTTGGCTAGTTTTAGACTGTTCTAACTGTCCTGAACTTCTGTACAGTTTGTACTTAGATTGACATAACTACTGTAAGAACCATACCTAGGCCAACTAAGTGAGATTGGGTGGCCATTTTTAACCCAATCCAGCCTCCCCCCCAACCTCTCCAAATGTCTGTATGTAGGCTATGTTTTGGATTGTTGCACTCAGGTAACGTAATAACCAGAATATTTAAAAACTTGATACTGTACTACATGTTCCAGAGCAAGAACTAGTACCTACCTCTCCTTGACAGAAGCAGTGGATTCTCCATCTCTTGAAATTTTCAAATGAGACTGTACAACTTACTGGAAAATATGTTTTAGCCAGACAAGTACTTAGACCAATTGTATGTGCTCCACAGAATGGTCTCTTAGGTGTTTAAAAATCTATACAAATTGAAAATGGCTAACTAAGAAGAATTATTCAGTAGCATTGTTTTCTTTAATTTTAAATGGAAATAAAAAGCTGTCTTTTTCTCTCTGTTCAATAACTAGAGTTGGTTCTTTTAGCAAGCCTTCAGTAGAAGGTTGTATTGACAGCCTGAAGCAGTTGGCATACCACCTCTTTTGGCAGTACAGCATTTGCACTACAGTAAATAATGGAAACATCTTCTGAAAATGTGTTGAAATGAAAAATGTGCTAATATTATTATAAATAGACAAAATAGCAACTACACAAGGCTTGAGGATTTTTTTTCTGTAAAGTATCTTTATAAAGTTATACTTTTTCTCTTGCCCTCTTGGGAAAGGATTTGTATTTTCTAACATGCTTTCACAAACTTGCTAAGAGGTCATAAAACAGGTCTAAATTGCTTCTCATTGGTGGGGGGCATATACATGAGACACTTTACTATACAGCTGACTAGCTCAGCAGTAAAGCTTCACTGTCTATTGTTGTAGTGCTATTAGGCTAGAGTAAACTAATTAACTCCACCATACTGACACAAGTAATATCTTACAGTGGAGTTATTTATTCCATGTGTAGACAGTGACTGGGGCTGGCTGGAACACAAATGTGTTACAGTATGTGGGTTGCCTGCCAGCTAGCCCCATGCTATAGCATCCTCGTGTTGCAGCCAGCCCCCCCTACAGCACACTGAGCCAGGGCCAAGCAGCTCCAGGCTGGCAGGCTGAACCCCTGTGCCTCCTGCCAACTGGGGCTGCACCACCCCAGCTCATCATGCTACGGTCCCAGGTGCATGTGTAAATGGTGCTCCCTGGAGCAATAAACTCCAGTGTGAACTGCACCAAATTTATTCAGGCACACTAATTTGATGTGTAGATGTGCCCTGTGTTAACTTAACAAATATATAATTAATGATGAATTATTGAAACTTGAGAATTAAAAGCAATCACACCAAAAGTTTCAAATTTGAGAGCTCAAGTTCAATTGGCTTTCACTGAAATTCGGGTCTATACATCACCTGTTTTTGAAAATGTCACCCTGATTGAGAAAATGGATTGAATCAATGTGACCTACATGTCCAGGTGCTTTTTAAAATCCTAGGAAGCATCTAGTTCCTTCTTCAGAAGCCTAAATACTTTTGACAATTTGTCCTGTTTTGAGCACACATCACATCACACACAAGTAGCATGCTTCTTACTCACAGCCCGTTACAGATAATCAGCTCAAACCACAGCTCAGTGGAAGCAACTTAGTATCATATCTGTCTACAAATACAGAAATCAGGACAAAGCAATTTTATCTGAGGCCGACACAAGATTCATTTGCGGAGATTTGATCAAAATTCAGGTGCTTTTCAAATCTTGTGGCAGTTACATAACTAAATGAAAACCGTTTTTTTTTTTTTTTACCTTGACTCTGTACCCAAGTTTCCTTAAAGATCTACCAAAGAAGCCTCATGAGAAATCAAATGCATGGAATACAAGAGGAAAGAACTTGTGGTATTCCTGACCGTCTGAGACTAAGGGTGCCTTAGCAAGTATATAAGGGCAAAAGGAAGGCCTGTAATGGGAATTTCTTTTGAGACAGTCAGATGTCCTCATAAGCAGCTGGCCTTATCCTTTTCCCCAATATAGTATATTTAACTAGTTCTAGGAAGCCCTCTCACCTATTACTATGCAACCTGGCTACACTACCCTGCTTCACTGCAAACTGAGGCTAGAGTTAATATTTCCCTTTGAGAAGCACTATAGTGATGAGGGCATGCTCTACAGATGCAAAGTATTATGAACTTGAGTTGTCTTTAAGTTCGTTTAAGTACAGACATTCAAGGCCATTGTGGGGGCTAAACTGGTTCAAAATGGCAACCCAATATCAGGTAAGTTCGGATGGGAGGCAAATAGGCTGGGAGGGGTTTGGGGGTCTGCTGGGGGTTGGGAGGGTGCAATCTGGGGGTGGGGTGGGTGCAGATGTGACCCCTGGTTGGAGTAGAAGGATCAGGTGCAATCCACGAGGAGTGGTGGGGCAGGCACAAATTACACATGTGGGGTGGGGGGCAAGCATGACCCACAGGTGAGGGGCACGTGTGACCCGTGAAGGGTGAGGGGGCAGGCACAATGTGCAAGGGGTAGCAGAGGGGGAGATATGATCCATGGGGTGTTAGGGGTTCCAGGAAGGTTTGGCAGAATTGGGGGTTGAGGGGCTTCCAGAGTGTGCTGGGGAATTTAGGAAGACCAGAGACTAATTTTAGCTCTCTGTCCTTCCCCCCCCCACCTCTCCCCCCCAGCAAGCCTACACCTCCATTCCTTTCCACCAGCACTTACTTGCTTGACTCTGGCAGTGGCAAATGCTGGTAAAAGCAACTGCACCTGGAGTGGCTTGCAGGATGCAGGTGAAGTAATCTCCCTTTAATAAGGGAGCAGGTGCAGTAATCTCTCCGAATCAAATTGGAACCCTCCAAATCTATTCCAAGAGATCTGGAAAGATTCGGAGATTTAGACATAGACACAGTTTTAAATGTTTTTTCTACATACCTCAAGGTACCAGGTGGCTTGTGAATGCTGAGATGCTAGAGCAGTGGAGTGTCCCACAGGAGTGCTAGGGGGTCCCCAGTACACTCAGCAGCAGACCTGGAAGTGGACCAGAAGCACTTGTGGTCCACTTCCAGGTTTGCCAGGGAGCATGCAGGGGGGTTCCCCCATGCCCCCTGCCCCAGCTTGGTGACTGGTGCCTCCTGGGGGGGGGACACCCAGGGTCCCCCTGCAGCCTATTGCCAAGTCAAGGAGGGCACGGGGGTGGGGGGGGTGCCCTGCATGTTTGACAGTGGACCTGAAAATGAATCATAAGTACTTCCGGTCCACTTCTAAGTTTGCCGCCAAGCACATGGGCCTCCCTTGCTCCAGTGTGATGCTCCATCCACCCCACCATCACAGCGTTCATAAGCCATGCCTGGTACCTGGAGGTATGTAGAAAAAACATTTAAAACTGTGTCTATGGTCAAATCACTGATTCTCCGACTCAGCATCGGACCTTCAGATTCGGACTTGTGCCAAATCCAAATCCTACACAGCCTGTTTCGCACACCCCTACTAGATACAATCTAAACTACATTGCAACTTCCAAAAGAACTAGGATCCTATCTGTTTATAGCTAAGACAAGTCCTATAATGTTCACTGCAGGGCATGCCATGAGGGCTAGCTCCACTACCCAGGCCAGGCTTCAATATGGGAAATTATATTGGTTACTTGAATTCCAGTGTATGGAAATCCCTACTAGCACCAAAACATGAAGTCCCAAACACCAGTCCCCTAAGACCTCGCCAGACACATCAAAGTTGTATACAACTGGGCTGACAAAGACAGCTGGCTGGTCAGAGCCAGAAACAAAGCCTTATTTTGTTAGATTCTCCTCATTTTATTATCTAACAAACTGATACAAGCAATAAGACTTGCCTCTGCAGTGGGTGGGTCCAAAGGACTCCATTCCCAAGGTGTTGGTCATGCACCTTACACTGTAAAACACTTATAGTTTCATACATAAAAAAGTTAGAATTGTTAAAATGAATCATGAACTAGGTTTTTCTCACCCAGTCCCCATATTTAGACAATGCACTACTTGCATCATACTGGGTGCTAAATGCATTTTAAACTAAAAGCAAACACTGGCTGTCCCTTTATTAGGCACAAGATCCCACCTGTAACTGGACAAAGGCAGATTTTTATGTCCTATTATGTTCATTACCAGGCCCAGGTCTCAATGTACATATTTTGTCTGAGAGAACTTCCCTAGCAATGGACAGATCTTTTAAAATTCAGCTCAACCCTGCTTCATATACCACAACTTTTGCTAGTTTGTTTTGATATAAAACAACCCCTTTTTTCTGTTAAGATTAGCTGCCTTATAAAATCCTCTGCCCTTTCCCACTCGCTCACCCCCCTGAAAAAGATATTGGTTCTTCACATCTTTTAAAGCCAAAAGCTTTTCCAGAAGGGCCACTTTAAGATTATTCCATTGACTTGGAAATCAGGTTTTTTGAAACTGTTAGGCAGAGACTAAATTTTGTGGATTGATACAGATGTGCTCATACACATGGGTTTTTGTGCAGAGCAAGGAGAAACAAAACATACCATTTTAAATAACCAGCTATAAGAAAAACAAAGAAAAATATTGAATCCCCTTAAGTAGATAGTTTCTTTTACATACTGTTGAGCAAATAAGTTTCTTATTTTTCACATAAGCACACGAATAAAGCAAGGCTCCAGGTATCTCTCTTTCAAAAGTTCTTTCTCTGTGAAGAAATGTAGTGCAGAGTTTCAAATTAGCATTCATGAATATGATCGTGTTGCCTTTTCTCCCCTTGAAGAAGTGCATCAATGAGAATCTCTCAATGGCGTGGGATCTCTGCTGTGTCATGAGGCAAGGAACATTCCTTTCCAGAAGCAATACTTCAAGTCTTCCACCTTGTAGTTACGAAGCCCAAGTTAGGAGGGAAGATATTGGGAAACAGGAATGGTAATCAGCTGGAAGAATCATGCTTGGTGGTCATCTTCTGGACTTATTTGGGAAATTCTAGTTAGTGTGTCTGTAAATTCCTATGCAGTAGTAAATTGAGCCAGAGGTCTAATATGTTCACATGAACCTGTCTCCACACAACATTAAACAAGGTTGAGAGTTTTGAACACAGAGCCCTTTGTCCGCTTAATCTCATGGCAAATACACTTGAAAATTCAGGCCAAAACCTGGTACTGTATTGATTCAGATTCACCAAGGAAAAAAGAATAAAGTCACTCTGAAGCTGGGAGTGGTTTTTCCAGACAAACTTGATTAAAACCTATTTAAATCCTTTTGCTAGAGACAGGACATTCAGTTATAATGCAATTATGTCAGACAACCCTTCCTGGTGGGAAAGAAAATGTTGGTGCTTTTGTTAGATTTCAGGTTGATTGCTATGAGAAAGGTGGTTACTTTCTTGATTTTGACAAGACAGACAAAATGGGGGAGAAGAGATAGTATAGTAAAAGGAAAAATATAGCTTTTGTTGATATTCTCAGGACATAAGGTGGCTTGACAGTCACTTAGCGATCCTCTGGGCAGGCAAGTCAGTCATGACAGCCGTTGCTTTAGGCTTTGACTTGCTTGCCTGGTACATGACATCATCTGGCCAAACAGTCTACTCAAGTTTGTGGCTTTTACTGGTCATCCTAAGCATAGGTATAGCTGGATAGGCTGTCTAATCTTAGTATGCTGGTATCATAGGGTAGTTGGTCTCAGAATCACATGAAAAGCAGAGTTAGGGAAAGAAAAACAGACACAAGGTAGTGTGAGGACACTGAACAGAAAAGACGTACACAAGGATGAGAGAGAAAAAAGCAAAATTTAGGTGTATCAAATTAGAGTGCTTGCTGTTGTGATGGTGACAGTCTGGCATCCTCAGCATGCTTGTCAGGATGTTTCACGTATCAAAGTTCACCAACTAAAAAGAGTCCCTGGAGTCAATCCAAGGCCAGCAGGCCTTTCCCCAAGGATTCCCTTACTGAGTCCATTTTGCTGATTTGCTGTCAAGTCTTTTCTTAAAACTCCAAAAATGATGAGGTGAATTCACCTCTTTATGTTATAGTACCCCAATTACATCCTTTTATTACTTCATTCACCCATCAGGCCTAATTTCTGATGCACCAATTTTGGCTCTTTGCTTCCAGTCCCCTGCTTAAGAGATGTGACCAGTCTCAAGTTGCACTATAAAACCTTGTTTGGACTAACTCTGGCTTTTTGTGCCTCTTTGTCAACACTCCCTGTTGCAGGTTATGGTAACATTTTCTGAACTTTTACCTGGTTGCCAGAGATAAGCTTACAATTAAGGGTAGAGCTGTAGGCCTAAATTGTCATACATGCCTTGCAGTCCTGTAGTTTCACCATGCATAAAGGAAAAGTAGCCCTTGGAAAGAAGAGAAAGGAGATAGCATGTTCTTGGGACTGTCTAGCCTAGCCAGAAGCATGGCTCAATGTAAGATCCAAATTTTGGATTATAGAAACAGAAAGAGCTATTGGCTTCTATAATTAAAATCCCAGTCTTAGTTGTAATTACCCATATACTACCAGTATATTTTGGGGGGGGGGTTAAATCTTCTTTAAACAAATATGTATGCAAATACAGAGATCTTGAGAAAGGCTACAAAATACTAGTTTTATCCAAATCCAAGAGAACTTCAAATTTAAGATAAACCTCAATAATTAGATATACATGGTAGGTATTATATAAAGTTATATAACAAAATTATAAATTTATCATTTTCCATGTACAGAATCTAACTATTGGACAATCATCTTAAATTCCCTGTACAAGGGAAAACAGTGGCAGAGCGTGAGGGGCCAGACCTTTGCCCCTTGCCCCCCTGCACTGTCCCTGCCTGCCCCCCTGCCATTTACCTTTCTTGTATATGTGCTTACCCACTATCCCCCTTGCCATTTGCCTCCCTCCATTCCTGTGCTTGCCACCAGCCCCTCCCTAGTGCCTGCCTCCTGTTGCCTGCTCCCCCGAAGCTTCGACTCCCCCCTCCCACCTGCTTACCTTCTGCAACAGCTCTGGTTCCAACTCTGAGGAGGTCAGTGGTGGCAGCTCTGGCTCTGGCCCAATCCAGCCAGGTAGAAATAGCAGCAGCAGCTCTGGGCCTGGCCAGGTAGGGGGTGGTGCTGGGGGTATATGGTATAGAGGGAAAGGAAGATGGCGAGCAGCAGGGAGGTGGGGGGGAGACTATGCATTCTCCCCCCAGGCCCCTGAAGGTCTCCCCACACTTCCCTGGCCATGACCACCCCCCGCACCCCAATGCACAAGCTACCCTGGATCTGAGCAGGCAGTGCCTCAGCTCGAGCTTTGGTCCCATGGCTGAAGCCTGAGCTGAGCTATCATCTGCCTGAAGCTGGTAAAATGAAACTTTCCCCCATCATGTTGATATGGGGGGGGTGGAGAGGGGGAAACTTACCTTGGATGCAAATAAATATGGTAAATAAAACAAAGTAATAACAAAAGCTTACAAGGAAGAGTCAAGCACAGCTTTGGTGTTTTATGAAAAGTCTGGGCAAGTGCAGATCTACTTGGCAATACAGTTCTAGACCCAAAATTTTTTATTAGGGATCTATTTATAAAATACTATGATGCATGCACTTTTTTTTCATTAAGACTAAACATGAGTGTAGCTCTTGTTTTTATGTTGATTTCTCCTAAGAGAAAGGCAGCCCTCCACAAAAGGGCCATTCTGTTCTGCCATTTTAAAACTGGTGTAAGTCTTGAGCTTCTTCATGTTTTCTCCTATGCCATAACACAGAATTTAGCCCAGAGCATTTTTTCAAAGTCTGTTAGGCTTAGAAAATCAAACTACTGCGATTTGGATTTTTAATCCCATGGTGGATTATACAAACACCAATTTCATCAAAGATTTGTTTTCAATACGCCTGGCATTACTGGCTGAATCTTATTATTAACGTAAATATTCCTCAACAAACTGTATGATGTGAGTTTCTCTCTCATACATCGTGTGACATACATTCTATTTGCTGGTCACAGTTAGTAGAGTCAAAATGAAAACAAAAAAGCAAACACCCTTATTTTTTTTCTCTTGTCTTTATTGATTTAGCCTTCAGAGCTACAGCCAAAATAGTGAATGTGTAGAAAATTACCACACATGCCATTAATATGCTATTGTCATATGGTTAGAATCATAAGTCTTCAACAAATCATAGAGAGACCATTCAACCTAACATGTTGGCAAAGCAGCCTGTGAACAGGGAGGACAGCAGAAGGGAAATTTTGCTTAAAAATTTTTTCAACAGGAATAAAGAACCCCTTTGTTTAAAAAAAATGCAGTTTTGGTCACCATGTAAAAACTGTAGCAAAAATGAGATATCTCCATGCAAGAAGGGTGCTGTTAAATCTAGCATAATGCTGGAAATGTCATGTGGAATGCTGAACAGTACAAAGAGACTGAGTGTTTTCATTACAGGTACAACCCAGTTGTCAGTACCCTGCATGCCATGGAAATGGTGACCACAAATCCAACAAGCCAAGACAAACCTCTGCTGGGCTGGGGGAGTGGTGTCAAGTATGCAATTGTATGAAAAATTCTTGCCACGGCGAAGATCCTGAAGTGCAGCAAGGCTGTGGACAGATCAGGACCACTCAGGGCATACAGCAGACCAATGCCAATAAATGGAACAATATTCTCAATATCATTCAAGTGGCATCTGGGGAAAGAAGCAAAGTTGTTTTGCAATGTTATATTTTGCAGAATAAGTCTGAAAATGTTATTGCATTTTCCAAGTAGTACCACTCATTAAAGTCGCAATGCACATGTTTAACTTCTTCCCCCTCACTTGGCTCTGCTTACGAGTAATGTTTTCACTTTCTCCTCCTTTTAGTCTTTTATTTTTTCTTTTAATGTTATAATTTAACTCCTGTACTGTGTTGGGTACACAGTTTGTCTGAAAGGCACTCCCCTAAAGTTAAAGTATGCTGTATGTAAAATCTGATTATTTTTAATATTGTATATTATTGTTCCCATACTTGATAGCACTGCTTTTACAATTCCATTTTCATGATAAACTTAAATGCACAAATACTTTTATGCTTTTAGTCAAATTGCCTGAAGTCCAGTCACCTTGGAGAATGTTATTCTTGAGCACTTTGATTTACTGAAGGCCACATTTGTTCTTCTTGTTGATTTTTGCCAAGCAACATAACTTTCAGCTGCCATACTCATTTTATTATGTTTTATAATTCATAGTGTAATTGCATACTGATACCATAATGTAATTTATTAGAAACTGGCCAAAAATCAATAGCCCAGTTCTGAAATGGTACTTTCTTCCAGTACTCCCCCTCTCTCTCCAGACCCTTTGGGAAGTTTTAATTCAGACTAGATCTTTGCTTACTGGCACAATGTATAACGGTTTCTGATTATGTTAGGTTTCACCCAAGCCAGAAAGAGATTAGATGTGATTTTACGTCTGCCTTTTGAACTCACACCCATTAAAAGCAGACACACCATCTTTCTGTTAAAGTTTTCCAAAATAGCAACTAAACACATAAAACACATATCCTGTTAGGCCTCTTGCACCTCCAAAACAGTCACAAAACACATACATGCTGTTAGACTTCTTACAGCCACAAATCCAAACACACGTATCACCCATATAATTATGTTTAATTCTGTGCAGTTGTCATGAGGCTTACAGAAGAAAAATGACACACGTAATATTAAAACTAGTTTTAGCTTGCATACCTAAGTTGTATTCAACCACTGCAGCAAAAAAAAAAATTAAAAAATACATGTGTATCAAAAATTCCCCCAAACTAAACAAACAAGCAAACAACAAAAATCCCCAAACACATGGCAACAACAAAAAAACCAACTTGTGCTACAAATATCAAATATATGGCTAATAACGGCTAGGTAGAAGTCTCACCATTGAGATCTGTGGCTTGCTGGCGCAGGTTTTAGAACTGAATCTTAAATAACCTCCATGTGCAATTCTACTAGGGTAATTTTTATTGAAGTAATGGCTTAATTTTCATGGAAAATTTAACATGACAGCAACATTAATACTCAGGGTTTACATAGCCCTTATCATCCTTTCAGCAACTACAAACATACAGAAAGAACTTGTCACTAAAATGCAGCTGCTTTTATCAGTCAAATGGACACCTGCCAAGCTACTTGTTGCACAACAAAGGGGCAAAGGGGAACTTTGGGTCAGTGCTCTCACGGAAAAGTTGCCAGACTCTAATTTTCACTCAGAGCAAAATCTCTTTTTTTGAAAATTTTAACCAGAAGATGCTAGAACTGGAATTTCCCACAAAGTCAGGTCTTCTGAGAAGACGAGGGTCTGAGAAGTATACAGGGTTATAAAAAGTTGAAGCAAACTTGTGCAGAGGCCCACCAAGATGCTCCAGCCATTTGCTGTCACATTAATTTCAAAGTATCACTTCTCTAACCAGTTACACAGGATGGCTGTTGAGCTTAGGGTGCAGAAGCAGTGCCCTTAGAAGTAAAAACCACAGGAAACAGCTGAGTGACTTGTCCTTAATTCGGCAACCACTGCAAAGCCTATAGGTTGGGAAGCCACATATGAATGATTCAGTAACAGACTTTCTAGAACTACATGCATCTATCGTTGCAAAGTGACAAAGCCTAAGACTCATAGATTCATAGACATTAGGGCTGGAAGGGACCTCGGGAGATCGAGTCCAGCCCCCTGCCCAAAGGGCAGGAAGTCAGCTGGGGTCATAGGATCCCAGCAAGATAAGCATCCAATTTACTCTTGAAG
>NW_017728931.1:31202350-31214468 GCF_001723895.1 Crocodylus porosus
TTCCCAAGCTACATGTTCAAGTCTTGATACTTATGTTCAAAATCTTTGCCTTGATTTATATTTGTTGACTCTCACCGCAGTAGTTGATATAAAAGTAGAACTGTATATTAAAGGCCCTTAAAGGAAATAGTCATGATGCATGTTTATTAGCCTTTTTAATGCTTAAAAACCTATTATTTAAAAGATGATATTGTCAAATAAGGTATTAACCTTCATTAAAGACTAAGAAAATGAGAAATGTTTTGTTTGGCAATCGCTGATCCTTCCCCATCACAGTGTATGCATGAGAAGTCACCCAGACTTCTGATGCACATGGCTAGGCAGGAGTTTTTTGGAGGAGTGGAGGCTGCCCAGATCTTCCATCCCCCTTCAGGCTACTGAGACAGAATCCAAAGGCCAGACTGGATCCAGACATTTGGTGCCTCTCTGGCTGTACCTGTATAAACAACCAGGAACTGAACCTGGGTCTCCTGTGTGGCCACACAGGACACCAAACAGGAGAAATATTTAATATTTAAATATCAGAAGCACTAATTTGTCAAAAAGTATCTGTATACACTGTTTTTGGCAATGGGATCAGAAATGAACCCACAAGCTATATAAAGGATTGAAAAACTGCAAAGGAATATTCAGCCCAAAGAGAAAGATCCATGATAGACTGGAAATGCTCCCAAAGTCTAATACACATATTGTTAAGTGACACACTACTATATTGCTACCAGTACACCATACTCTTGGTTCAGCCATAACTTGTAAGGCTAGTACATTGTTAGTAAAGTTTTCTGCAAACAGAAAAGTGTCAACTCCTATTCAGTGTAACATCCTACTAGAATGGACCCCTTATTATTCTGAACTGCAGCTTTAACAGATAAGCCCTACTCATCTTCCTCAGTTTTCTTTGCATTATGTCAAGAGACATCTCTGATCTGTTACCCAGCTCCTGTTACACTAGTGTAAACACCCTAATGGGCCCGCTAGGATCTTCTTTTTCCTGGTATGAAGAGCAGCAGCAGCAGGAGCTGAATTGGCAGGTTAACCCTTCTCAGTGCAGGCAGCCACAAATAAGTGCAGGGGAGAGGCAAGGGGGAGCTGGGGGAGTCTCTGGGGATAAGGAGTTTGGGGAAGCCCAGAATAGGGGTGGGGATTCTTACCTTTCAGCATGGGCAACTGGTGCCTCCTGAGTCTGGGAGGGCACCAGCGGGGCACTACCGGACGGTACCCCAAGCAGCTGGATGCTTGCACTAATGCACATTAGGGCAGCCTAATGCACATTAATTTAGCACCTCACACTGGAGGTACTAAATTTAATGCACATTAGGAAAACTGCATTAATGCACATGCAGGTACTACCTTAAATTAGGCCCATAGCCACCTCACTGGTTAATTATTTATTTTTGGTACACATGCTAGTAGGATTTAGTTCATTTAGACATTTCCTCCATTAAAGTATCAGATTACCATCTAAGGCAACAAAATAAGGGGGCTGCTGCTCAAAAACAGTCTTACTCTGTTCCCCATTAAACCATCCAGTGTACTTGCACTATTGTTACCTGCGCACACGTTCAACATCTGGGTCAGTCTGCAGGTACTTTTTAGAAGCCTCAGAATTGCCAAGTGCAGTTATATCCTCTGGATTAGAAAATGCCTATTCAAAGAAACACCAATCAGATACTTCAGAAGAAATGCAGCTGGTCTAGCTAGGACCCAAAACATTTCTGCAACAGCGTAAATCTTTCTTAGTGAATACCTTCAGTTCCTAGTAGTCTCATTAACTCACACTTGTACTTGAAAAAAACATTCTAGGAGAGATGGAAGATGAGAAAGTTGCTGCATACATTGACCGGATTCATCTACCTGCTATTACTAATGTTTGCAGCCTTGGAAATCCTTTTGGGTCACTTGCTTTCCAAAGATTTGCGGCTGGCAGTAGTAGCCTGGAAAGGTTCTTCCTTTCGTCTGCTGATAAATTGGGCGATTTCCTTTCCTCTGAGGTATGGACCTTGCCAATTATATTAATCTCTGGTACCTCCAGATTGGATACTACAATACTTTCTGCTTGGAAGCAGTATGTCCCAGAACATGTTTATTTTAGCTAGTGTAGATTTCATGTGGAGTTCCATATACAGCAACAATTGCATGCCACAAACCTGATGGCTTGCCAGTTTGTTTCGAGGTGTAATTCCAGGTATTCTTTATATTCATTATACTTTGGGTAAGCATATCCAAGACGGCACTCCAGCAAGTCACGTATCTCAGTGGCTTTCCAACTTTTTAGATTCAAGGCAACCCTCAGTAACCTTTTTAACTTGATAGCACCCTGGTTAAGAGCTCCAGTTGTGCTGCCTCAGCTTATCTCAGTGGTTCTCACCCAGGCCACTAGTGCCACCCACACAGCCAGGTAGAACTGCCTCATGTACCTCATGCACAACTGGGCTGCAGCACAGGTGCATGCTCCAGCCTGTATTAAGGTTGGTTGATAAGCCTAAACCAGTACTTCCCAAACTTCCTCAGCATGACCCCAGTCATGGCCCTATTTCCTCAGCTTGGCCCCTCACTCCCCAATTGCAACCCTCCCCCCCTACCCAAGTGTCCCTCACTCCTGACCCACAGCCCCCTGGCCCTGCTGGTGGCCCTCACTCCCAATTTGCAGCTCCCCGTTTTCTGCAGGTGTCCCAGGGAGTGCCATACCATGACCCCAGCTCCTAATGTTGTGACCCCATGTGGGCCACGACCCATAGTTTGGGAACTACTAGCCTAAAGCATGCAGGAACACTGCTCTTGCCACTGCCCTTCCTGGTCCAACCCCACCATGCTTCTGCAAACGGTGGGTCACAGGATAGTTCCACATGCCCTGCTTGCCTGTTTCCATGAGACAGTGTGCAATATCAGACCAGGAAGGGCTATTGTAGGCCCAAGCACTCCTGACTGCTTTAGATTTATCAGATAACCCTAATGCAGATAGGAGTGCACATGCTCATGCTGCAGCCCTTCCTGATCTGGCTGCACACAACATGGATAGGGAAGTTTACCTGGCTGTGGCAGTGGTAGCACCTATGCTGCATCACCCCTGAAAGGGTCTTGAAGTACCCTGGTTGGGAGGCACTACCATATCTGAACGCTGGAGATATGCTAACAGTATCAGTAGCCCTGGAAAAATAAATGAAAAACTAAACTGAAATGTTGGGTCCTCCTCTCTCTACCAGATGCCTCTTATTTCTGCAGTACCTTACTGCTTTTTAAGAGAAAGCTTAGAAATGTTCATACTAAATGATAAATAAAAATGATTTTTACCAGCAGTGATATGAATGGACAAATCATCCACTTTTTCAAAACTAAATACAACCAAATTAACGTTGTTTCTTAACAAATGTGGCTATGCAACACAACAGTACTAAAAGACTTTAAACTACTCCCTGGATTGCATCCAGGATTACATGGGAAGCTTGGCTCTACAAAAGTTAGGGCATAGAGGTGGGATCCCAGAAATCTGGGTTTTAAAATAACACAGTCCAATTTGGACAAATTATTTTGGCCTGAATTTCAAAGGTGCCAAGTTCTTAATGAAATCACTGGAAATGAATAGCAGCTGTTGGTGCTCAGCACTCTTGGAAGTAAGGATACTGAGAAATGCTGAACATTTGTGTTCTACTAAAGCACTCAATATAACTCCCTCAGACTTCAAAGGGAATGATGAGAACTCAGTAAATTTCTGGAGGCCATACAACCATAGGAGCAAGCATATATAGCAGAAAGCAGCTGACATACTCCAGAGAAGCAGCACCCTCTCTTTTTAAAGGTAAAGTTGGAAGGTACCTCTGTCTGCAGCCTATGATACATTTATCCCCTCGTTATTGTTTATCTTGACTCTAGTGTGTTCTGGGCAGCAAGTTAAAAGCCCTGTTGAGAAAGCATTTCTATACAAAATAATGGAATAGTTTCAGGGAGGTAAGGTAACTCAACTGAAGCTTAAAAGACACTGTCTTTTAGTTGGGATGGGAGACCTAGTCCATTTGTGACAATAAATGAAGCTCCACCAGGGGAAAGTAAATAACTGAATATTATTATTAGGGGGGAAAAAACAGTATTTGAAAGCTGAAAGGGGAAGAAATGCTTTTAATAACATTCTATTTTAATGTGAAACTCAATGGATTCTACCACATTATATTCATGGCTTCTTACCTTTCTCGTCATTCTGAAGTAAATCGTTATAAGACTCATTAGCATCATTTTTAAAAGGACAATGGCTGTATAGGTGGAATAAGCCAGGAAGGCCTCATTTTTCATTAGTTGAGTAATTTTAGACATTTCTGTGTTTTTTCCAACAAAGACCTAAAAAAAAATATTCAAGAATGCAACAAATAAAAGTGTGAAAATACATTTGTCAGAATAGGTTTCCTTAGAGTCACTGCAGTGATGCTGTAATTAAAACTATTCCTTAATGCCTCTGTTCATTTTTATTAAGATTTAACTCACTTTCTCTTAAGAGAAAAGTTATATCATGACTTCAATTCCTACTAAGTAATTATTTATCGAGCCATAAAAATACAAAACCATGACAATTAAAAAAAATTACACAAGAAAACTTCATATACTGCAAAGAAGCAGAAGAAAGTTCAAATCCATGTCCCTCCTTTCTGTTTTTGCAGGAAAACAATGAGTGCCTGTCCCTATGTTCATAAAACAGTCAAAACTAACATTTACATCACAAGCAAAAGATTATCAGTTGGATTAATTTATTACCTTGTCTCTTTCTCTCAGTTCTCAGTATCCTACCTAAAGGAAAATAAAACAGCACTCAAATGCAAATCAGAGAAGGGTGGAGGAGGACTCTCCTGGGTTGAAGTGTCCTTATTTTCACTTAAAAGCATAACCATACACCAAATATGTACCACTATGGTATTTATATAATACCCAAATGCATCTCTTTGTTAAAACGCAGCTATTCACATATGCTAGGGCACTCTTAGTACTTGAAGGTAACTTCACTTCAACTTCCAAGCCAACCAGAATCTTCCAGCTCAGAGAAGCTGAACCAGCTTTATAATCGAAATCAGCCTTGCGTAAGTATTCTTCCTCTGAGACTAAATCTCTTAGGAACAGGTTTGACCACCATCTACAAGACAAGATTAAACTAAAAATAAAAAACAAAAAACCCCCAAATTTGTCTCTGTTCCTCTTGCTACAACCATGGTACATTTACTATGTCCCACTGAAGCAGCCCTTAGTATAACATGGTTGCGGGCAAAACTTTTTAAGGTGGGGCAATGGAAATTTGAATGGCACAAATCACCAAAGATCAGCAAACGTGGAATAAAGTTATACAGGGCAGAGAAAAGGCACTTCTGCAGTGAGATGAATATTGCTGACTGTAAATCATGCTGCAAACAGGTAAGTTAGAGCTTCTTGAGGGATAGGCCAGAAGAGGCCTTTCTTGTGGAAAGTGTTTAGCAACTTCAAATATGAGTCGCACTTAAAGTACTAGTACCTACTACAACCCCCTCGGTTCACCTGGGTTTTTTTATTTGTAAAAGCAGCTAATCTCAGAAGCTTCAAACTTCTGTTAAGTTTACGCCTTGTTTTTATGAGAAAAGGTATATTTTTACTACACGGTACAGATGGTCCAGAAGTGCCTTTTCTTTGTTCAAAGAAATTCTATTCAGCTTTTGCCAACACATAACTAGTTTAGAAACAAAGACAAGGCAAGTTTACAGCTATGAAATGACTCGGCCAGTAATTCCAGACTTCCTCATAATCTTTATTTTGGCCTGTTAAAGGAAAAGCGGGATTTATTATGATCTGCTACAAACGTAGTATTTTTCCCTTGGGTGAAAACATCCCTTGAGACTGCTGGATACCACAAAACTCTTCGACCCCATGCCCAGGTTAGTAAGAGAAGGCGAGAGAAAAGATCTCTGAGGTCCTGCCCATTCTGTGAGCACAGCAATGCTGACACTCATTATTATCGAACTCTATCCCATATCTGGGAGAACTGTATTTGACAACCCATTCCTCCATGTTGTTGCAGCTATTGCCTTTATTTATTTATTTAAAATAATCTTGCTCTCTGAAATTCTGCTTTACACAACTCCCTGGGAAGTCTATCTTAGGAGTACAAGTCTGGTTCAGCTTAGGTGCACACTGAGGTTCTGACATTGCGTAGTGTAAATCTTGCATAAGAACATAAGAATTGTCATTTACAAGGTCAGACCTATAAATAAACCCATCTTGCCTGCCCAGTATCTTATGTCATGCAATGGCAGGGAGTGAATGCTGAAAGGGAGATGAACAGACCTGCACTCCTGTGGAAGCCTAACAGTCCCTCTCAAAGGAAAAAGGGTTTTAAGAGCTTTGTGCAATGCCCTTGCCTGTAAGCTGAACTGGTTTAATTACTATGGGTGTGCTTTTAAACCTTATTTAAAGAGAAAAACCTTTCTATCAATATTTCAACCAGTTTTTACACCAAATCCTGATATATGAATGGTTTGATTTAGCAAGGGATCAGATTTAAGCAAATCTTGGTTGCTTTAAGAGCATCCACACTGGAATCTGGGCCAGGCTTAACTAAAAATGTAAAAGAATATAATATTATGTATATACTATTATGCTTAGTGATATAGTATAAACATAGCCTCCGTGTCCCAAAACATAGAGCATTTAACTACAGACCACTTGGAAACAATGTCATGCTTCCCTCTTAAAAATGCAGCTTTGTACCCGTCTTGGTTCTGTGCATGTAATGAACCCTCAAAAAGGGTTTGCTACCGGGACTGTCCGTCTGAAGTATCTACAGCACTCCTGCATGGACATGTTCCTCTTGTCTCCAACTGTTGCAATCCATTTGCTCAGGGCAAGGACTCTGCAAAACTTTTTATGAGCTATTGCCTCATACAAATATCACAGAGTACCATCCCTGGAGACAGAAGGCCAGAACTCATCCTGGCTTCCCTGCAGAGTGGCTGATTAAATGTTTGCACTTTTTCAACATGCAGCTTGCCTCATACATTTACTGAAGAGTACCAGAAAGCTGTATTGCCAAGCCAGCTTGTCCCAAGTCCCCAGAAGGGGTTGGAGGCACTGCGCAAGGGGACACCACTCTTACTTACTGTGGCTTTCTGCCTGTATGGTGCCCTGGCGAGACCGCCTCCATGTCACTGATCCCGTGACTCGGCCTTTCTTATCTTTCGGGCAAAGTCTATGCCAGTGGGTCGCTTGCTGCCAGCCGTTCCCGGACAGGCCAGGTTCAGGCGCCCGCGGCTCCTCCTGCTGCTTCAAGTTCAGACAGCACACCCAGGAAACCCGTTTCCAAACCGGCACCGGCGGGAGGCCTGGTCCCGCCAGCCCGCACAGAGGGCAGCAGGCCGCCTTTGGCACCTGGCGGCCGGCTCTGCTCCTGCGCGGGGTCTCTCCGGGCGGGGGTCATGGGGGACAGGGCGGTTCTGCAGGGCCCAGTGGCAAGCACAGGAGGGTCCTTGGCGAGGCAAAGCCTGGGCTGGCATGATCTAGCCGGGGACGGCCCTGCCGTGAGCAGCTGCTGGGACTAGACCTCCTCCTTGCCAGGACCCCACGGCAACTCCCGCGCGGCTCCGCAGCTGAGCCCTCGGGCGCGCTCCCAGCCCCCGACCCGGGCCCGCATGCGCGCGGCCCCTTCCTCCCCCGGGGCAGAGGTCAGCGCGCCCCCTCCCCCACGCACCTATCGGCTGGGGCTGCAGGCTGCGTCCCGCGCCGCTCGGCTCCGGCTCCGGCTCCGGCTCCGGCTCCGCCGCCCGGCTGCAGCGCCTCCCCGCGGGGCCGCCCCTCTGCGCCCGCCCTCCGGTTTGACCTGCCCCTCCAGCCCGGCTTCTCCGGCGACCTCGCTCCAGCTTTCGCTTTAGACTTCCCTAGCTCCCTCCCCGCGCCACCGCGTCCAGAGGAAGGAGGGAAGTCGGTGCCACTGGGCCAAGGGGGCCCCATTCAGCCTGCAGCCCTGCTGGGTTTGTTTTTTGTCCCTTACATACAAAGCTTGTTTTCAGCTGTGTTGTTGTAGCTGTTGCTTATCTTGGCAGACTTTGGGACAGCTTGAAATACAAGTTAGGGGCCTATTATAGAAGTTTCTGTATTGCCAACTCTCATGATTTTTGGCGTTGTTGAAGTCCACGCTTCGGGAATGTGAAAAACTTAGGTCTTTCATATGTATATAGATAGAAAGCTACACACACCTCTCTCCTGCAGAGAGAGATCTAGATCGATTTATTTATCAATCTGTCGGTTTCATATATATTACATATATATGTATGAAATAACTTATATATCTTTCATATATAATATATCTCTTTCACACAGAGATAGATAGATAGACAGAGATCTCTCTCTCTCCGTGTATGTATGTATGTATGTATGTGCGTGTGTATATATATATACACACATATAAGAGCTAAGTTTTTCACATTCCCAAAGCATGGACTTCAAGAACAACACCAAAAATCATGAGAGTTGGCCACACTGCAGTTTACTCCCCTTCACTCCAATGGGGGCAGTGGGGTGAGTATCTGTGCATAAGAGGCTTAAGGATTCATAATCCAATGTATTAGAAAAAGAATCAAAACTCGTGGCAGAGGTGGTATCTTTTATTACTACCTAGGACAACTTTTACGAACTTTACAATCTCTTATGCCTGATGGAGGGTGCCTGTGCCTGAAAGCTTGCAAATAAAGATTTTTTTTTTTCAAATATCTAGTTGGTCTAATAAAAGATAGCACCTCTGCCACAAGTTTTGATTCCTTTTGTCTCTAGACCGATATGGCTACAACCTGGACACCTGACACAATGCATTAGAAAGAGGCATGCATTAAAACTCCAGTCTGAGCACCCTGGTCTTTGGAGAGTCTTAAAACATGAATGTTCAATAGTGTGACATGGAGCGGGCAACCGGGGAACATGCTCCAGGCCTCTGCTGCCTGCTGGCTGGGCCACACTTTGGCAGACATTGCTGGTGCAGGATCACCGCTTGCTGTTGGTGTTGGTGTTGGTGTAGGCAGTGTCCGTCCTAGAGCACAAAGTGTCGTGGGAATCATAGTTTTGTAGAGCCACAGGAAGTTTGTTGCTGCTGAGGGGAGAACTGACCCACATTTTTGCCACCAAATTCAACATTTCCTCCCCTTCTGAACATAGGCTTCAGCAGCAAAAGAAAATGTGATGAAAGTTTTCCTCTGGGAGCAGGAATCTTCACTGTCAGTCTAGAGATCTATGATTTCCAGAATACCTTGCACTGCATGAAACTGCCCAGCTTTCTGCTCTGTGCTTGTGCCTGTGCCTGTGCCTGCGCCTGTCCTGGAAAAAGCTGAAGGAGAGGAGTGGGGATGGGTGAGAGACAGCTGCCATGCTACACCTCTGCAAATCTTACAGCGTGGGCATGTGGGATCTTATGCTTACATGGGATCCAATGTGATCAGGGAGCTGAATTCCCATTTTCAAAAATGGTTTAAGCACTTAACTTTGGCTCCAAAGTGATTTAAGCCCTTTTGAAAAAAATCATCAAGTACCAAAAATCTTCATTACAAAACAAGCTGGTGTAGATTTGAAAACCTGAACAGTCAGTACACGATAACAGAATTAAGAGCAATTCCAATACATGCCATAGGTTTTTCTTTTATCTCCCAATCTGCAGAATCAGGTCCCAGAATTAGACTTGGTTTCTCCCTCAAGTAAATGTCAATAATCCTGTGACTGTACCATTCTTATCTTTGTGGCAAAGTCTTCAAACTAACTAAGTCATAATGAACAAATCCTACAAAACTATCAGAAATAGAAAAACAAAGAGAAATAGGCGTTGGGTAAAAAAGAAGGATTTCGTAAGCAGTCTCACAATGTGGCAGATCAGCAATGGGCACATTTTATAAAATCTCCTCTGCACTGTAAAACTTGTGCTAGACACTTATATTTGAGGTTTCATTGACCTTGGCAAGACTTGTAAACCTCATTACACCAATAAAATACCTGTACTTGCAACCCTTATGTGACTGTTTCATTAATCATCAAACACAGGACTATCCACTTGAGTAAAGACTGAAAATCAGGGCTCCTGTTTCAAATTGTAATACATAGTCCACACAGAATTCTCCACTCTTTAGTCCCATTAAATAGCACTTTCTCCAGCAAGTACTCCTATTGATAGCAATGAAACTACACATGTGAGTAAGCGTTACTCAGCAATGACTATGGGGTGCAGAACAAAGCCCACAAATTTGAGAGATTTCTCCCCCCCCATAAGAAAGAGGAGTGGGGGGGACCTCATATGCAATCCTTGATTTTTTGTTCACATTTTGAATTGGATTTGAACTAAACATTTTCTTAAATTCACAACCATTTTTTCAAAACATGGGTTTTTGTACACTTGTACAGCACTGAGTATCTGAAATATCCATCCTGCTGGCCTTTTTTGCTGTACTATAATACAAATATTCAATAATCATCATTCTTTCTGTTTTGCTTTCAAAACCTAATTAATATCTTAAGCCAGCTTTACTCATAAATACACTGAGTTTATCAGAACTAAGCCCACCTCTCGATGATCTGAGGACAGAATTGGACCCAAGAATTTATATGTGGGCCAGGAACTAAATCTGGATGTACCAAAATGCTTCCAGAAGGCATTCTGCAAACAGAAAAAGAAATGCTAGAAGTCATACCAGAATAATCTCTTCCAAAGGATTTTTTATTCCAATTCTATGTGTTCAAGAGATCTGTATTTATTGTAGGATCTTTCCCAAATTGCAATTAGTTATTAATTCCCGACAATTTACCTACTGACTTAAAAAATTATGTGCCTAATCCCCACTGACAGGATAGTGTAGGGGAAAAAAGGGGTTGGGGTACTGTTCTCTATGTTAAGAAAAAATATACATCCTCTATAATCAAGATGGGATTGGAAGATGACCAAACCAAGGTACTGTGGGTCAGGATACAAGGGGGTCAAGGGGAAAGGACTTGGTAGTGGGGGTCTACTACAGACTACCACACCAGGAGGATGAGCTAGACCTGGAATTCTCCAGACAGCTCTCGGAGGCTGTACAGTCAAGAGATATATATGGTTGTCATGGGTGACTTGAACTATCCTGACATCTGCTGGGAGCAGTAGCCAGCCAAATCTAACCGCTCACATAGGTTCTTAACCTCCATACAGGACCTCCACTTAATGCAGGAGGTATACAATCCCACTAGGGTAAACGCCTTGCTGGACTTAGTGTTAGCTACAGGGGATGACCTGGTGGGGAATCTCAGGTACAAGGTAACCTGGGGGATAGTGACCATCGATGGATTGAATTCACTATCCAGCGAAGGGTGGGTAAACTAACCACCAGGGCTGAAGTGCTAGACTTCAGAAAGGCTAACTTCAGTGTGCTCAGGAGATTAGTTAGTTATTTAAAGCTCAAGAAGATTGGTGAAATGGGGGTCTGGGAAGGGTGGTTGTTCCTCAAGGGAGTGATCTTACAGGCACAGAAGGAGACAATCCCATTGTGCATAAAAGGGGCAAATGGGCCAAGAAGTTCTCTTGGCTGAACAGGGAAGTCCAGTAAAGGCTAAGGGCAAAGAAAGAGGTATACAGGCTGTGGAAACAGAGAATAGCCACGAAGGAGGAGTAAACCTCCCTGGCTCACACTTACAGGGAATCAGTTAGGAAGGCCAAAGCAGGATTAGAACTTAGGCTGGAGACAAAAATTAAGGACAACAAGAAGTTCTTCAGGATATAGGGAGCAAAAGGAAGGTGCAAGGTCGTATAGGACCCCTAGAGGACAAACTAGGGCAACTGGTGACAGAGAGGGGACACAAAGCTGATCTCTTCAATGAGTTGTTTGCATCTATATTCCTAGACACAGAGCAAGACAAATCTCCCAATCTGATCACAGATAGACATGAGGGGACTTGGAGGTCATGACGGACCACAAGTGAACATGAGCCTGCAATGTGATGCTGCTGCTAGTAAAGCAAGCAAAAGGCTTGCTTGAATCCATAGATGCTTCTCAAGTAAATCTCAGGATGTCATCCTCCCATTGTACTCCACCTTGGTGAGGCTGCAGCTGGAGTACTGCATCCAGTTTTGGGCTCCACAATTCAAAAAGGATGTGGAGAAGCTTGAGAGGGT
>NW_017728931.1:31214568-31256533 GCF_001723895.1 Crocodylus porosus
CAGACCTTATGAAGAGAGGCTGAGAGCCATGGGACTCTTCAGCCTGGAAAAGCGCAGGCTCAGGGGTGATCTGGTGACCACCTATAAGATTATAAGGGGTGCTCATCAGGATCTGGAGGAACTTCTGTGCACCAGAGTGCCCCAAGGGTTGACAAGTTTGAACGGTCACAAACTCCTCCATGATTGTTTCAGGCTGGACATAAGGAAGAACTTCTTTACTGTCTGAGCCCCCAAGGTTTGGAATAGGCTGCTGCTGGAGGTGGTTCAAGCACCCACTCTGAATGCCTTCAAAAGACATCTGGATGTTTATCTTGCTGGGATCCTATGATCCCTGCTGACTTCCTGCCCCTGGGGCAGGGGGCTGGACTTGATGGTCTTCTGAGGTCCCTTCCAGCCCTAATGTCTATGAAATCTATGAAACTGTTAGTACAGACCTAGTGAAGGGGTACTTGGAGGGGCTGGATGTGTTCAAGTCAGCAGGGCCGGATGAACTTCATCCAAGGGTGCTTCGGAAGCTCCGAACTGCTTTGGAAAGCCTAATGAAGCCAGTGTTTCAATCTAGACATGCTGCTTTGGATGCCAAAGCTTCTCTGGATCCGAAGCACGGTCCAAAGCCTCGCACAGCCCTACTAACTGGTGTTGTCTGACCCTAGCGCTCTTTCCGGCCCAGGATAGGGGGTCGGGCTCAATGACCTACTGAGGTCCCTTCCAACCCTAACATCTATGAATCTATGAATAATTAGAAGCTGCAGAATCAGGTCCCAGAATTAAGCTCTACTTCCTCATTAGAAACTTGGGTACTGAAAAGGACCTTAAAAACTTTTCATTCAATGTATATCACAGCAGAGAGACAGTTTTCTAAGGTCACATAGGTAACATCAGTTTCTTGCAACTGCAGGGAAGAAGAACACAGTGGTATACCTTATTCCATCTGTCCACTTCTGTGTTTCCATTTTTTCACCATCATTAAATGGATAATGAATGCACTAATAATACATTTCTACTAGATCTGTCACTGCTATTCATCACCCCTGATAACATAAATTTGTTGTTTCCTTGAACAGCTGTTCTGTAAAATTGACAAATACTGTCTCCTACATTTGTTAATAAATCAATGAATACTTTACAAAATAAAACAAACCACAAAAACTGTTAGGTTCAATATTTCAGATTTTACTGAAAATATGTACCATCTAAATTTGAGAAGAATAGGAAGGTATTGAAAAATGTTTAAGAAAATGAGCAAAAATCATCCCTGTTTCAATTCTGTTTACAGTAATGCACAGCCAGTTATAGTAACACATACATAATTTCACTATGATAATATTCCCCTTTTTCAGAAGAGCCAGGTACTGTGTAGATCCAGTTTGGAAAATACTGATGAACCATCTAATTTCAACTAATGATGCTTGTTACTCATTGTACCTTGGTCCAGACCTTTATTTGTGGGGTGAGAGCCTTTTTGGATGGATGTAAAGTTCAGAAATAATGGCAGATGCTTGATGTTCCAGGTTGTGTCATGATAAAATTTAAGGAAAATGTCCTACTGAAGAAGTCACCAACTACAAAGTGACATGGGGTACATTTGAACACTGAAGGCTGCACCCTATGACAGTAGTTTGGATAAATATATACAGAGCCAGGAAAAGACTATACTCTGGAGGTATGAAATGCAGGAACATTACCATAAAATTACAGAAAAACGCATAGTATTACTTAGATGTTATGCTCTTTGAGACACAGACATTCTATTCTGTGCTTGCATAAAAAACAATGGGGTCCTAGTGGGTTTAGGGGTTCTAGGCAATACTTCCACACAAATAATATTCACAAACTTTTGTGAGGACCCTGAACAACCATTTGACATGTACATGCTTGTGTGCTTATTTACTTTTCAAAAATATTAATTCAAAAAGACTCATGCAATTGTTTAGAAACCTGCTTTTCTTGGTGGCATTTGCACCTCTCAGCCTGTTTATGAGACTTCAGTCATGCAATCATGAAACATGTATTAAACCATGCAATTTAGACAATCACATACTACAGATAAAGAACAGTAAATAGAGGAAGAGAGTGGAAGCTAATAGTTTGCAAAAAGCATAGTTGAAATATGCTCACAAATATTGCCTGTTCATTTATGCATAATGAATAAATTGGTACAAATAAGTCCTGCTCATCAATCATTTGCAAATAGAAAAAGGGATTATTGAGTAAATTATTCACTACAAATGGTTTGCTAGTAGGCAGCACTACAGTACCTTGCAAGAATGTATGGAATTGAGATCAAAGTCTGACCTGTATGTACTTGAGTACAAAGTCGTGTTCCATAGATTTCATAGATACCAGGGCTGGAAGGGACCTCAGGAGATCATCGAGTCCAGCCCCCTGCCCAAAGGGCAGGAAGTCAGCTGGGGTCATAAGATCCCAGCAAGATAAGCATCCAATTTACTCTTGAAGGTGTTCAATGTAGGTGCTTGAATCACCTCCGCTGGCAGACTGTTCCAGACCTTGGGGGCTCGGACAGTAAAGAAATTCTTCCTTATGTCCAGTCTGAAACGGTCTTGCAGGAGTTTGTGACCGTTCGACCTTGTCATCCCTTGGGGCGCTCTGGTTATATGGAGAGTTGGTTCAGATAATAGTCTCATCTTTTAACTGCTGGCTTATAATACACTGGATAGGTTGTGTGGCCTCGGGGGGAGTTAAATACTGGGGTCTGTGTACTCCTTTCATGGGAGGCAGGGTTAGTGGGATCATGCTACATCGAGTTACAGTTGTTATAGCTGTTTCTTCTGTTTCTCAGTGAGGCACTGCACACCCAAACTGCCAGTTTTCTTGTTCAAGGGCAAACTGCTGGTTTTTTAGTACATTAAGTCCCAGTAAGTTTGTTCTCTCTTTAAGTGTTACTGCGGCCGCTGTCACCTTAAAGCCATTAGGTAACGCGAAGGTTGCTCGGACCAGATGTCCTGGTCGTCTGGTGCTTCTGACACCAATTACTTGATAAGGGGTTCCTTTCTCCCCCTTCCAATCTGTGGAATCTAAAATGCTATCACAAGAATAACGTTTGCCTGCACTTTGGTGAAAGCTATAGCCCAGGACACTTGTGCAGCACTGGAAACTTTGCTAGCTGTGTATCCACCACCTATAGAACTACAGAGAGATAATGGCCCTCACTTCTGCAATCATCTTGTGTATGACTGGACCACGAAACATAGCATGTTATGGACATTTCACATCCCATACTGTCCGCAGTCTAATGGATTGGTAGAGCGAGCCAATGGCATCCTCAAATGCAATTTGCGGCTGGCCGCTGGCCCCGCTCTTGAAGACTGGGACTTGCACCTGAATCAAGCTATCAATTGGGCCAATAATCGACGCTGTCTGGGAAGTAGCCCTATGCAACAGGCCTTTGGATTGGGTGGTTCCCGCGAGCCAGAAGTAGAGTGACCTAGGGGTGGTGACTTGGGAAAGCTCCAGGGAGGAGATCAGATGGTAGTGAAACATCCTCAAGGAGATAAATGGGAGGGGACACTATTAGCAAAAGGTGGGTATTTAAGTCAAATTCATCTAACGGGACCCAAGCTCCTTGTTGTCTTGTTCCTACAGATTGGGTCTGTCCACAAGTGCAGCCATAACCATTCGCAATTGAGCCTGCCACTGAAGACAAGTCCTGCTCTGTTACCAGTCTAAATTGACTGGCACCATCTAGTGGTAGACTGTTATAACTGTGCTCTTTTTATTAATGCCTTATTGTGTTTCCTGGGTAGGGTGTGTCTACTATCCTTCTTATTACCAAGATATTAATAAACTTGCTCCTGAAGACCTCAAGGGGCGGCCTGACCCTGAAAAGCATCCCCTCGAAATGTGTTCAAATGACCTTCATGTGGCCCAGCTGCAGTATCCATACTGGAAGAAACCCGCCACCCCAGAGCAAATGAAGTCCTGGTCTCTGAGTAGAAGATACAGGATAGTTGACTGGCAAGGTGGTAACTGTCAGTGCACCTGTGGCACCAGTTATTATCTTGAGTACATTCCCTACCTGAAGGCTGGAATGGCTGACTGTGGGAGGAGAGGTAATTGTTGTAGTTCTGTTCTCTTGGGAGTTTGTTGTTACATACTTCCTGAAGGAAACCCCTTTAAGCTCAACGCCCCTGAGTTTGTGTCCCCAATTGTGCATTCTGCATCTGTTCAGCCTCTCGAGCCACTGTGTTTATGGGAGAATCTGCCCCCTCCCATTCCTATGGCTGACAACACTCGCCAGAAATGGTGTGAAGCCCACTGGGTGGGAGTTGGAACAAAGTTATTACATAGTTTGTGAATCTTACCTATACAGAGGCATAGTGGAATAGTACCCACTTTAATACAACTAGAAGGAGGTTGTATCCACAAGTCTCTACCACTTATCCCTATCTTTTTATACCTGTAGAGTTCCTAAAGCAAATTAGTGCTATAATTCTGCCAGAGCAGTGCCATTTCATTCACGGGATACAGCATCGTCCCCAGGAGCGACAGTGAGAACTCTTTTGCTCTCTGGGATGTAAAGCATGGTTACAAGCTCCCAAAAAAGGAAGAATAAATGTAATCTGTAAAAGAACAGGGTGTTCACTATTGTCTTTGGATGTTCCCCCACAAAAAGCCATCAGAGGGGACTGCCGATAAGTTGCCAACGTGAATTGTTTTTGTCTGTCATTGTTTGTCTTGTTACTATGTGTAGTTGTGTTTTTGTTAAGTCAATAAACCTTTCTTGCCTTTCTACCCCCGACCATGCTCTCAGTCCCGAACCCTCCACAGGAGGCTGGGACAACCATGATCCACCATTCTTTGGTATTCTTAAAATATTTCTTCACTGTTCTCTACCCCCCTTACTCTCCTGTATGCTCGACCTCCCTCCTCATCTTGTAACAGTCGCACGTTTATTTTCCAAACTTTGCTTCCCTTGAGTGGGCTTTTACCAAGACTCAGTTCCTTCTTCAGCATCTGGTGATCACTAAATGCTACACATATGGTTTCTTTCTTCCTTACTTCTATTTCTTTGGATACAAATACACAGGCAATTCTTGATTGTTTTTTTTCCACTGGTGTCAGTTCTAGTGGCAACTTTCTCTGCTGCCCCCACATCTCTTACTGACTCTTTCTTAATTATATTTGTTAACAATCTGGATGAACAGTTTAAAGTTCTGTCTCCCCCTTCCCCTGTTCTGTCACCTATTATATAATTGAAGTCTCCCATTATAATCCACAGTCTCCCTCCAACCATATAACCTGCTGGCTTTCTAAGCAGAACCTTTCTCCCCTTGTGCACTGGTGGTGCAGATGTTGAAAACTTCTAATTCTGCTCTCCCTGACTGCTATTATCATTTGCTTCAGCCTGCCACTGATGATGTCTTCAACCTGTTGTACTTTCATCTCTGGATCCTTGAACAGTATTGCTACCCTAGCTACTTTGTTCTCATTTGTCCCTGACCACTAAGATGGTTCCCATCTCCACCTCTTCTCAAGTCATTTATAATACTTCTCCCCCGGTATAGCACATTGTTGTAGGCAGATTATGTCTGCCTGTACTTGATTTAACATTGGTTTGACCTGTTTCCATCTTTTCCTTGTTAAGATACTCTTGACATTAATTGAAGCTATAATCAGTGCAATTGTGTTTATGTTAAACTGAGTGTGCCTGTCCCTTCTGTCCTGCTGCTCCTTGGGATCAACTCCCCTTTGTATGCTTGTTGCAAGCTGTGTGATTGCTTTTGCATTCAGGAAGGCTTCAGTTTTCCTGCCTCCACACCACTTCCTGCCCTCTATACTTCACTTGGGGCTGGAGACTAGGGGAGTTAATGGCAGGAAGCTGCTCTCTGGCTCTGACTCTTACTCACTTCCTCCTTTATTAGGTTTCTTTTCCCTAATGTTCTGTCCCTGAACTTTCTTTTTTACCCATGCCTGTCTTTCTGGCTCTTTTTCCTTCCTCCATCTCCATTTTTGTTGTCTGCCAGGTTTATTCCTTCTTCCCCTCCCCCACCCCCGTGTCTTTTGATCCTTTATTTGCTATTCCCTCCTCCTCTTCCATTTCATCTCCAGTTCTCTCTTGTGCAGTCTCTATTACAGAGATTCCACTTCCTTCTGTCTCCTTGCAAAGTCTCCTCTGCCATTTTTTCTATATCAGTCTTCCCTCCACTCCCTCACTGTCGCTTTCTGATTCTTGTGGTTCCTCTGGTTCTTGTGTAACCTTTGTTACAAAAGCTGTTGGGTACCCATGGTACAAGTATCCCTCCTCCACACAAACAGTACACTTTATTAAATCCTGGCACTCTGCTGCTCTGTGCCCTATCCCTTCACACCTATCACACACTATCAATGAAGTGTACAGCCAGGTGCCCTTCCTTTCCACATCCGCTACATTGCCTTGGGTGCCTGTGATATATTACAATACCCCAGTCTGGCCCTGTCTGGACCACTGATGGGAGGTACACCCCATCTGGGCTCCACTCATTTGGTTTTAACACTGCTTGAGCCCTCCAAAAGCCCATCCAAATACCATATTTTTCCCTCAATTTCTCTGTCCATAGAACTCTTTGAACTTTCTTTGCTGAAACTTGAGACCATTGCTTCTTGTTCTGTCATCTGCCACCACTGAGAACAGTCTTGATCCATCTTCTTTGGAACTACTGTGGCAGGGCACCTTTGGATGCCTGCTTGTAGCAGGCCCTGTGGTGCCTGCCACTCAAAGAGCCTGAGTGGGCAGCAGAAGCAGTCTGAAGGTGGCGGCACTCCCCAATCAGGAGTCACATGGGCATCAGGGGTCTGCCTGATTGGGGAAGAGAGCACAGCTGCCAACCAGGAGATTAGGCTTGAGCAGGAAAGGTGGCAGCAGTTGCTACAAACCACTGGAGGCAGAACATTGCCTGGTTGGAGTTGCTGCTCAGGAACACCTGGAGGACAGGGTAGGAACTATGGGGATGGCAGGAGCTTCCTGGTCCTGGGGCATGACCTAAAATTACAGCCTGCTGGGGCTGGATGATGTGGTAGGGCTGCTTCTGGCAGGGCAGCTTCCATAAAATGCCACACCTGTGCCTCCTCAGTGAGGGTCAGGTATGGGTGCCAGAAAACCTCAGCCCCCACTGGCTTGTGGGTTACCCCATGAGGGGGAAGGCTAAGGGAGCACACCCGACAGAAAAGCACACAGGCCTAGGCCCACTGAGTGGGGCCTACGCCAGGGTCCAGGTAAGTTGACAAGCACCTGAGGCCCAAGGGGGCATAATGCCCCAAAGGGTCCAGGTATGTCAACAGATGCCTGAGGCCACACAGCCGTAGGCTGAGTTAGGGTGCCCAGGTAAGTCGCCAGAAACCTGAGGCCCAGAAGCCCCAGCGAGGCCTCAGCGAGGTCCCAGTGAAAGTAGAGTTATAGGGACCCAGTAGTCGTGTAGGGTAGGGCCTAAGATGGTCTGAAGAGCTGCACAAAATGCTGACTCGACTAGCCACACCTAGCAGCGGTGTAGAGTAGGGCCTGAAGATGATCTGAAGGGCTCCACAGAAGCTGATACTTAGAGTAGGGGGCCCCAGTGAGGGGCATGAGTTAAAGGCACAGGCATGAATTAAAGGCCCAAGCATATCCAAGGATGCTTGAGGCCTAGTTAGGCCAAAGACTACAGTGGCCCAGGAAGGGGCCAGGAGAGTAGTGGAAATTATGGGTACAGTATGCAAGACATGGGACATCATATAGGGGTGGCACAGAGCTATGTGTAACACCCTAGGCATCGGGCTTTAAAATGGGTAGCCTCCTGCTTAAAATTAAACAACTTATTGTTTACATCAAGGCATGGCAGACAAGTGTAGATGGGAATACTGCCCAGACGGGGCGGTGGGCTGGCATGTTGACCGGCCCTGCTAGTTACCCTGTTACAGCTACTCTTCAGGTAGTTGAAGGCTGCTGTTAAATCCCCTCTCAGTCTTCTCTTCTGCACACTAAATAAGCAAAGTTCCCTCAGCCCTTCCTGACAAGTCATGTGCCCCAGCCCCCTAACTGTTTGTATTACTCTCTTTTGAACTCTCCCCAATTTGTTTACATCCTTTCTGTAGTGGGTGCTCCAAAACTGGACACAGTACTCCAGATGTGGCCTCAACAGTGCCAAACAGGAAAATAATCACTTCCCTTGATCTGCTGGCAACACTCCTACTAATGCAACCCAGAATGCTGTTAGCCTTCTTGGCAACAAGGGCGCACTGTGGGCTTATATTCAGCTTACTGTCCACTGTCATCCCCAGGTCCTTTTCTGCAGAAAGGACAGTCTTGAATGGTACCTTTTTCATAGAATCTGTTCATTGTCAAAACCTTCTGCACCCCATTGATGGTTAATGTTGCCCTTATCCATAGTCTCTGCTCTGGACTGGCATCCTGCCATCTTTCTTCTATATCTTCCTGACATGCCACTCCTGGTGGGCTGAACTTTCATCATGCTTCTGGCAATCCTTCTCCAGCTACTCCCATTCTCCTCTGCTCCTGTTGTCCCTTGGACCTTGTGTCTCTCACCACCACCTTAACTGCCACTGTCTCTGCTGTCTCTGCCATTGTTCCTGCCTTCATCTTTGCTATCTTCTTTTCTCTACACTTTATACATTCTCACTCTTGTAGCAGGGCACTGTGGTGTGCCTGCCACTTTTAAGGGTGGTAGGGGGGCTGATTGGAGGCTCCCCTAACTGGACAAAGGCTAGGCTGGGACTAGATAAGCCCAGTGCCTGACCTGGTTAGGCAGCCCAGCACTGAAAGCCTGAGAAGAGAAGTTATCTGCAGCAGGGCAGAAGGACTCCTGAAGGGCCCAGGAAGGTAAGGGAAGCAGAATGATAGTGCAGGCCTGGGAACCAGAAAATATTACCTGGGGCAGAGAAGAAAGCGCTTTATGCAGGCAAGGGCCCTTTGTTTTATGTTGGTGTTATTGTTTGAGTTACAAGCCTTGAGCCCTGCTGGAGACAGGCTCAAGGCCTACAGAGAACTCCCAAGCCCAGAGGAGGGGCTCAACAGGGATACAGAGGGTTCTCCAGCCCAGAGAAGGAGCTGAACAAAGGAACAGAGCCCACCAGCCCAAAGAAGGGCTGAATGGGGATACAGAAAATCTCCAGCCCAGAGAAGGGGCTGAGTGGGGCATAAAGGGCAAGGGAATGGAACCCACTAGCCCAGAGATAAAGAAGCTGAGTGGACATAGAGGGTACCGCATTTCAGAGGAAGGACTGAACAAGGGAATGGCCCACTGGTTTAGGGTGGGGTACACAAGGTTCCCCAGCCCAAAGGACGGACTAAAGTAGAAAACCTATCAGAGGACCCACCAACCAGGGATTAGAAGGCCTGCAGTCTCCAAAAGGGATGGTGTGAGGGGCTAGGGGACTGAGGACCCAGAGAAAGAAAGCAGAAAGACCCAGAGGGTCTGAGAGTACTGAGAGGGGCTTAAAGAAACTAACATCTGGCCTGATAACACCCATGAGGCTTGGGGTGTGGTGTAGGGGAGAAATGGAGCCACACAATTTGCTTATAAGGCCATGCAGGGGCACTGCCAGGCTGAGAAGGCCTGTTTTAGCATAAGGGATGGATTAAGACTAGCAGGGTTTGGAAGGGACCCATTAAGGAAATAATTGGACTTGGGTTCTCTCTAAGGCTTATGGGTAGCTCCCTTTATTTAACCTCAATAACAAAAAGGTGTGACAGGTGAGTAATTATGGGAGGGCAACATTAGAGACTGAGCTGGCCAGGAGCCACACAGTCATCGGGGGGCATCACAGCCACCCCCTGTGGCTCAAACCTGTCTCCTTCATTTCTGCTCTTCATTTCTCTTTCCACATTCTAGTTATTAGCAACTACTGTCATTGTTTTGGGCTTTAGGTTTTCCTACTCTACTCCTGTCATTCATATGTTCCATCAATCTCTTTCTCTGCCCTTTAGGCATTGATTAGGTTCTTAACTGATCATTTAATCTTATCCAGAATGCCAAGATGGTGATATGAACCTACCACAAGAACACATTAGTGCTGTCCATCTGAATAAAATACGTGCATTTTATTTGGTCCTCCTCCATGCCAACTCTTTTTCAAGCCATGGTGAGCCACTACATTGCATACATTTCAACTTCCTCTTAACTGTCACAGCTGAGCTGTGCCTTTCTTTTCAATTTCCAATTACTCCTGTTTCTTCACCAGCCTTAAATCACTAAATGGGGCCCCAAACAGTTTACCGAGAACCTCCCTGTTGCCCCTTTCTCAGCCTTGCACATATGATCAGCGTGGTCCCATTCTCCATGAGGTGAAGCCAGACCAGCTTGTCCTGTGCCTCATCTGCCTATAATTTTTTCCCGTATTTAGGATCTAATTATTGGGGATCATCTTATAGTCCAGTAAATACGGTATGGATGAAAACATCTGTCACCTATCCTCCTATAATACCTGATCCCTATAGGCTAGACCGAGTAAAAATGCAAACTTGGTTATAATGCAGATCAATACCAGATTCAGGAACCAAATTAACTTCTTTCCCCATCCAACAGAGTTGTAGATCCTTCAATTGGCTACACTCCAATTCTTATTCTCTCTATGCATAAACAAACTGAGGGCAAAAAGGGTGGTGCATGCGGTTGTGGGTTGGGTTATCTACATGTTTGCTCATGCATGTCTGGAATTCTGTTTGCCTGGTCTACCTGTTTACAGAGTATGCCTCATAGCAACTGTCTCTATTCTGAAAATATGCATACAGTATAATGTCACCTTCTGCAGCTGACAAGTAACATTCATGTCAAGAGATACTGGAGGTCCCAAAGAACACAAATTACACCGTGTGGGGACTCATTAACCACAGCTGTTTACAACATTCCTCCACTTCAGCGGTTGCTTATACTAAGAGAGTAAGAGAATTTGGGAAAGAAATTTTATAACATAAAAGGCAACTAACAATGTCAATTTAGGTGCAATACTCAGTGTTTTGTAAGACACGTTTTGCAAGTGCTAAAGTTAATAGATATGTTTCCTTTAAGCTAATTTAATGAATGGAACTGGGTTTTTGTTGGTTTTTTTGTTTGTTTTGTTTATTGAATTTAAATATACAGAATTCTTAGGTCAGTTTTAGGCCCACCTTTGCTAATCTGTGATAGGCAAACATCTGAAAACCCTGCACACCTATTATAAAACAGAATGAAAAGGAGCACTCTACTTTTACTATACACACTCAAGAAAAAATTCAAATGAAATTGTAAAATGAAAGAAATGTTAGCAGTCTTTCAAACATATTATTTAAAACTCCAGTAAGGAGCTTTTTGCCCTGTTACAGCACCACTGCTCCACTCCAGAAAGGAAGGGTTAACACTGGTTTAACATCTGTCATGGAGTTTGTCAGCTGTGGATCCCTGGACATAGCTGGCCTCATAGTTACTGTGGGCTGAAGGGAGGCAAGTAGATGGTAGCAATGGTAACAAAAGACTATGGTTAAAGTGAGTACTACCTGGGCCTGTACTGAGGATCAGGGGAATGCAAAAGTGGCATTAACACATTTTTCAGAACAACTCAATTACTGTACTGTGCACACTAGCTAGATTAGAAGACCCAGTCCACTGACATTTTTCCTGATATATATAGATAATCTTCCGTGAAAGAACCTATGAAGGGGCTTTGCTTCCTCAGCCTTTAGGGGCCTAATAAAAGCACCCCAGCCTTTGAAGAGTCCAGTTCCCTGTCCTGTGACCCATTCTGAATGCCACTGAATCCTCCCAAGGACTTGATAATATGGGCCTTAAAATATCTAGTCTTCTCCACTACTCTTATGGTCAATATAACCACCCCCCTGACCCTTAGAAATTTCCCATTCAACTTGTTTTCAATGGTTGAGTTTTAGATCTATATCTTAGACAGTTCCTCACCGATGCTTCCTTAATGTAATCTTTAGCTTTTATGGCAACTACCTCACTCTGCCTGGGCCACTCCTACTACTAGTCATTTAACTGAATCTAAGGAGATAGCTGTTATTGTATGGGGTTTTTACAGTGCACCCTGAACATTAAAACATTTTAATGACTATTTTGATTTATACGTCACATCACTGAAATAAGACTGCAGCATGGTGGAGGAAATATCAATAACTACACCTACATAATATTATAACAGTGTTACTGCATAAAGAATGCTCTTAATATTTTAAATTGAAATTAGAAGTAGAATTTTAGTTGGGTAAAATGGAATTGCCCAAGCTAGAATTTTGCCAGGAATCTTTGATTCCCACATGAAGTATTTTGAGGAAATTAAGTGAAATAAAAGTAAATGTGGAGTACTTGTGATAGAACTAGTTTCTAGACATGTCTATCTTCAGTCAAAGGAGTCAGAACAACTGCAGTTTTCTATAAGGTGTTCCATTTACATTGCAGGCCGGTTTCCCCCCTCCCTCCCACCCTCCAATAATCCAATAGGTTTCACATATAGTGTCATGGTACAACTGAATATTGTGTTGGGACTCAACTGTATTAGCATGCATTGTATTTTAAAGTGATTCTTCTAACATAATATGCATGGACCTTCAAAGAGAGGGAAGGGGAAACCCGGAAGAAACATTCTAGTCATACATAATGAGGTAAAGTCATCCTCAGTGCAACTCCATTGACTTCAGTTGGCTAGGGATGAATTTAGCTAAATGAGTGCTTCACAATCAGTGGATTTTTCATAGTTATCAAAGACTTCAACGGTTTGAAGTTCAGGCTCTTTCTTTCCTTCTGCACTTCCTATTTCCCTCAGCATTTGCTGGGTTACAGAAATTCTCTGCTAAAGAGAATGACAATCCACAGGATTGGCTGTTGTATTTTCTGTTGTGGTGCAGGATTACTTCTAGTGATTTCATAGTTCAGCAGTAGACTTTAAGAGTGCCCTGGGACAATTATTCAGACACAGAATTATGCAGTATGATCACTTCTGGACAGCTGCAGAAATACTTACCAGAGATGCACTCCCTAATGCTCTTGAAGAATATTAAAAAACAAGACAAAAGGAGCAGAACCAAAAGAGGAGACTTTGCTATATGCTATCTATTTTTAAAAGGAGGAGCTATACACATTGTTTAAAAGCTATTCCTTGAGGTGGGAACTGTCTTTTGTTTTATGATCTGTGAAAGTTCCAGTAATAAAAGGGTCCAAGTTCTGACTAAGCCACTGGTACTACTGGTTTAAGCAATTAATCAACACTCCGGCATTTGCAGAATTGTTCCCATTAAGAGGAGAAATGTATTATATAATGGGAAAGTAGCTGTTCTGTCCTTTAGTGATGATATGAGTCAGCTATATTACTTGGTCAGTCCAAGTTATTTTTCTGATCTGAGCAGAAACAAACAGGAAGCTTCCTTGACTTTTTCTGTCCTTAAAAAAAATACTGTCTAAGAGGAGCTCTGTCCTCCTTTTTCTGAAAGTTTCACCCACCACTGTTTCTCTCTGTAGTGGTAGGGAGGAGGGGAAGGTGGTGGCCCTCTTCCTTGGATGTCTTGTGTGTATCTTTAACAACCTTTGCAGCAGCAAGACATTGGCTGCCATAGCCCCCTGCTTAACTTTCAGCAGGTTAAGGTGTTGTGTCTCATGGTTGTGTCAGGGTCAGTGCTGTAGCAAAGAAGTTTAGTATCAAGGGCAAGCCCACAGCAGCAGCCTGCCCTCACCTTGTGCACAGATCTGGGGGGGCACATGCCTCCCCATGTTTGTATGCAGTGGTGGGAGCTGCCCCCTCTTCTCTGCACACCCCCAGATGAGCCGCTTGCAGCTCTGTCCCACACTTCACCCCGGTTGGACAGCGCCTTCCTGAGTCCCCACTCCTCCCTCACTGGGTGGCCTTGATCTGCACCCCCATGCCCCTTCTCTCACCCTGCCCTTCTCCCCCATAACAGACTCACTAGCCAGATGATGCTCTCCAAGCTGCCAGGCTGGCTATGTGCATGCTATGGCTATGCACATGCACACAGTATTGGTCAGGGTTGAATGTAGTTTTGCTGTGAGGTTAGATAAATATATGGGATGGTCTAGAAAAAGATGATCCAAAAGTTTGGACTAAGTGACCCTGCAAGGTCCCTTACAACCCTACTCATCTATGAATAAAATTCTCCACCTTTTCCTTTAGCCACAGTTGCAATCCACTCCCCTAGCAACAGCATTTGCAATTAATCCCCAGGAAAACCTCTTGGCCCACATACTTATTGCCTTCACGGGCCTTGGGCAGTGGTTTTTATGGCTTCAGCTATCAGGATATAAAGTGGCATTTAATTGCCCTTTGCTCTTTAGTTCAAAGGAAGAGTGCTTAGGAATACTGCACATCAGCTTTAACCCTGTGTGATTGATGGCCATTTCTACTTTCCAGCACAACAATGTATTCACTGGGGCTGTGCGAAGCTTCGGACTGTGCTTCAGACCTGGAGAAGCTTTGGATGCTTTGGCGTCTGAAGCAGCATGTCTGGATTGAAATGCTGGCTTCGTTAGGCTTTTCAAAGTGGTTTGGAGCTTGTGAAGTGCTTCGGAAAAGCGTTGGAGCCGCTTTGGAGTTCCGGCCTTAGGGTATAATGGGGAAACAATGAAATAGCTATAGCTTTGTTGTTTTTTGTCAGATTTGGATGAAATTTTCAGGAATTGTAGCCTCTTCTGAGAGCATGCAGTCTGTCAAGTTTCACCCTGCTGTTCCTTAACACACACAGTGTCACCCATGTCACAAGGTTTGCTTGTCTGCAGCTTGAGGTGCAGTTCCCCCCAAACCCCTGAACTTATCTCCTTGAAACTTGGCAGGCTTTGTGGCCACAGCAGGGGCTACCATCCTAGCAGCTTTCACCCCGCTGTGTCTTAACACACACAGTGTCACCCATGTCATGAGTTTTGCCTGTCCACAAGACCACCCTGACTTCAATCATTGAGCTCCAGCATGCTGATGATACTGTGGTATGTGCTCACTCAGAAGCAGATCTTCAGGCAATTGTTGATGTCTTTACCAAGGCATAAAAGAAAATGGGACTGACACTTAACATTCAGAAGACTAGGGGCCTTCACCAACAAATTTCCAATGAACAGTTTCCATCTCCAATAATCCAGATCCACGGTGAGACTCTGGAGAATGTTGAGTATTTACCAGAGCTCAGAAGCCTTCTTTCACAAAAGGCTGACACCAGCAAAGAAATCCAACATCACCAGCAAAGAAATCCAACATCAAAAGTGCAGCCTTTTGACATGAAACTGGTGTTCAAAGATCATGACATCAGATACAAAATTAAGCTCATGGGGTGTCAAGTAGTCATGATCCCTACCTTGCTGTACAGAGATGAGACACGGATAATGTACAGGAGACATCTAAATTTGTTGGAGAAGTACCATCAATGCTGCCTGCGGGTGATCCTCCAAATCCAGTGGGAAGACAGACATACCAACGTTGGTGTCCTCCTGCAAGCAAAAACCATAAGTATTGAGGCAATCCAGCATCAACTTCATTGGGCCAGCCATGTCATCCAGATGTCTGACTCCAGGCTCCCAAAGCAAGTTTTATTCTCCTAGCTCAGCCGAGGTTTACACTCAGAAGGGCAGAGAAAGTGCTTCAGGGACATCCTCAAGGCCAAGTTAAAAAAATGCAACATCAGTGTCAACTTGTGAGAGACTATTGTCCTGAACCATCCCAAATGAAGGAAGAGTCTGTTGCAGTACTTGAAACCTTATGACAACAGCTGGATATAGAAAAGCAGGAGTGGCAGAAATTGTGTCATGGACCAAATTAAGAATTTAGTGCCACCTACCCCACATAAAAACACATGTCTGAGCTGCAGTAATGTCTCTTGATCTTGGATAGGCCTCATCAGCTGTCTTCAAACACATAAAACAATCATGGAAGACAATCATCCTCAACTGTGAAAGATTGCCTAAGATAAGTTTGCCCCTGGTCAACCCAGGTATAAATGGGCACCCAGTGCTGTGAACTGAAAAAGTCAAAAAGAACGAGACATGATTGCCACATTGCACCCTTGTATGCTATCGGGTAGCAAAACTGGTGTGACTCAGTTATGCCAGTCAATGTATACGACCTAGGCTTAGGACATTCACATGGCATTTTATTGACTTCACAGGAGTTGTTCTTGATTTATTCAGCAATGTAAGTAAGTTAGGAGTCAGGTCCTAGGTACTGCATGTCTGCTATCATTCCCATTGATTTCAGTTCGAACAAGAGCAGGCCTTTGGCCATCCCGTGCCTGTCACATACTTCAATATCCAGTTTTACAGCTTTGATTTATGGAGTTCTCTGTAACCTGGGACATGTTAGCCCCCAGCCTGAATTGCACAGCAGCAGGATAACAATCCTCAAGAGAGCATTTCATTTTGAGAAATGCATGGTCATGACTCTGTTGCTTATTTCAGTAATATTTGTGGAACAGGAGAGATTAGTAATGAATGAAATGGAATTGTCAAACTGTTTCAGAATTTATATTTCATTGTACCATGGATGATGAATGGTTTTTTTCAATAGCAAAATATTGGTGGCTGTCAGTTTTTCATGTCATTTCTTACTGTCATTGTGCTTTAAAAAATTAGGAGCAATACTGTCCTTTGTCCTGTGTGCCTGTTCAAGACAGTAAGGGGTACTGAAGTTTTCCCTTAGTCTCCTCTTGTGGGCTGGACCCCAGCATGCCCTGCCCGGGTGCTGTACCTTCTGGCTATCAAGTGGCAATGGGCAGAACTTGACTCTACACTCGCAGTAGTCTGGCCCATACAGCTGAACCAGCCTGGAGGTAGAAACAAGGCTTTTTTTTCTTTTGGTGGAAGGGGGAAAGAATGGTATAGATCACACACCAGAAGAAGACTGAAATAGTTAAGTCACAATTCTCTCCCTGATCTAATTCTGGACAATAACAACTTTGTGATGCCCCTCATTCAAAGCAGATTCTAAAGCAAGGACCTAGCCTAAGTTCAGCAACAGACTAGTCTCTTATTGGCTCAGACACTTCACTGTAAATTATTGCATGAGGTATATTTGGGGCTAAGGGAAAACTGAACCAACACCCAGTCACAGAACCAATGACATGCAGAGTCATTGGAAAACAGTGCAATTGGTGTGAGGACAAAATTCAGAACTCCTTCCATTCCTTCCCATTTGCTCTGAAAATTGATGGCTTCACCATTTTTTCTTTGTTAGTTTACTTCCACCAGGCATGCAACCAGCTGTTCAAACTGGTAAGCAAGGGATAGGAGCCAGGGCACTGACTGCTCCCCATCCTAGATGGATCCTTCCCTCCTATGTGTTTGCAGAAGGGAGTATTAGAGTATCCTGCTAAAATCCCTACAACTGAGTAAGGGCTGTGACTGCCTAGAATAATGGGATGGCATGATTGAAGAGAGAGGGCACAACTGGCCCCAAACATTGATCTGACTGGATTTTAAAAACATAGTAGCCAGAGAGAGCATTTGAAATTCATTACATTTCAAGGGAAGATTTTGCTAGAGGTAACTGTTATGGAATTAGTTCCTCATTGAACCTTTGGCAGTCTATGTGCAGCATTTTTATACATGAGGTGAAAATTGCCCAAAAGTATTTTTTTTGACCAAATTGAGCTGGATCATATAGGCCACTGCTTACTCTACATGGTATTTAGTGATGCCCTGCAGACACAAAGGGCTTCCTTCCAAACACCATCATTTGGAATGTATTTTGGGAGGCAGAGGGTATGGGAGTGACAAATAGAAAAGGGAAAACCAAAGTACATGTTGTCTATCACCTTCAGTGGGTTGGCACAGCTGTCACTTTCAACAGTGTCTGGACAGATATGAATGTCAATCTCTGTGCTGTGCTGAGGACCGCTTCCAGGAAGTACACCCCACCCACTCACTCTTGCACCTTGTGCACCTAATCCCAAAATGAGACAATGCACACTTCTTTGAGCACCACTGAGCTCATGTCCAGCACCTCTCCCAGACTTGCTTTTCTGGGTGTTCGTATTGACACACACCCAGTGCTACTCAAGAGCAGATACATTACCTCATTTGAGGGATTTGATGCCCAGGGAGAAAGAGCAAAAGGGCAGCATGTGCTTCATGGTGTCACTTCCTGGCAGAGTGTGAAGGCGGTAAGGATATGATCCAGGAGCTGCAATATCCTAAAATAAAGTGTAATGGAGGCAAATAACTAGTGCAGCTTCAATACAGAATTGATGTCTCTCCTTTTATATTTATTATCCCACTCTTATTTCTTCTTGTGATGCGTGTAATTTTACTTTTGTTGGCCATATAAGATCGCGTGCATACGTGTGTGTCCACACACTTGTTCCCTCACACACCATTAACTTTAGTGAAGGCATAATTGGAAATAGATAGTGCTTTTAGCTCCTTCCTCCCCCCCCACCAAAAAAAAGTGAGTTGGCATATGTGTGCAAATCCAGGTGCTAATGCCTTGTCAAAGAAACACATTTGTTGCTTTTGCATCAGATCAGCATGCTGGGAACAATTATCAAACATGTCTTCAACTGTCCATCATATTAAGTCATTTTACCCAGTTCTCTGAAACTTTATAACCTGATTGGGTTTAGGGAAATCACCTAGCAGAGATATTTTTCCTGACAGAAGTTTTTCAGAAGTCACCTTTATGTCTCTTTTGGAACTTCAAATGTCTGCTTTGTTTTGTCTCTCATACAATACTGTTCAGACCCAGTAAAAGACAATGCAAGATAATTACATGGCTCAGTTATTCTCAGCACATAACAATGAATAGACATTCACATTGAGACCATTTGTATAATAATTCATAGACTCCAAAAAATAAAAAATGATTCAGGAATAATATTACCAGGACAGACCCTCAGCTCATGTAAATCAGTCTACCCTCCACTGTTTTGCTGATTAACAGCACTTGAGGAACTTTCCTAAAGATTCCATCCTCAGAATAATAGGATGGAATGGAAGACACAGCCTAGCCAAAGGAGTAGATGTTAAAATTATTTCCCTTCTGTTTTTAGCTGCAAAACAAATGAAGCATGGGCAACAGTACATGTGCTCTTCATTACACCAGTTAGCTTCAATGCTGCTTTAGAAGAGCTATAGTCAAGGATGAGAGGGAATGGTTGTTCTCCATGGCTTCTTCAGATCTTCACTTGTCTCTGGCATTGGCACCATCTCAAAGGGAGTTTCCAGCTACATGGACACTATCCTATTCCCATCTGCCACTAGAGCCTCCAGCTATTTGAAAAACACCAGTTTTCTTAAAGAAACTGGGCTCCGTTGACCAGATTCCAGGTAACACATATTAGCTAGTATGGATGTCATGTCTCTATACACCAATATCCTCCATGAAATCAGATTACAAGCCACAAAGAACATGAAGCAAATATGATAAAATTGCTTCTGTTTCCATTACACTCTCCCACTTTGTTGTCAAACAAAGCTATTTCAGGTTTGGGGATTTCCTATACCTACAAATGAATGTCACTGTCATGAGTACATGTATGGCCTCCCAGTGTGCCAACATATTGATGGTACACGCTGAAGTCTGCTTCCCCTTCAGCTGCCCTCCCATCCCCATGATCTACCTAAAGTGCATCAACGACATCTTCATTGTATGGACACATGGGAAGGAATTTCTAGAAAAATTTGACTAGGACTTTAATTATTTCTACCCCTCTGTAGCAGGGCACTAAGGTGCCTGCTACTCTTGGGAGCAATGAGGAAGGAGCCCAGGTGCTGGTTGCTAGGGCAACCGGAGGGAGCCAGTGACTCATACCTGTTAGTGGTCAGCTGACCGGAAGGGGCAGGGCCTGGCTCCCATTTAAACCCCAGGGCTGAGGCCAGGCAGGCAGTTCCCTGCCGGTAGCTGCAGGGGAAGGACCTCTGCCAGAGCCTCAATGCACGAGCAGTTTGGTATGGGTGAGGGACGGAGCACCCTTGGGGGTGGCTCAAGTGATGTTTTAGCCAAGTTGCAGAAGTTTATGTTATAGCCTAGGGGCTTGAGTTTTGTGTTTGCTGTTTACAACCAGAGGTTTGGGTGAGGCTATTAGGGGATGGAGGAGGCCTCATTTTTGGGGACCCACTCTGGAGGGGGAACCCTGGCGCCAGTGAGAGTGCAGCTTTTGGGGGCACAGTTCTTGCACCAGTGAGGGTGCAGTTTAGGACGACACAAACCCCGGCACTGGAAGGACAATCTTAAAAAGGTTAGGGATGCCTGGTGCACCTGAGGGGGGGCGGTTCAAGTGTGTGTGTGTGTGTGTATATATATATAGGGTCATTCTGTTTTGTTGTTGGGACTGACTGGTCACCCCTGGTTTTGAACCTGTGGCCCCCTTGCTGTGGGACCAGCACCTGTGGCCCTGGACCAGTGAGGGCCATGCTCCAGAATGGAGCAGAAAAGGGGACCATGAGCCTCCAGGCACTTGAAGGAAAAGCTAGAGCCTCGGAGTCAAACCCTGTGTGGTGGGTTTGGACGGGGAGGCCTAGCTAGAATAAAAAGGGGTCAGGCCATTCTAGGAGAGACCCCAATATACCCAATAGAATAGGCAGTCTCCCGCTCACATAATAAGTTCCATCAAGATGGGGCAGGTGAGATTACAGCAGGACAGAAGGATTCCAAGAGGGCTCCAAGGGCACCCCACATAAGGTGTGGATGACCAGGAAGATGGTGCTGGGGAGGGAGACCCATTACACCCTCCATCAAACTAACTCCACCCAGCAAATTTTGTTTCTTAGACACTATAGTGAAGGTTTGCAAAGGCCACATTACCACCACATTGTATCAGAAACCAACCAACCACCGCAGCTACCTTCATGCCACCAGCTTTCATCCTAACCATTCTGTTAGATACAGCCATGCTCTACATTACAACTGTATCTGCTCTGATCCCACCAACTGGGATGCAAAGGATCCAGAGCAGAGGTTCCTATAACTACAATACAAGCCCAAAACTGTACCCACTCAAATCAATAAAGCCAGACTGAGACTCTGCTCTGACCTGCTACAATATCAACCCCAGGACAGGGGACTACAGAGTCCCTCTGGCTGTTACCTACAGCCCTCAGCTTGAACAACTTAGACCCATCATTAATTACCTTCAACCCCACCTGGAAAAGGATGACCATCTCAAAGCAGTCATGGAGGACAAATCTGTCTCGGCTTACATGCAGCCCCGAACCTCAAATGGCATCTCTCAAGCAACAGGCTACTTCACTCACAGTCTCACCAAGGCACCAGGCCTTGCAATGGACCCAGATGCCTTCTGTAGTTTAGCATCAATACAGATATCATCATCATGGACCAAATCACATGGATTAAAACATCTGAGGTTCATTCACTTGCAAGTTCACCAATGTCATATCTGCCATCACCTGCTCACAATGCCCCTTTGCTGTCTACATTGGACACACTGAGCAATCACTATATGACAGAATTAATTAACACTACTCTGACATCAGCTGCAGAAAGCCTGTAGCAGAACATGTTAACTGCTCTGGCCACTCGATCACTGACCGGAGGGTGACTGTTCTTAGACAACAAACTTTAAAAAAATTATTTGAACAGGAAATTGAAGAACTAGAATTCATTCACAGATGGGATTATGCTAAGTATGGGTTAAATAAGTACTCTTTCTTATTCCATTTTGTGACTCCTTTGTGTCTGTGGGTTTCCTACTGTTTATTTGCCTCTTCCAGTGCTGCTATCACTTCTCCTTCCCTGCCTCCTCTTTAGTATTTTAATTTATCTCTTACTATACTCTGCTTTGTGCATGTTCTTTCCATCATGATGAAGTGAGTGTCAGCTAATGAAAGCTTGTGATACATATATCACAGACGTATATATACACACATACATACATACTTTGGTTAGTCTCTGAGATGGAAATCTACCCTGCCTCCTACTTGACTTCAGACTAGCACAACTAACAATGTCTTTCTAATCTAATAGGAATACATAGCAATTAGTGACAGCTGTGATGGTGTGTTTTGTGGAGCAGGTCATGCCTACACTACATTGGACATACCCTGCTCCCTCACTCCTACTCTGTGTTCCATGTGCCAAAGTATGGTGCATAGCCACTTTTGGGCACACTCTCAGGGGATGTGCCCAACATCAATGCTCAACATCAATGTTGAGGTCCTGTGCTGCTGTAATAACATTCTTTCTGTGTGCAACATATACAGAGTGGGAGGAAGTAGACAATGAATGTTTTCATAGTGGCGCTCCCTTGCATTGTCTGATGTTGGATAATCATTCAACCTCCTCCTATCCCCATACAATGTATTGACTCAGTATGTAAGAACTGACCAAGACATAATTATCCAGGTTTAGTGGTTCATATGAAAGTCAGAATCAGGAGTTTACTAGATTGGAACAAGTTGAGGTCAAAGCCAAGTATCTAGCCAGGTTCCAAGATAACAAGCCAAAGTTCAAGACAGGATTGTGGTCAGGGCAAAGCAGCCAATCAAAGTCAGGAGGTCTGATATGGCAACAAGAGTTACCAAAGTCAAAGCAAGAGCCTTGGGTCGTTTTACCTAATAGTGTTGTTTCTGGGACAAGGCCCAGCAGGAAGTGGGAGGATTTTATAACCCTCCAAAAAGAATCTCGTGATTCTCATTAGTCTACCTGGTTACCTGATTTCCATTGGAGATCTTATGGGAGAGAGTTAGGGCTAGCATCTAGCCAGCAGTTTAGTAGTGCTGTGGTCTGGGCTTTTGCCAGTGGATGTCAAATGTCAGGGTTTGAACCCAAGGGGTGCTTTGAGACAAGTGCACACATGTGTTTCTCCAGGGACCAATAGCAGTGGTACGTACTTGTGCCACTGTTACTTGTTCCTGGGGAATGCCCTTGCATACATGCTCTGGATGGGGTAGGGGAGGCTGCGGCAAGCTCCTGGGGCACCAGCAGCAGTGATCTGAGTGCACACAGCCTGGCTGGCAGCTGGAACATGGCTTGGGCTGGCCAGGCTCTCGTTTCAGGTGGTACATGCTGCCATCATGTGTGCCATCCCACTTTTTTCTGGCACAGGTTTTTTTGACACTGGTGTCATAAAACTTACCACACATGCAATTTGCGGTGCCATACAAACTGCACATGTGCGCTCGTGGGGACATCCCCAAAGGGACCTGACACAGTAGCTTATAAATCAGTTTCAAACTTGTATCTGTTCCAGACCAGGCCAATCATACTATTTCATAGACCTCGCAGTAATCTGTATATTAATACATGTAAGAGACATGCTATTCTTGGTCTAAGCCCAAAGGCAATGGGACAGATCTTGCAGCCCTGACTCGAGCACTGCTTAGAGTTCAGCTGGTGGCTGTTCTGACTGAGTCAGGACTGCAGGATTTGTCCCTCAGTTATTTGAATAACAGTGGAAGTCAATTACTTTGTCCCTTTTGCAGTTGCAGTATATGCTGTGAAGTCTACTAGTAGGCATCCAGGACGGAAGAGAGAGGTTTTCCTGCCTCCCGCCTTTGGTACTCTGCCCACTTGCTCATCATGAAGCAGGAGTAGGATGCACTCAACCACCACTTTCCCATCTGTGCTTAAAATCACAATGCAGTCAATGCTGGCATAGCCCCTCCCTAATGCAATAAGAGCCCTTATTCCTCCTGGCCAATGTCCTAAGCCAAGAGCTCAATCTAAGCTTATATATTTATTTATATAGTGTGTATGATCACCATTACTCTTTGTCCATGTGTTTTTAAAATCTTTCATTAAGTTACTGCAGCCATATAACACTGAATTTGCAGGTATGCTGTGTTTGATTTATGGACTTGAAAAAGCATTCCTGAAATTATACCCATTTTAGTTTTCAGGACAGTTCAGGGACTGTATCACCCATTCAGTATTCCCTCTATTCATCCAATGACACTGCAGATAAATTGATATTAATGCTACATAAGGGAGGTCAAGGGCACATTGCAGTTTCCCAATTTGCCTGCATACAATCTCTCTGCTACTGATTGTCCATGAAATGTCTTGTTAAGTGCTCAGGATATTCCATTTGACCATGAGTACCAATGAAAATTTTATACCTCCATTCCCATTTATTGAATAAATAAGTCATCCAGAAATCTTCAGGCAGCTGCAGAAAGCTGGGAATTCAGAACTTTTTAGGACAATTAATGCTTACTACACGGATTCTCATATGCACTAAAGCTCCTTCATGCCATTCTGGCAGAGTAAAGAAAACTGATGGTGTACAGACATAACTTCAATCACAGTTTACTTTAAGGTTGTCAGGGCCGTATAAAGAAGCATTACCGTAAATGGACTCCTGTCCTAAGAGTTTAGTTTAGGGCATGTTGACAAATGAGATCGTTCCTGATTAACCATTGGGTGAACTGTCTTCTTCCAAAACAAGATTGCCTTGCTCCAGTTTAGCTTATCACATCAAAGGGCTAGTCTACCCAATACAGTTTTGCTTTCCATGACAGTAGTCACTCACTGTACTGCTATACATACTGTATAGCTATCCACTAGGTGCTATGTACAGTTATATTCTAAAGCAATATTGATATAGCTCTAGTCAGTAAAGACAAAGAGCCAAATTCAAATTCTGGAGGCAATTTGACTAAGGCATTGCCTTGCCTTGCTCTTGAACATCAGCCCTGTAAGTCAATTCAAACTGACCCACTGAGGTATCTGGAATCGATTTGAAGTCAGTGTAAGGACTTTGGAGATGCTTATGTGTCAGGTCCATAGGTGAATTGTACAAAGTATGGGGAGTGTTAAGTATCTTCAAGGAATAATTCAGAACGCTCAGGGACACTTAGAGGTAGCCAATGGGAACAAAGAGACATATCTGAACTCCTGTCTCTCTCAGTTGCTTAGAGGTGTCAGTTAGCCTATTCATTAAGCATTTCCCAAAGCCTAGGGTAAATTTTATGTAATGGAAAACACATAAATAGCACTGTAAGTAAGGAGAAGGAGACATTTTTAGTAGCTTTGTATTTAGGAGACTGCCCTAGCCAGTGGTTATGAGTTCCCAGCACTGTTTGTGTCTCTTGCATTATACATTCGTTGGAGAAAAAACAGAAAAATCCTGGCAGCAGAGACCCTAACTGGCTGGCCAGAGGCAGACTCCCTCTTTTGACTGCTTCTAGCACTGCTCATACATTTCATGTTGTGTAATCATTTGTCAAAGGAACAGAAGCAAGCCTGCCAGCATAGCTAAATCTAGGACTCCCCCTTTCTGGGAAAGGTACCCTAGCCACTAGGCTATAAAGACAGAGTCCTGTATGCTGCTTTCCCTTTGGCTCCATGACTTGCATTTCAGTTTTCCCAGTGAGCCATCTTCAGTAGGAGGAGTAGAGAGTGTCCTCATCTACCCATTCTATATAGCATGCTGATTAAAGTATTCTCCAAAGAAGTGGGAAATCTAGATTCAGACACCTTCAAGACAAGTGGGGTCTGGAAGCCAGGTATTCTATGTCCTATAACTACTAGACCATTGGGCAAAAGGTAAGCACCACCACAACTGGTTCAGATCTGAATTTACTGCTGCCAAGTAGTAGTCATGGCTTTTTTCATTAAAGTAGTCATGGCGTTTTGCCAGATTATCACTGTGGCTCCAAGCGGAATTTAAGCAGGATTTAGTCACTCCCTGGATTAATTTGAATCACTCCTGAGGGTGGGAATGTGTATGCATGTCCCAAGTCACATTAGCCTAGTGCCTACAAGTGTGGCTACTTAGGGACATTTTTTTATTCCCAAATAGATGCGTGTACCAGAATAACATAAGTGATATTGGATTCTTTGCTGATAGGAGTTGTGTGCAAACAGTGTAGATACAAGATGTGTATCAGTGTGTATATAATTTTTTCACACTCTTAGCCACAGCAGCTGTGCCTTGCAAACTAAGCAACCAGGAACAATCTACTCTTGCTCCAGATTTCAAGTACCCACAAAGGTAATCACCAGGAGCAAGTAACTCCTTATTGTCAAACTAACCTTTAAAGTAAAACAAACATTTAAAGTATTTGGGGGAAGACAGGGGGATTTTTTAAAAGACAGGAGCCAGATGTGCCTGAAGAACTAATCACCCAAAACAATCTTTTTGCTTCATATTCAATTTATAGCTCTTGTAAGATACTGGAATGAGAAGGCTGAAGACTGAATCCCTCTCCTTATTATCAGAAAAATTATAGAGACTACAGCAACAGCTCAGATATGCTCTGTGTAGGCTCGCCAAGAAGAATTTGGGCTCCACAATTCAAAAAGGATGTGGAGAAGCTTGAGAGGGTGCAGAGGAGAGCCACACGCATGATCAGGTCAGGAAAGCAGACCTTATGAAGAGAGGCTGAGAGCCATGGGACTCTTCAGCCTGGAAAAGCGCAGGCTCAGGGGTGATCTGGTGGTCACCAAAAGTTTATAAGGGGTGCTCACCAGGATCTGGGGAAACATCTGTTCACCAGAGTGGCCCAAGGGATGACAAGGTCAAACGGTCACAAGCTCCTCCGTGATGGTTTCAGGCTGGACATAAGGAAGAACTTCTTTACTGTCTGAGCCCCCAAGGTTTGGAATAGACTGCTGCCGGAGGCAGTTCAAGCACCTACATTGAACACCTTCAAGAGATATCTGGATGTTTATCTTGCTGGGATCCTATGATCCCTGCTGACTTCCTGCCTGTGGGGCAAGGGGGTGGACTGGATGATCCTCCGGGGTCCCTGCCAGCCCCGGGAGAGGCGGGGGGTTAAGCGGGGAGTGAAAGAGAAGTTCAGTCAATACGTGTGTTAAATCCTTTTTATTTAGATTGTCAGTAAGAACACATTGCCTTGAAGGGGTTTTCTACATGGAAATTTGTATCAAAGGAATTGAACCTCTAACTTGCACCATGTAGACCATGAAACAGCTCTCAGATAGCAACTCCTGAGACATCAGATGCAGCTTCAGTTACTCTGAAACCAGTGGCCTCACTAGGGCAGGGCAACTGGGGTAGTAGCCCCAGGCTCCAACTAAGAGGGGGTAGGGGAAAGGCAGAAAAAAATAGCTGTCACCGCTGCCATACAATTGGGCCCATGGCTCAGAGGCCCCCAGAAGTTGCCACTGCCCTGGAGTGTGGCAGCCGCCCCAGGTGCTCAACTGCATTGTTACATTATTGCCTGAAACTAATCAGCAAATTAATTTGGCTGATTAATAATAATTTTGGCTGAAATACAAAGGGAGTTATGTTAAGAAAGCTAATAGATTATGAGCAGTTCCATTAATACACCTTTTGTTAAAACCCCTTGTGACCCCTACTAACCTCTAACCCAATAAGATGAAGGAATTTCATTTATTGGAATCAGTTTGCTCCTGTTTTTGAGGGGATATAAGCTCATCTCTCCCACTTTCTACTATACTGGGGTGGGTTGCCCCCAATTTCTTCTGCTGACATTGCTTTACCTTGTATAAAATGCTGGACTAGAACCCAGTTGGCCTCTCTTCCATGTTAATGTCCTAACAACCAAATCGGAGAATCATTCTTTTTCCTTCTCTGACTCAATTAACATGTAACTATTTTATACATAGTAGAACAGCTCTACCAGGAGATATCAAGGGAGTATAACCCCCCAAAATATATAATGCTTTCTGAATGGTGATAGCAGCATTCTGTTAATGACAGCAGTTTGAGAATGTTAGCACAAAATATTTTGACTGGTAAAGTGGGAATAATTTAAATTGAATCAAATTTCCCTAGGGAATGCAGTGATTTTTTGTCACCATTTCAAATTATGAAAAAGATGAAATATAGCCTGATTATACAGTTCTTGATTCTTAGCCCCATGTAGAATAAGACAAAGTAGTTAGATATTCTAGCATAGGAGAAAGCTTTTATTTGTTCATATAAAATATTAAGAAAATATATTGTGGTAGTTACAGTGGTCTAATTCTCTATGTAGTTTCAGCCAGATAAATAACATATAATAAAGAATATTAAAAATGTTTTCTGGTAGCTGTATGAGCCCCTGTCAGACCAAAATAGGTTAGGTGCTAAACAAGTACCAATTCAGTGGTCCCTGTTCACTTCTTTCTCTGGTTTCCAGTTCCCAGTCCCTTCCCTTCTTTCTCTGAAGTGTTTATTTACATGCTGAAACAAAAAATCTGTAATCTGAATTTTGAATCCAGGTCCAGCTCTGGATATTAAATTTGCAGCTGGTTTATGTTTCTATGAAGGCCTGACCAACTCCATATCTAGATCTGAATTTTGTGGTTTGAGCCCTTCTTTTATAATGTTATTAGTAATATTTAGTAATGTTACTCATGTGAAAACAGAAAGGCTATTGCATTTCACTTCAGAGATGGCTGCATTTTAGTGTAGGGTAAGTGGTCTGTGAACATATTGTAAAACATTTTTTATCCCCTGGGATGAAAGATGCTTCGTAGAATACATATTATCCTAATCACAGATATAGCATATTCTCATCTGGCTCATCACCCTGCCTAGCTTTCAACTGGCACAGGTTGTTTTTTTTTTAATGATGGACAACTAACTGAGGTAGTCTTACCTTGACAAGGTGCATCCTACTGGTAATAGTATAAACTAACCTTCTCTAAAACAGTGACTTTGTACATTCTGTCAAGAGAATCTCTGAAAAAGGAAGTGTAGAAAGATATGTAGCTTCTGAAATGTAGGGTTATAGCCATACACAGTTCTTAACCTAGGGCTATTGTTTCCCTTGATGACAATGGGAATGCCAGAATGGTCCTGATCCAAAGCCCATTAAGGTCCATGAAAATATTTCCACTGACTTAAAGTTTTTTTAATCATGATCGATACAAATAACTCAAATGAATTTAAATGGAAGTTATTTGCATGCTTTTGAGGATCAAGAAAACTGAGGGAACTTTTCCAAACTTCTACAGAGTTCAGAGTTGAGAATTTAGCTCAAGCTTGCTACCAAGCTAGTGGGGGCACTGAAGGCTAGAAAATAATATTTAGAGGTTGATTTTAGGAATTGGCTTGTAGGTAAAGTAGATATTGCATTAGAACAATGGTCCAGGGAAATAGCAAGGGTTAATTGATTTCTAAAAGCCTTTGTCACACAGTTTCACAGCCTTCAAGGCAGGCATACACATCCTGGGATATTAAAAACATCCACATTTTATTTTCATAATAGTGATAGGCCTGGCTCCTGTGTAGCAACCCCCCGCCCCCATTTTTCTTTTAAAATGCATTCCCTCTCCTTCCCCATTCATTTCTGACTTTTTCTTTCCCTCTCTATTCCCTATAGATAAGTATAAATGAGCTAAGACATAGGATAAGCTTCAGCATTGTATTTTGGAAGCAAGTTGTATTTGTTTTGTTTTTTCTCCTTCTTCATATTGTATAATTATTATGTTTATATTGATTTTTACTGTTCTATATTACTGTTTTACTGGTACTATATGATTTAGGCCTACATATGTAAGTTAGCATAAGTCATGTCAAGTTTCCATTTTGTTTGTCAATTCTCCATCCTGTTCCCAGGCCTGGTTGTATAACCCATGACTCACACCTATCTCTCCTGTGTAACTTGGTTCCTGAATGAATGGGGATGAATGTGGGTGCTTGAGAGACAATGGCAATAGGTCTAAAAATAGCTCCTTCTGAATGACCGAATCATCAACACCAGTACCTGGATCAATGACCCAGCCCTTAGAACCAACCTCAGCATTCAAGAAACAAAAGATGAGGCGACCCATCCTGATGCCAGGCTGCACATGCTCAGTATGAACACCTGGAGCCCTCTGGGACAGGACTGACGTTGCCTGGACAGGCCCTCCCCATAGGAGATCAGAGGTAGTCTGCCCCATAAAAGGGGTAGTGAAGACTGATTCATTGGGATGCCTTCTCCATCTGGACCAGCACCATGCCACACCACCTATCCACCCAGAGGCCCTGACGGCAACCCCTGCTCTGGACAACACCTGCTGGACAAAGACCCCTTTCCACCTGGATGGGTAGCTATCACCCCTCACCCCTCTTCAACCAAGGCCTTGGACTCTGCTTCCCCACCTGGACTCCAACCCTTCCACTGAGTCTCTTTCTCCTGCTGCCATTGTGAGTGCGTGTGTGTTCATGTATGTGTGTGTGTGTGTGTGTGCGTGCGTGTGTGTGTGTGAACCAGTAACTTCATGGGGCTGTGTAATGTGTTGTCTGTTTAATACACCTGTTATTTTGAAACCCCTGAGTTAGGTTTTTGTCTGTTTCCTGACTGTTTCCTCCTTGCCACCACTTATTTGCCCCCCAGTCTCTGAGCTGTCAGCCTGTTTCCAGCCCCAAGCTCCCAGGTTTCTGCCTCTCTCTCTCTCTTTCTTCCCTGGCTGTCTCCTCCTTGCCACCACTTATCTGCCCCCTGCCCCATCCCCTGCCAATGTCTCAGCTGTCTGCTTCAGTTTCCAGCCCCAATCTACCTTAAATAACCCTAAGCCTCAGTTCCTTAGCCAGCTTCTCTCTGGTCCACTGGTTATAATCTCAGTTCCGGCAACTTTCACTCCCTACACTTTAACTCTCTCTCTCTCACACATAGTTGATAGTTTCATAGTTTGTAAGGTCGGAAGGGACCTGAGCAGATCATCGAGTCCGACCCCCTGCCATGGCAGGAAAGAGTACTGGGGTCAAACGACCCCAGCAAGGTATTCATCTAGCCTCCTCTTAAAGATCCCCAAGGTAGGAGCCGGCACCACTTCTCTTGGAAGCTGGTTCCAGATCCTAGCCATCCTGACAGTAAAGTAGCACCTCCTGATATCTAGCCTGAATCTACCCTCTGCCAGCTTGTGACTGTTATTCCTAGTCACTCCTGGTAGTGCTTGGGGGAACAGGGATTCCCCCAATGCCTGCTGGTCCCCTCTGACTAGTTTGTAACAGGCCACTAGATCCCCCCTCAGCCTTCTCTTGTGGAGGCTGAACAGGTTCAGGTCCCGTAGCCTCTCCTCGTAGAGGCCTGCCCTGCTGCCCCCTGATCATGCAAGTGGCCCTCCTCTGGACCCTCTCCATGTTGTCCACATCCCCCTTGACCTTAACCTTCTCCCAAGTATCCCAGGTACTTGTGTGTATGATATATGAATTAATGATCTGTGTATGTGTACTGAGTGTGCAGGTATGGACAATTGATATTTGTCTAATTTTGGGGGTGTATAGTATGTGTGCTTGAATTGGTGATAGGTATGCATGTGCCTAGGCTAGTTTGGATGTGTATGTGCCTGAGTTGGTAGTGTGTGTGTGTGTGTGTGTGTGTATGCATGCACGTAATTGATTTGTGTGTTTGTATATGTGCAATTGTGTCACACCCTCCTGTCAAACAGCGCAATATTGAGATCCTGAGAGTTGGCCTGACCCCACAGGGCAACACCTGGGTTATCCAGGGTTCCTGTTCCCAGTTGCAAAAACCCCTGGGATTTCCAGGGGAATGAAATGACCAAATTAAGGTATGTGTTTGTAGATAGGTTTATGAAGGTAGGATTTTGGCTGGCAAAACAGACCATGAACAGCATGACAGCCACAAGAAAAACCAATCAATGGTACCCAGAAATTAAGAATCAGCAGTGGCGAAAAAATACAAAAGGAGAAGTTTTCAGAACAACTAGTTGGCATCAGCCCCCAACCTCCAAGGTTGATGATGTCAGACATTCAAGCAAAGAACCTCAAGGTGGCATTTATGTACTGGCTAAATGAACTTCTAGCCTTGTGTACATTCTGGAAGCTGGACATTTTGTAATCATCGTGTTTGCTTTGCCTGCTTTACTCTTATTTCCTATCACTGTGTATCAATAAAATTTGCCTATTATCAACCAAAGGCGTTGTGGTCAGTCTGAAGGTTGTGCTCTCCCAGAGCAGGGTATCAGGACTAGGTTGTAAATCCAGTGCCACCAGGTGCATCCATAATATTAGTCACATAACCACTGAGACCATTGACATGAGTTAGTAAATTTACTAAGGACTTTACAATGGTCAGAGATGTGTTATCAGAATAAAAACTAATGGGACGTTTCTTGTTAACAAGTGCATACCAGTGAAAGATCTGGTCCATTTGGTATATCCTTGAAATCTGTAAACTTATTTTTAGCTTTTGCACTGTTGTGCAAAAGTTGTTGCCCTAATGAAGACTGGTCAGCTGCATATGTGAATGCCTGGGAGAACAAATTTCATTATAATAGTATGGGAGCGGGTGGGGGAAGATGATGTATTGCAACACATTGTGCTAAAACAGTAAGTGGCATGATGTGACTAAAATGTACTAAAATACACAATCTTATTAGAGTCTTTCTAACAAATGCATAGTATTTTTTTTTCTTTTTACTGTCTGATTAAGGATTAGGAACACAAGTTCTTCTGAATAGTGTATTGCAGGATCAAGCTGTTAGTTTACAATGAAATATGCTTGTTTTTTTGCAGCTTTGGTGCTATATCAACATTGTAACAATAGGTCGATATAATATAAGTGTTCTTAATTATGGGCCAGTACTCTGCTTAGCATAGTAGCCAGAGGATTGTGTAGGGAGCTTTAAAAGCAAAATAAATGACAGACCCTGTTACAAGACTTTCCGATGTAAGGCCCTAATACCCATATGCTATTTAAGTCAATGGTATTATATGCTATGCAGAAAGTTAGGTGTGTGCATAAGTCTTTGAAGGATTCTGGTCTAAGCCAACAGCAGGATGCAACCAGTGAATTTAACAAAAAAATAGAACTGGGAGAAAGGAAGGGGCCAAAGTTTACAATAATAAGAATATCCTGACGTGTAAGATCAGGATTTCAGGACATAACAATGATTTCAGATTCCTTTAAACGGAAGAGCTTTTTTATACTTAAATAACTTTTTAAAATAAAGTTGATGTTTGTGAGAAGCACTCAGTATTTCACAGATTTGGAAATAATGCATTTCACTTAAATAATCCAGCTGTTTAGAACAGTGTTCCTAGATAAAATTTTCCAGAGGTCTATGTGGGTTGGAGTACAGCTGTGTGATAATTGATTTTTGGTTGGTTGCAAGTGAGTAATTGCAAAGAAAAATTCAGTTTGGTTTGAACTGAATTTATTGATCTCTTTTTTTGTATTTTTTTCATGTTAAAACAAATACCTGAAAAAAAATATTCAGTATGAAGTGTTCCATAAAATCTGAAAGGAAATGTCTCACTTGACAAATTTGTAATCGTAATGAAAGGGGAAAAAAAGGTTAAACTGTCAAAGGAAAAGGTGCTATTCCCTGTTTGTTTTTTTTCTAATAGTTCACAGGTTAGCCCCCTCACCCAGGATGTAAGACTCCTTCTCTAAGGGATCTGAGAGTCCCTATACTTGAGGGGTCTGAATCTATATTACCAAATAAGCAAGATGAAATTTATGAGGGATCAGTGCAAAGATCTACACTTAAGAAGGAATAACCAAATGAACAAATATAAAAAGGGGAGTTGCTGGTTTGCATGCAGTGTTGAAGAAATGGACCTGAGGCTGGTAGTGGATAAAAGGATACTACTTTCCTGGGAGATCCACTCAGACAGAGGCTGGAACCAAATGTGCATCTCCAGCAGCCCCTCATGGATTTTTTATATAGACTTTGTCTGAAGTTCAGTTTGGTTATTCCAGTTCTAGTGCTCTGGCTGCTGAATTTCAGTGACATGTAAAAATGATTTGCTTTAGAAAGGCTGCCTAACTTTCCAGTTTGTTTCTTAGAGGCATTACTTTGTTCAGGGAGTAAAGTTCCCATCAAGAGCTGAGGAATTTGGGCTTGCTGGCAGGGCCAAATGGGATGCTTGTGACCAAAAGTGGACTGGGGTGCAGTTGGGGGGGGGGGTGGTTAATAAACCAAGGCCTCACCCATGCATATAAATTACATTGGAGCTGGCATCCAATGTTACTTTGTTGATATATGCTGGTGTCCCACAGAAAACCTCTACATTTTGTGATAGTTTTGCTCCTCCTTTCTTTGGTTCAATTTCTGCACTTAGGGGTTATACCAGGTCTGTATCTGCCAAGGAATCTCCGTATCCTGGAGGCATTTCCCAAGGTTACCTTATTGCCAGAGTGTGGGAATGATATTTTCATTACGATCAGTTGGACTGCCCTGAATGTTTATGTTCCTGGTTTGAAATCATGTAAGGTTTCCAAATTCTGCCAAGCCTGATTCTGCAAGCGGCTGAGCAACTTTTTGAGAAGAACTGAATCCTTTCAACTCCTGCTGTTGTTAATGGAAATTAAAGGTGTCAGACATGTCCCTTTGGATATGTTCAGGCCTATGGCCTTGGGAAGAATTGATAGAGATCAGAAATAAAAATGTGTTTTTTAAATAATCAAAAACCACATTAGGCATAAAGGTACTGATCAGAACCTCATGAAAGCTGAGTTTAGTTCTCAGCTTGGCCATACCTTTTCTATCAGACCATGAGCATGTCACTTAATTTCCTTGTGGCTCAGTGTCCCATCTATGATAATACTTCCCTCCAGCACCCTTCCTTTGTCTTATCTAGTTAAACTATAAGCTCTTTGTGGCAGGGCCTGTTTCCATATGGCTGAACAGCCCCTTACCCAACAGGGATGCACTGTCAGTTTGGACCTTTAGTGCATCTGAATGCAAATACTAAATAATAATATAAAAGAATCAGCGCTGGTACATCAGGGATGCATTTGGCCTAGGGCCCATATCATTTTTAAAGTGATGGATTTTAATTGATTATTTAGAATGAGACCTTTCCCCAGGTTAGCTAACTCAATTAGACCCACGCATATTCACTATATTTAGGGGTGAGGAGGAGGCAAAGTAATTTTTAAAGCGCTCTATGTTTCTAACAACTGACTTGATTGACAATCTATAAGTGCTGCCTCTTTCAAAACAAACATGACTCAGAGCCCTCAGGCAGAGAGCATGTGCAGGCTAGATATGTATTGAACTATCCACATTTGAGAAATAATGAAATATAATAACAACAATAACATAATAATAAAAGTATATATATTTTTACTTCATTCAGGCAAAAAGAACAGAGAAAATGTAGTATTAGGTGCATGAGGTATTTAATAGCAAAATGCAAAAAGACTCATATGAAAGTAAAATTGGGGGCTTAATACAAATATTGAAACTCAGTGAGGTATTTTCATCTTTGCTTCACCCAAATGTAGTCCCAGTTTCAGTGCTGGAGAACTTCAGTGGTGATTGTCTCTGTCAGAGTAGGTTGTTAGCTCCAACACCCTAGCTGTGTCATTGCTCTGTCAGCTAGGGGTGTGAAAGGCCACAGCCACCCATATAACTATGATGGCACAGTCCTCAGTACAGTCACAACTTTGTTGGCAGAAGGCAGCTTCTGCCAGCAAAACTCCATTTTCCCAGGGGAGCCAGCCAGAGTGGTGCTACCACCATAGCCAAAGGGTCAACAGCCCTGTATTACAGACATAGCCTAAGGTTTCAAATGTGACTAGCTTTGTGAATATGCTGATAGTCTAATCTGTAGTTGAAATAGGTTAGAGTCTTTATTCTCTCCCTTTCTTGTGTACATTCTGTCCCAAACAACATTTTAAGACAGGAAGTGAAACATATCTTCCAAATCAAATGCCAGGGAGAATGCCAGGCAAAATGAAGGGAGATCATTAACCAAATCTTGGTGAGGTGTGGCTGGGAGGAAGATAATATATTTTAGCTTTCTTATAAAAGTCAGGCACAAACAATGTCCAGAGGGGCATGGAATCCTTCTGGGAGAAGGGACACTCTTCCTTAGCAAAAAGAGGTGTAGATGGTCTACTTGGCTTGTGCCTCTGTGTGGCAGACCTAGTTCTGGGGTGGGGGGGGGAGGTCATTTGCCCCAGTACTCAGCTACCCTGCCCCCTCCCTCTTTCCTGCTCTTCCAAATCCGCCACTCTTCATCTTGCTTGCCATGCCTTGCTAAATCAATTAAGTAGGAAGCATCTGAAGCCTTGAAGGGGGTTGGTTTCCTTTAGACCACTTGGCTTCCCCTTTTTACACTGTCAGACCCTGTGCTTCTCAGCCAGGGATTGATGTACTCTAGCTGTTTCCTTCAGCCCTAGGCCCACTCAGTCCAACCTTGGTTCTTCAGTAGCAGCAGCAAAGCTAGAGAATTAGGCTCCATGGTAGGGCTCTGGCCTTCTGGGTTAAATCATCTCTCTCTGTCCCTCTCTCAACAAAGGAAAAATTCCAACTGAAATTTCTTCTTCTTTGGGGTAATGGATGTGGCGGGCCAGTAAAGAGTGCTCTTGCATTGACCCACCTGCCTCACTGTGCCTGACCATCTTCCATGCCTCCATGGGGGCATCTCACATCCAGCTGACCCCCTTCCTGGAGCAGACCCACAAGCCTGGGAGTAATGCCGCCACCACCCAGGGTCTGGACTAATCTTGGCCCTGTGCCCCCTGGAAACACAAGCCTAGTAGTCCTTCAGGGTACTTGACTCAGTACAAGAACTTGGGGTGCTTCCCTCAGTCTGAAGCACAAATAGTGGTCTCCCTTAGTCAGCCGAACCAAGGGGACCCCAAGGTATAATCTAGACCTTCTCCCAATATGTGTCCCAATCTAGGTACAGAGGAAAACTTTACTGGTTACAAGGAGTAGGTTTTGAATAGGGTACAGAATAGAGCAATATCAGAGAAATCCCTTAGAGCAAACAGTGGCATGGTAGCCTTGGATGACTCATCTGTGTTACTGCAAGCTATCTATCTAGTTAGAGTTCAAGTAGCTTACTCACAAGTATCATCCAGAGGCAGGTGGAGATTTCCTTTGGCAGCAAGCAGTTCATTGACCATGAGTTTCAAGAAAGCGAGTTTCAGATGGTCCGGCTTCTCTGAGAGTTCTCATCATGGCTGCTTCCCTACCTCCTGGGCAGTCTTTAACTTATAAAGACTTTATGACATCTTTTACCTGATCCAATGAAGGCCAGCAGCTGTTGGCTGCCAGCCAACCAATCTGAAATGCATCATTGTTTGCTGAGTAGACTGGCAGGGTCACTAGCTCCCTCCCAGTCATGATGACATTGCTTAGAACTATAGAGAGTTTAAGCCCCCACACCCAGGTGTGTGAGGCCAGTCACATAGGCAGAGGGAGCAGGTTTCCCCCTCCCTCAGAAATGTATCCAGCTCAGGTTACAACTCAGGGTTACCTTAAGCTGATGGAGCCAGGGGTGTCTGCCCTCTGCAGTAACCATGGTAACCAAATTGTCAGCTTGGTCATCAGCCTGATAGCAGAGTTTCAGGCAAGACAGAGATGGCATCCTGCGACAATGGACAGTCTTTGTCAGGCTTTGACCCATTTTGACTCTTTGCCAGTTCTGCTGGCTTTGTAGTCCTCCCCCAGTAACAGGGTGAGGGTTCCCTGTTACACTCTAGGAACACCTTCATTCTGTGCCTTTTCCTGTCATTTACATCAATGCAAAGTGAGCATACAATTTCAGATCAATTAACATTTTAACTGTACTTGGCATGGGTATAAATGGCTGTACAAGTTGAGGGACAACTGTGAATCAGCTCATTGTGATTGAGGCAGTACCAGCAGGAGCTCCCATTAGCGCAGTACTCTTCTTTTAGCAACTTAATTTTAACTTAAAAGCAAAATATAGCCAGAACTGTAATAGCTTCATTGGGCAAAACCCTAAGGTTCTGTTTTGGTTGATATTTGTTCAAGAGAGGGGATACCCCATGGTATTCTTGCAGGAGACCCTGATGACTACAGCTGATGAGCCTAATTGGCAACTGGAGTGGGGAGGCAGGGTCTTTTTTCATCACCTCTCGGGCACCTCTTGCAGGGTGGCCACACTGTTCTCCCCACTCTTCCAGCTGGAGATTCTCCAAGACATTAAGGTGGCACCGAGCCACCTGCTGCACCTCGGGGTCCAAGTGCAGGAGCTGGTCCTGAACCCTCTGAACGTATCCACCCCTCTGAGGGACCCAGAGTTGGCTGATCTTTTCTGTCAGGTGGCCACTTGCATCGGCACCCTCATCCCTCTTGAGTGCCTGGTCCTTGGAGGGGACCTTAACATCCCCCTAGACGCACAAGACTAGTTGGGCAGGGAGTGGAAGCAGGACACCATGGGTGTCCTCGAAGAGATCCTGATGGACTACTCCCTGGTGAACGTCTGGTGTACCTGTCACCCTACCACCCCCCCTGCCTTCACCCCCGAGGGCGGGGGAGGAGCAGGCATGCCACTCCCAGCTGGACCAGGTTTATATCTCTTTGCTGCACTTTGTCTGGGCCCACTGCTTTGGCATCCAACCAATCCCTTTCAGTGATCACCACCTTGTCTGAACCCAGTCCATGCTAGGGCCTGGGCGTCCAGGGTCGGCCTACTAGCATTTCAGTGCCAGTCTGCTGGAGGATGTGAGATTCAGGGAGGCCTTTCAGGAGTTCTGTCTGGCCTGATGGGAGCAGTAGGCAAGTTTCCCTTTGGCTTAGAGATGGTGGGATGTTTTTTGCCACAGCTACACTGGGGGTCACACCCAGCAGAGGGAGGTGGTATGGGAGCAGCTCAGGCAGGAAGTGCTAGAGCTGGAGAGGTTCCTGGCCACTGACCCAACCAGCCTCTCTCTCTGCGGAGAGTGTCAGGAGAGGAAGAAAGAGCTTCATGCTCTGGATGACCACCACACCCGTGGTATATTTGTTCACTTGTGCATCCAGCTCCTTCAGGAGATGGATCATGGCTCCCACTTGATCTAGGCCCTGAAAAGGAGGTGGGGGGGCAGGAAGTACATAACCTGCCTTTTGGCAGGTGACAGCACCCCCCTCATGGATCCAGGTGAAATGTGCCAGCATGCATGGGCCTTCTACGAAGAGCTCTTCTCCCTGGAGACAACTGATCCCGAAGCCTGTCAGACTCCCACAGGTCAGCATGGGTGACCAGGACTGACTGGAAGCTCCTCTCATTCTGGCTGAGTTTTTGGCCACCCTCTCCGCCTGATGCCTGGCAACAAGATGCTGGGCATCATTGGGCTGACAGTGGAGTTCTACTGGGCCTTCTGGAACATCCTCAGCTTGGACTTTGCTGCAGTCTGGGCTGAATCTGAGGGAAGTGCTGACCCTCCTGCCAAAGAAAGGGGATCCCTAGAACCTGAGGAACTGGCATCCCATGTCCCTCCTCTGCATGGACTACAAGGTGGTAGTGAAGGCCATCTTCCTGTGCCTGTGGTCTGTGCTGAAGGATGTGATCCATCCTGACCAGACATACACAGTGCCTGGATGTTCCATCTTTGACAACCTGTACCTGGTTTGGGACCTCCTGGAGCCAGCACACTGGGAGGGCCTGTGTTTTTCCCCCTGTCCCTGGACCAGGAGCAGGTGTTTGACAGTGGATCACAGGTACCTCACGGGCACCTCACTTTGGCTTTGGGCCCCACTTTGTGTGAGCTCTTCAGGTTCTGTATGCCTCTGCAGAGTACTTAGTCAAGCTCAGATGGCCCCTGACAGAGCCCATCCTGTTCAGGAGAGGGGTGCGTAAAGGCTGCCCACTGTCAGGCCACCTGTATGCCTTAGCCCTGGCATCCTTCTGTTTTCCTGCAGAGGTGGGTTGCGAAGTTGATGATCCGGGAGTCATCAGTGTGGCTGGTGCTGTCAATGTATGCTATCAATGTATTTCTCATGGTCCAGGACTCAGGAGACCTGGCTCAGGTGGAGGCCTGCCAGGCATTGTACTCAGTGGCCTTTTCTGCCTGGGTCAGATAGATCAAGAGCTTTGGCCTGGCAGTCAGTGACAGGTGGCAGATGGGTTCACTCCCATCCACGCTCCATGGGATCTTCTGGAGTGTGGGCTTGCTGTTCTACTTGGGAGTCTACCTGTCCCCCACAGACCCCTCCCCATTGGAAAACTAGCACCAGCTGGAGGCAAGGGTGGTGGAGCAGCTCCGGCCATGGGCAGAGCTCTTGCAGTGTCTCTCCCTGTATGGGAGAGTGCTGGTGCTGAACCAATTAGTGCTGTTTACACACCCTGCCTGTGCTTCCCAAGGTCCTGGCAGAGCTCTAGAGATAGGCACTGGAGTTTTTATGGCCAAGATGGCACTGGGTTGCTGCAGAAGAACTGAGGATCCCCTTGTGGGAGGGGAGCCACGGCCTGGCATGCCTCCATTCAGGTCCTGATATTCTGCCTTCAGGCCCTGCAGCAACTGCTATAGAAGGTCAGTAGCCACACAGCATGGGCCACCTGGGGCACGCCTTCCTCCACCACTTCCGGGGGCTCCAATATGACTAGCAGCTCCTCAGCCTATGGGGTTTTTCCCTGCAGGACCTGCAAGGGCTGCCAGAGTTCTACTAGGACCTTCTCTGGGTGTGGAGGCTGGTCTCTGCCTCCAGGTCCCCTACAACATTCACCCAGGGCACTGATCTGCTTATCAAGCTCCTCCTCTGGAATCCCCAGCTGGAGGTGCCAAAAGCAGAGGCACTCCAGTTGCAATAGAGGTTGATCCTGGCTGGTGTCACCCACTTCAGAGACTTCCTGGATTACAACAGGCAAGAATGGGTGGACCATGCTGCACTGGCCCTGTACATGGGTCTACCCACGATATGTGAGACCCACTGTCTGGCCCAGGAGGTGAAATCTGTCCTACCTCCCAATGCCCTTGCCCTTGCTGACCAGGTTCTGTGTGGTGGCAGTCCCTGTCCCCCTGTGTCCACTAGCCCACCAGAGTTTGTTGTGGGACCAGCGCCTCACCCAGCCTCGTGGTGCTCCCTGCTCCACCATCTGAGCTGGCTGGAGGACACCAGACCAGACCACTTTTACATCATCTGTCACCACCACCTGTATATGCTTGTGTGCCTCATGAGCCATCATGCCACTCTCACATCCTGCCCAGACACCAAGTGGTGGGACCTGCTTGGCAAGGGTGTGGCTGGGCACGCCAGTAGCTCAGTCTGTACTCCACCCTCATCCCACGAGCCACTGGGAACCTCAGCTGGTGGCTTCTCTATGGAGCCATCACCATGGGCATATATGTAGCAAGCTTCACAGACATCCTGGTCACCTGCCTCTTCTGCAGGCAGAGGGAGAACTCAGCAAAAATGAACCTTGAGTGCACCAGGCTTCAGCCCCTCTGCCTCCACTTCCAGAACTTCCTCCTAAGGTTCTGGTTGAATTTCTCTTCTCATCTTTTTGTTTTGGGTTACCCATGTGGGCCCTGTACTTGACCAGAAAGGAGGCTCTGGCTGGGAAGGTGTCTGGAGACTGTGTGGCCTCTTTCCTCTCACTTCAACCTACACGTTTCCAGGCAGAGCACGAGTAGGCAGTGTCCACCAGCTCCTTGGATGCCTTTGAGGACCAGTGGATGCATTCCCCTCAGGCACACTCATTTTCATGTTTAGACCGTCATGTCACTCCTGTCCTATTTTTTGCGTTTGTTGTCCCAAGTATTTTGTTGTAGCATTCACCCATTAGCCCCCATACAATAGGGGCTACTAATTAGCCAGGTAGGCCTTAGGGCTTCTGAGGCCCAGCTAGTTGGTATCTGAGGACATTAGCCCCTTGTGCTATCTGGAATGATGAAAAAGCCCTGACCTAGAGTGGCCGCTGCACCCTCTACCTACTGCAGCAGTCTGGCAGTGGTGGCTCCTGCCTGGCTGTGATCTACTGCCACCTGTGACAGCATTTTTCCCCTTTGACCTGCAGTCCCATAGCTGTGCAACTGCTAGACCCAGACGGGGACCACATGGCCTCCTGGGCTGTGAGATGGGCACTGTAGCAGAGCCTCCAGTGGGCTATGGTTGCACAATTGCCTTCATGTGGCACTGCTGTCATGTCTTCTGGTGTCCCTGCTCTGCTGTCTGGGCAGCTATCACCCAGATGTGCTCCTTGCAGTGGTCCACTTTGAACTGTCAATGTGTGTCCTCCTGGCCCCAAATGGCCAGGAGGTCAGCCACCTCATCTCCTCTCCAGCTGGGTCCTTGGTGCTGGCTCTGGGCAGGCTCCTCTCCGCAGGTACTGCCACTTGCCTCACTAGCAGAGATCCTGGTGTTCCCTGTTTAAAAATTGCAAATTCTCTGATAACCCCCCCCCCCCAAATTCTCTCATTAAAATACCTAAAATCCGTGTTCTTCTGCAATTAAAATGAAACCCCACTATATAGAGAGAGATCAGTTG
>NW_017728931.1:31256633-31320256 GCF_001723895.1 Crocodylus porosus
AGCTATTGCCCTGAAGATGTTCCGGGTGTAGTGGCCTGCTTTGAACCATCAAAGCATGTCCTCCTGGTCCCATCTGGCCAGGTGGTCAGCTACAGATTCTGGGGTTTCCAGTTTAAAAATTGTAAATTCTCTTTCAAAAAAGCCCAAATTCTCTCATTAAAATACCTAAAATCCGTGTTCTTCTGCAATTAAAATGAAACCCCACTATATAGAGAGAGATCAGTTGGGGAATGTTTTTTTGATATATCTACAATTAAAGGAATTTGGAAGCCTACCAGTGCCTCTATCATAATAATAAAATGAACTCCAAATATCTATACATTTCAGCGTTTGCATTTGGGTTTTTTTGTCATAGAAAAATCAGAGCTGCCCTTACCCCCTTCTTTCACTAGGATGTGAAGTAATGAGCAGCACTGATATGTTAGTGCCCTGCCCCTGCCCATGCCCCTCACTCCTATCCCATAGCCCCACCAGTGCCCCTCACTCCTGACCTGCAGCCCCTGTCTGCCCCCACTAGCTCCTTCCCAGCAGCAGCTCCATCCCAGCACCAGGACATGATTCCAGCTGCAGCTGTCCCACCCATTATTTTGTGGCTCTGAGCAGTGCCAGCCCTTGTTGTTCTGCTCCCTGTGCCTGTGCCCAGCCCTAGCAATCCCTATGCCATTCCAGGGAAGCCCTTAACTGGGGCTCAGGGACTAGGCTGGGCAAGCCCCTTCCCTTCCCTTCTCTTCCCTTCCCTTTCCCTTCCCTTCCAGGCCAACCTCCTCCTGCTCCAGTGGGGTAGAGGGCTCTAAGCCCAGCTTTGGCAGCCTCTCCTACCTGGAGCTCTCCCCCATTCCCAACCCCCGTCTCTTTCTCTCTCTCTCACACACATACACACACACCACCCTGCTTCCACCTCCACCTGCCCATCACACACCCAAGTGGTTCTTGGGACCAGAAATGCCCCCAGGCTGGGACCACATGTCCCAGCACCAGTGTGGGCAGAAGGCAGGACTGCAATGTGACAGTTGCCCCTGCAGCAGTGGCTCCTGCTAGCAGGTTCCATCCTGTCTTGCTACTGAGCAAGCAGGGTGTAAGATTTGTTGGGTTTGGTGGAGGGAAGGGCTGTGGTGGGGTGGGTGGGAGTTTGTGGTGGGTTGGGGTTGGAGGGGTTTGTGGGTGGGTGTAGGGGTTGGTATAGGGTTTGTGGGGGCAGTGTGGGGATTGTGTGTGGGTTTGGGGTGGTCTAGGGTTTATGGGCATGGGATTTGTTGGTGGGTATGTGGATAGGGGTTTGTGGATGGGGGTAACATTTGTGGGTGGATTGTGGTGGAGGGCTGTGGGAGTTGGGGGGGGAATGCTCAGGAGGGGTGGGTCACCCAGATGCACAGTCACCCTGCAGCAGCAGCAGTTGTCAGGGCACTCATGCCTGCTCCTGGCAGAAATCCCCGGCAGCATAGTGCTGCCTCACATGGTGCAGGGCATGGACCTGGCCTCCTTGCATGTGTCCTCAGACAGAACTGGGCCAGTGTGCAGCTTCTGTGTGTGGTGCCAAGTGTTTGGGTGACAGAAGGAGCTGGCCTGGTCCTGCCCAAGGGTGTGCCTGTGGCCAAGCCAGCCCCATGTGCAGCCATCGGGTTTGAGACAGTGCTGCACTACTGGGAGGGCTCTTCCAGGAGTGACAGCCACTGCTGCTGCTGTGGGGGGGGGGGGCAGGGGTTGTGCACCATGTGCGGGGGTGGACAGGGGACCCATTCCTTCCAAGCAGTCTCCCCTACCTCCACACACTCCCAACACCCACAGTCCCCCCTCAACCCAACATCTGTACTTACCTGGGACAGGGCCTGGGTCCGATCCACTGCTCCAGCCTTGCCCCACTCCTATTTGCCCCAGCACACTGCTTCAGGGGCAGCAGTGGCACAGGGCAGCCATAGAGAGCCAGTGCCAGAGCATATCCTTGGAGGACCCAGCCTCCAGTTGCCTCTGGGCGTGTTCTAGGAGCGTGCCCTGTGAGGTGTTTTTTTTTTAATACTGGGATTTTCTGGTATGAAAATTAGAGCCTGCATTGCAAATATGCAGCACAGGGAACATTTTTTCATTCCCAGCATGCTTCTTGTGGCGTCACAAAGTGCCTTGAGATGCAGCAATAGGAACATGCTCATTCATCTGGATGTAGCCAATGGGACTATTATGCCTAAGAGGACTCAGAAAAGACCTTGGCCCATTCTGCCCTTTTACATTCTTACTGCAGTTTTGCTGGAAATTGTATTAATCAACTCCTGTCCTAAATTGTTGGTGGCTGTTTACTAGTCGCCATGTTTCATTTCAAAAGTAGTTGCATTTAGTGGAACATGAGGTGACCCTTGTGTATAGTTTAATAGTTAATAGAGCACTTTGGAATGAAAGGCACTATATAAATGTAAGATCGTTATCTTTAACTGTCTCAACATTGTCAGAAAAATGTATGATATATACCATGGGAGAAATCTTGGCCTCATATGTATCACAACACGTAAGAACAACAAGCTATGTCAAAGACACAGAGTAGCAGCTTTGGCTCTGAATTTCCTTTTTCTGTTACTTTATGGCAGACTCAGTATTGATTTCTTATTTCCCTTGTTCCATCATCACACATTTTACCCAGTGACAGACCTATTGCAGGTGCTAGGAATAACATTCCCTACCTCCTAAGTACATCCTCCATCCCCTGGTAATGAACCCCTCTCTTGTCACCTGGAAAAGAAGAAAAGAGATCAGGCAAGCCATCATTTTCTACCTGCACTAGTACTCATTGCCCAACATATACTTGAAGTTTTAATGTTCTTGAAAGACGCCAGCTCAGCAGCTTAGATCTAGGTTACCTACAGAATGGGAAGTGGCAGGGAAAGCTACTCAGTACCACTCTGTCAATTAGTGCATGTGCCATAAACCGGATCTAGATATACCATTTTCAGAAGTGGCATAGCAACCCAGTCTCCAGGCTCATTTAGTTTCTTAATGAGTAGATACAGAGGAGCTTATATATTGATCCAACCCAGTATCCATCTAATGCAGCCTTCCATCTGACAGTGGTCAGTATTATGCGCTTTAAAGAAGGTATAAGAACATCAGAGGAGGTAGGTATGGGGCAATATTCCTCATAGACTCAGAGATCAGGTAATCTCTAACAGTTAGAAATAGACTTAAATGTCTGTAGCACAAGGTTTTCCATTCCTTCCCAATATTTCTGTTAACAAAAATATCCAGATATATCAAAATTATTACTACCTATATTAATGCACAATCTCTTTTTGAATCTTGCTATGTTCTTGGCCTCAGTGCCTTCCCAGAGACATTAATTTCTATGGTCAAATTCAGCATTGTATGAAAAAAGTATTTCCTTTCATCAGTTTTGAATTTCTCTATTTTTCATTTCATTGAATTTAATTTGCTGCCTCCTTCTGTGTTATAAGACAGGGAGAAAAGATACTTTGTGCCACTGCTTATGACATTTCCAAAAAGATTTATTTTACAAAGGACAGTCTTGTTATCCTTATACAAATGAAAGACAACAATTTTAGATACAGATACAATAGGTATTGGATAACTCTTAAATGCTTGCCCTCCACTCTTTTGATTCTCAATAGCTGAAAGGAAACATTAAATATTAGCCAGCTATTGCCATCACCAATCTCCAAGAAAAACTTTATAGAACTGCCATCTCTGATCTCTGCATTACCCATTACAATGACTTCCCTCTCTTCCATTTGAAACCTCGATCCACACTTCAGTGAAGTCAATGGAAAAGCTCCAACTCGCTTCAGTGGACTTTGAATCAAGTCTTGGTGGAAATACACCTTTAAGAGCATAGACCACAGTACAAGAAGGATTGGCAACACACCCTGAGTCAATATTAAGCCCCTTTATCTTAGGGCTTCAGCTTTACTTTGCTAGTACAGCACATTAAGCATCTCTTTCCTCTAAACCAGAATCTTCTGCAGGGAACTATCTTTTCCCCATAGGTGTCTACTCTACTGGCAATTTGCCTGAGAGTCATTACCTGCTCTACAACTTCCTGCAGGAAGCTTCCTGGAACTTCTCATTCCCCTTGACTCAGGAGCTTCCAGGTGGAGCTTAATCTAGCTTTCTCCCTAACTAAATCACTTGCCCGATCAGCCTCAACTGGAAGGTGGCTAATGAGGAACAAGTGAAATTCAGTCCTGTACAGGGTCAGCCATCCTATGACAAGGGGATTAGGAGTTAGTGCTGTTTCATATAATAATTCCTACAGGGGAGGACCAGAGGCAGTGAAACTTAATTGTTGGTTCTCATTCTGCTGTTGTAAGTAGGACCTTGCATTCATATTTTTCTGTCTTAATTTACTCAGAATGTGTCCTGTGCCTTTAATTTATCAGATTTGGATGAAGGTGAGTGAGAAGGAAGTCCTCAACATTGTTTGAAGACAGTGTCTTTTATAGGGTTTGACTTACATTGTAATCAAGACCACAAACATTATTCCAGAGACAATTGTCTCAGCCTATACAGTATATTAAAGTGTAACAAGTAGATAAGCTGTGAAAAGAAACATAGGTAATTTCATAAAGTGTAATCAACTCACTAGCACTGGAAGATGTATATCCACCTAATAATTTAGGCATGTCCCTTCCTCCCCCATTAGCATTTATAAATACGATTTCTACTATTTGACTTTGTATATGGAGCCTTCTGTATCTCAAATGAGGCATTGACCATCACCTCACTTCTTTTTGCTTTGGTAGTGTGATACATGGGCAGTAGAAGATATTCAGGTTGGAGGGAGAGAAAGTAAAAGGTTTTGTACTGAAATCTGTTTCTTTAATCTCTAACTATTTAAAGCATATTAGAATAGAACAAGTATTGCTTTGTGTGGCTAAAGCACCGGGATGCTAGGAGATGTAAATTCTACTTTCAGCTCCAGCACTGACTGGTTTTCTGTGTTATTGTACATGAGCCATGGTCATGTGAGGTCATGAGTGCCTCAACATTTAGCGTGAGCCACCATAATGCTAAGTACTGGTGACACCAGCTGAAGTCTTGATACCTATGGAGGGAGGAGGGGAAAGGAATCATACTTAAGCAACATTCTGTCTGGTACACAACAAAATGTGAAGAGGGGAAAAATGGAAGAATTAGAGATTGAATCAATAAGATCAATGCTACCTTTTAAATATTGCCCTTCATCTCTTTCTATTTTTTCCCTGTCTTTGAAATGGAGGTAGTGCCTAACTCAGAGGGGTACTGTGATGCTCAATTGCTTAAAAATGTGGAAAGAAAATGTAAGGCTGATTATGCTTATGACAAAAAATGCTCAGCTAAGGCTGTTCTTCCCATTACACCTGAGTCTTGGGAGTAAGTAACAGGAAATACATTGATTATTTTATTCTATGGATTGACATTTGCAGAAATTTCTGTGCATCAGCAAAAAAACACTTTTCGTTGTTTACCTTGAAACCTTTGCCATAAGAAAGGAACACAAGACAGAGTCCATGGTATGTCTTCACAGGAAATGAAGATGTGATTATAACATGTGCGTATTAGCTTTAATCTGGGTAAGAATAATAGTGAAGATGCAACGCAGATTTTGGCACAGGCTAGCCACCCAGGGTCCTCAGCAGATATGTATAATCCATACCAATATACTTAACATGATACTTTATGACTTGCTACCTGTTATCAGCTATCCCTCGATATGAGGATGCTGTCTGCTGAGGGGAGATTATTGGTGAATTTTAAGATGGTTGAGGAGTACAATCCATGCTCTGCTGCAAGTTTTTCCACAGATATGACTAGTTGGGGGGGGGAAGGGCACCACTGTTGTAGCACTTTCCTTCCTCCTCTACCATTCCTCATCTTCTTGAGCAAGACAGTTCTCTTCAAAGCAAGCTGTAGCTTGATGTATGGTGCAGTGCTATTCAGACCTGTTACCAGCCAGCAGTTCCCAGTTTGTAGGGTTTCATAGTTTCATAGCTGGTAGGGTTGGAAGGGACCTGAGCAGATCATCAAGTCCGACCCCCTGCCATGGCAGGAAAAAGTACTGGGATCAAATGACCCCAGCAAAGGTGTTCATCTAGCCTCCTCTTAATGACCCCCAGGGTAGGAGCCTGCACCACTTCACTTGCCAGTTGGTTGATGCAACCCTTCTTGAGGTATGCTTTCAGGGTGTCCTTCTAGCACTTCCTCTGTCCTCCATGGGTTCTCTTACCATGACTAAGTTGAAAGAAGAGGACTTGCTTCAGGAGACAAGTGTCAACCAGCTGCACACAGTGGTCAGCCTAGTGAAGCTGATGTTTCATGATCTTTGTCTCAATGCTGGTTATGCTAGTTGCGGAGAGGATGCTGGCACTGGTGCTGTGGTCTTCCCATCTAATGCAAAAGACCTTTCTGAGGAAATGCTGACGGAACCATTCCAGTTACTTAAGATACCTGCCATATGTCACCCACATCTCACACCCATAGAGGTACATGGGGATAACCACCACATTGTAGACCATGATCTTAGTTTCCAATCTGCAGATCTCAGTCAGCAAAGACACGGTGAAGCAGCTTTCTGAATGATATGCTGGTACAGTGAATCCTATGTTTGATTTCTGCATCAAGACTGACTGACTGGGAGAGGTGACTGGCAAGGTATGGGAAATGCTTGATGTTTTCCAGGGGTTCTCCACCAATGGTAATTTGTGGAGGGAGGCAGGCAGCTTGTGCTAGGGCAGACTGATGGAGCACCTTTGTCTTCCCAATGTTAAGGAAGAGTCCCAGGCTGTAAATCAGCACTTGAGAAAAGGTCAAGGGTGGACTGCAGATCGGTCTCAGTGTGCACAAGGATAACATAGTTGTCAGCGTACTGAAGGTCAGTGATGCCAGTCTTGGTAACTTTTGTTTTGCTATGAAGGTGTTGCAGGTTGAAAAGTGGAATATCCATTTGATACTCAACCCCAATTCTGGGAGGAAGGCAGTCATGGAGGAGAATCAAAATAACAACAAGACTGATGGAAAAAAGGGTTGGGGCGGTGATGCAGACCTGCTTGACACCAGTATAGATGGTAAATGGGTTTTTCTCTGATCTGCTGCAAAGGACTGTGGTGGTCATCCTGCCTTCATCTGAAGGACTCTCAGCTGGAGTGTCAGGTTCAGTGGCCCCATTCTTCCCTGCATGGGTCCCAAGACAGCTATCCCTCACTTCAGGTCCCCTTTTTTTCTTTTGGGACTGGGAATGATTTTCTCTCTTCCCCCTCCCCTCGTTCCCTTTTGGGAAGTAATTTTGCCTTGTGTTCTTCTTCCTCTAAGTCCCCAGAGTGGTTCTCTTCATCCCCCAGTACTTGATTCACTAGCTGGATTGCCTCCTCTGTCCTTCCACTGATCCTCTCTGCTGGATCAAATCCTTCATTGGTCCCTACCAGGTAAGCTGGGAGACTGGCGCTCTCCCTCCGGCACCAGGTTTGGTCCTCTCCTCTTGCCTGTTCTCAGCTCTCCTCCTCTTCTCCTTGCTGCTCCTGCACTTCCTCTGGCTCCTGGATACCTCTTCAGCATCCCTTAAATCCTCTTTTTCCTAGCTGGGTCTGAGATGGCATCCTCCCATTTGCTGCCCACCTGACCCAGTTGTTTCTTCTTTTCCTCTCTGACACAGCTTTTTCTTTTTCTTTGATTGAGCCATTCTCCTCTTCCTGCAGTTGGGTTTGTCATGGCAGCCTTTGATCTGCCGTGGCCCCAGGTGGTTCCTCGGATTTTTTGGAGTACAGTGCCTTTCTTATCCAGGCTCGCCATAGCTTCCCTGGCTTTTTGGGGTAAGTTTGGTCTTTTTGTTTCGCCCTCATTCTCCCTGTGGCAGGGCACCCTGTCACAACAACCAAACCCAGCCACTACCGTCCATAGAGCTTCATGATTGATGGTGTCAAAGGCCTTGGTCAGGTCAATGAATACCATAAACAGCTCCTGGTGTTGATCTCTATACTTCTACTGGATCTGTTGTGTAACAAAACTTATGTCAGTGGTACTCTGAGATGGTCTAAAGCCATACTGGGATTCTGGAAGGACATCTTCAGCAAGGGTAAGGAGACAATTCAGAAGGATGCAAGTAAGCATCTTTCCAGCAACAGAAAGGAGGGCAATGCCTCAGTAGTTACCACACACTGATTTCTTCCCTTTTTTGAAGATGGTCACAATGGTGGCATTCTTTAAGTCAGGTGGAACTTCCTTGTTAACCCATATTTTGATGAGAAATTGGTGAAATTTTTGTGCTGGTATAGTTCCATCAGATTTCAAGACCTCTGCAGGAATGACATCTGGGCTTGGCACCTTATTGTTCTTGGTTTGAATGATGGAAACCCAGACTTTCTTGAAGAATGGGGGACCAGGAAGAGGTTCTATTACTAGGTTTTAAGGGATGGATTCAATGCTGGCAGCTGAGACCTCAGATTCATGGCTGAGTAGATTCTTGAAGTGCTCTTTCCAGCATTGCTTGATGGATACATTGTCTGTGAGAAAGGTGGATCCATCCTGGGATCACAAGGGGGTTGGGCCATTGGAACATGACCTGTAGATGGCTTTTATTGCTTGAAAGAAGCTTCTCATGTCATGTTGGTCAGCAAAACTCTATATCTCCATGACCTTCACTTGCTACCACCGATTCTGGATGTCCTGTAGCCGCCTCTGAATTACAGCTTTGAGCCAGTGATAAGCCTCTCAGTTTTACTGGTTCAAGGGTTCATTTTGCCAACTTCACAATGTCTCTCTTCTGATGGATAAGTGTTAGGATTTCCTTATTATTCTTGTTAAACCAGTCTTGGTGACGGTAAGTGGAGTATCCAATTGATTTAGTGTATGCCTTGTGAATAACATTTTTAAGCATCTCCAGATGTGCCTGGATGTCCTCAATGTCATCATGCAGGTCTGAGAGCCACTCCATAAGGCACTGCTGAAGAGCTTTACATCTAGCTTGGTCTTGTAGAACCTTGGTGTTAAATCTCTTCTGCATTCCTTTTGGTTGTTTATGATGGTGTGGTGCAAGCTGCATGTCCATGATTGATCTAACTAAATGGTGGTCCAACCAGCAGTCATCTGGATCTCTCAGGACTCAGGTGATACTGACATTGGTATGATCATAGGCTCTGATATATGGGTAGTACAAGAAACAATTCTCCTTGTACAGTAAACTTGTTGTGGTGGAGAGGCTCAATCACTGTTCCCACCACCACTCATCAGTCGCTGCAGGACTCGGTTTGTGGGAGATGTTAACATCCCTAGCATGGCTTGCATGTGACATCTTTAACATGGGGAAGCTGGTGTGCAAGCAACAACCAGATAAGCTTGACAAGAGGGAGCCCTGAATCCAGTGGCAAGGAGATTCAAGACAACTGGGGACCTCCATCCCACTTAAGCCCTCATCTACCATCACAGCCACAGAGAACCAGAAGATCCTCAAGTACACCTGTTCTGCCATTGGGGTTCTTCAGAAGTTTGGACCACACTTTGTTTAGGACCTCACCTCAGTTCTGCTCAACAAAAGAGACCCTACCAGAAGTACAAGACTCCAGATGACATAACTCTGAGGGCCATTGGAACAAACAATGCACCATGACAAGTTTACAGTACAAAGACAGTTGCTACTTGTACTAGCCAGATGAAATCTAGCAGAGGTATGAGTACCTCGGCTGTGTAGAGTTATCATCTGTGTAAGATCTGTACATGTCATAGTTATAGCAACATATGTCACATTAGTTCTGTACATTCATGTAAATTAAGATAGTAAATAGAGCAGACTGAAAACCAGCTGTCCAGGATAGCAATAAACTGTATAGCAAATCACTATAATAGGCCACTGACAGACATTCATTTAAAGGCACAATGGGATCTGACCTGATTGTGCCTTCCACTATTCTACATGTGCATGCAATCAGGGGTCAGATCCCAATCATGCCCTACCCTGGTATGTCCATATCCTACTCCATCAAACTGAAATGTGGGTGTCCAACAAGCAGCTGATTGTCAGCTGGTTCTGGGACCACACCATAGCTGGTTCAAGCCCTGGTATGGTCCTCAGAGATGGCCAGTGATCATATTGTCATCTGGTTCATGGCTTCAACTGGCTGTGATGCAGTCCACAGAACTGGCCGACAATCAAAGAGTTGTCATTGGCTCCAGGGACCACACCACAGCTGGTGTGAGACCAGGTGTAGTCTTTGAGCTGGCCAAGAATCATTGACAGGCAATCATTGACAACCACAGTGGGGCTGTCTTGAGCCCCCATGAATTCCTGATAATCAGATGAGTGTAAGTTGGCAAGATGAAGCTGACAATCAGATGATTGTTGGCCAACAGGGACCGCACCAGAGTTGGAGACCCATATGTGGTCTTAACCCTGCCACATGTTCCATTTAAGGTATGATGGAAATGAAGCAAAAAAATATTACCCTTTTTGTGTATATTTTTGTGGCTAATTTGCCTTTCTGTAATGCCTTTAATTGCATGAACATGTGGCTTGGTTACTATGTAAAACACAATTAACAGACTGATAGTGTCTCAAGTGTAACAATTGCAGGAGAGCAGAATAGTCCATTTACCTTGGACAAAGAGCTACACTTTTATCAAAGTGTGGACATATGGCATGTACACTGTAACTTAGTGCACAGTATTTTAACTCTCTTTTCTCCAGATTTCCATGCCAGGTTCTGTACCAGATTTGGGTAAGTTACACTGGGCACATCTACACGTACAATTAATGCTAAGCAATAAATTCTGGAACTTATTGTTCTGAGTCCGTTGCTTCACAGGCACTGTACTTACATGTGCACCTGGGAGTGCAGCACATTGAGCAGGGCTGGAGCAGCTCCAACTGGTACAGGGCCCTGGGGGTCAACCTGCCAGTCTGGGGCTGCTTTTGCTCGGCTCAGTGTGATCCAGAGAGGCTGGCTGGGGCATAAGGGTAATTCAGCATGGGGCTAGCCAACAGGCAGCCCTGCACTGAAGTACCCTCATGCCCCAGCCAGCCCCTCCTATATTTTTGGTGCTGTAAAGTAAAAAACTCTACAGCATGATAGTACTCTCCTGCTGCGGAGTTTATTAGTTTACTCCAGCCTAGTTGCCCTGCAAGTATAGATGCTGAGATGTGTACTGGGCATGTCTACATGTTCATTAATGCACCTTAGATATTGTGCATTTAGTTTGTATTGTCTTAATAAAGTACTAACTAAATGCACAGTACCTGTGCAGTAGTACCAGCACATGGTAATTTAGTTATGCTTACTGTGCATTAGCCTAATAATACTGTGGAGCAGGCTATTAACACAGTTTTTGCCATGACATGCTACTGCACAGTTTTATTAAGCTAATGTGCAGTAAGCATCTCGTGTAGACATTCCCACTGTATAGCTAATTAGTCTACTCCGCATTAAATGTCTCCCATAGACATGCCCACTAAGATGTAAGCCTGTGCTTCATATACCTACCTCTTTATTTGTTTATTTTTAAGCACAGGTGAAAAGATTGATTAGACTTGTATAATCATACCATATATCCAGGGTCACGATATTTGATACAATATCAAAAGAAACATTGCAATCCTTGTACATGAGGCTTTTGTACAAAAATATTCCCAACTTTGGATCCAGAAACTGCACCATCAAACTAATTATGAACATGTTAAAAATAATCTGTAACTTTATCAGCAATGATCTTGAGTAGATAAAATTATTATGGAAATTAGTTAGTGTGTGCGCTTAACCTTATATAAAAAAAAATCACTATAAAAATGTAACAGCAGATAAGATCAGTAGTACATGACCTAAGAGGAGAAACTGAGAGAATTGGAATAATTTCTTCTAGAGAAGGGAAGACTGAGAAGGGATTTAACAGCAGCCTTCAACTACCTGGACAGGGGTTTCAAAGAGGATGGAGGCTAGATTATTCTCAGTGGGGCAAGTGACAGAACAAGAAGCAATGGTCTTAAGTTGCAGCAACAGAAGTTTAGGTTAAATATTAGGAAGAATTTTCTCACTAGGAAGGTGGTGAAGCACCAGAACAGGTTAGCCTCCATCCCTGGAGGTTTTTAAGACCTGGCTAGATAAAGCCTTAGCTGGGATGAACTGACTGGGGATGTTCCTGCTTTGAAAAGGGGATTGGACTAGATGATCTCCTGAGGTCCATTCCAACCCTAATTTTCTACGATTCTATGATTATAGGCAGTGGGACAATTCTTTGAATCATTACTATTAATACCTGTATTACAAAAACATCTGCAGACTAGGCCTGTGGAAATAGGCAGCTACTCAATTTGGCTTTGGATCTGGCTGATTGGGATGCCATCAGTCCAATTCAGAACTCTGGATCGGTTTTCCACTTCGAGTCAGCCAAATCGTCTCCAAAGCTTCAGAGCTGGTTCGGAGATCTGGCCATATGGTATAATAGGAAATCAATAAAATATCTATACCTTTGTTGTTTTTTGTCTGATGTGGATGAAACCTGCAGGGGTGGTAGCCTCTGCTGAGAGCATGACCCCATGCCAAGTTTCAAGGAAATAGGTGCAGGGGTTTTGGGAAATTGTACCCCAAAATCTTGAAAGCAAAACTCGTGTCATGTGTATGTGTTAAGCTACAGTGTGGTCAAAACTGCAGATATGGTAGCCCCTGCAGAGGCTACAAAGCCTGTCAAATTTCAAGGAGATAGGTGCAGGGGTTTGTGGGAAACTGTACCTCAAGATGCTGACAGGCAAAACCCATGACATAGATGACCCTGTGTATGTTAAGGTGTAGCAGGCTGAAAACTGCAGGCATGGTAGCACCTGTGGAGGCCACAAAACCTGCCAAGTTTCAAGGAGATAGGTGTGGGGGGTTGGGGAAACTGCACCCCAAATTCTTGAAAGCAAAACTCATGTCACATGTATGTGTTATGCCACAGAGGGGTGAAAATTGCAGGGATGGTAGCCTTTGCAGAGGCCACAAAGTCTGCCAAGTTGCAGGGGGAGTCTGGCTTCTGGGACCCTGTACTTCTGGCTGCTAACAGGCAAAACTCGTGACATTGGTGACACTGTGTGTGTTAAGGCGGAGTGGGGTAAAAACTGCAGGCCTGTTAGCCCCTGCTGAGGTCACAAAACCTTCCAGCTGTTAAAAAGATAGGTGCAGGGGGGTTCTAGGGCCCTGCACCCCTAGCTGCTGAGAGACAAAACTCCCGATATGGGTGCTTGTGCAACTGACTGTCTCTGTCTTGAGGCAGGTGATTGTATTGATTCTTTCCTCTCCTTAGTCTCTGGTTTTATAGGTGTTAATCCTTGCTAATTAACTCATTACATTAGCTAGCTACTGTGTATTGAGCTGGTCCTTGAGTGAATCATGATTGATTGATAACTGGTAACACAGCTGGTAACACTTGTTAGCAGCCAGGTCTGCAGTAGTGTCTCTCCCCCCAACCCCCCCCCCCGTGCCCCAAGACAAACACAGTTGCACAAGCACCCATGTCATGAGTTTTGCCTGTCAGCAGCTAGAGCATCTCCTTGACAGTGGGTAGGCTTTGTGGCCTCAGCACGGGCTAGCAGACCTGCAGCTTTCACCCTGTTTCGCCTTAACACATTCAGTGTTACCCATGTCACGAGTTTTGCTTGTCCACAGCTTGAGGTGCAGTTTCCCCCAAACCCCTGCACCTATCTCCTTGAAACTTAGCAGGCTTTGTGACCTTACCAGGGGATACCATCCCTGCAGTTTGTTGTATATGAATCTTGTAGGGTTAAAGCAAGGCTTTGTAATGCTAAAAGTGAGGCCATTTCTTTGTCCTTTCGCCTCCATTTCATAAAAGCAGACACTGCACTTATGACACAGCGGGGAGGGAAAAGGGGTACTGTGTGAGGGTTGTTGTGTGAGGGTTACTGATAAGATATGAAACTAGCTGAATCCAGTCAATAGGGGAGTCTCGTCAACAGGAGAACCTTGAAAGTCGGGCATGATTTGTTTTTGTTAGATAAAGAAACATCTTGAAACAAAATATAGGGGGCATGTAATTCACGAGAGTTAAACTTCGGTGTTCACACCCACAGTGCCGCTTGATTGGACAGAATAGTGATTTAGTTAATAGATGATTGGGAGCATGAGCTAATCACGAACTAACGCTTATGCACTTAGAAAGTATACAAAAGTATCATAACTAGTAGGCGGGGTAGAGGTACCTCTCTGTAGAGGTACCTTGCTCAAGCGAATAAAGATTCTGTATTTGACTTTGGATACTTGCTCTGCATGATCTTTGCCCCAGCCTAGAGTGAACTGCACATGGCTTTAAGAGCGTAATTCATAACAAGTTTTCACCCCATTGTGGCTTAATACACACAAGTGACATACGTTTTGTTTTCAGAACATTGAGGTGCAGTTTCCCAGAAATCTCTGCACACATCACATTAAAACTTGGCACAAATCATGCACACTGCTGGAGCTACCATTCTGCAAGTTTCATCCAAATCAGCCAAAAGACAACAAAGTTATAGATATTTCATTGATTCCCCATTTTATTCTATGGCCAAATTGCCGAATCAGCTCCGAATTTTTTCTGAAGCAATTTGGAAGATCCAAATTGATTTCAAAAGCCTAAAGCTTCCAGCAATTCAATTTGGATTTGTAGATTTGGCCCCTGAATCATCCAAATCATCTCCAAATCCAAATCATGATCCAAAGCTTTGCACAACCCTACTGCAGACCTCATTCAGGCCTGGGGACTCTAGGCAATAAAACAAATCAAAGAAATTCTCTCCCTATCAACTGAGCAAATACTATTTGGAAAATTATAGTATAGTTTCCCTACATTCCCCTTCCTATGCGCCTCATCTCTGATCATGGACTACCCACCTATAAGAACTCATTCTTATAAAAAGTTACTCATCCTCTTCATTTCTTTGAGTCTGCTGCTGGCCACAAGATGCACTTCCATTTTTAACTCATGGCACTTTACAGAAGTACCATGAATTAGAGCACCCCTCCAACCCAACCAACATTCACTTGCCTGTTTGGTCGGGGATGGGGGATCAAACCTGCTTGCAGGTGAGCAGTAAGTTGAGGTGCCTCCTTTTTCCCCAGTCTTGCCACTCCCTCTCAGCTCTGAGGCTGTCAGCAGGGAGTGGGGAGGAGGGAGAGGGAAGCAAACAGCAGAGAACTACTGGATGGGCTTTGCCCAGTCTGAGCTAGAGGGTCAGGCTTCATTTAAGGAGGGTTAATTTTTCGTGCGAACAGCCACTTTATAAACACCATGCAGCCACTCACATGTATCACAACATGGCTGTCAAGTGCTTTCAGAGGCCTGATCACACAAAAGATGAAATTTGTATCTGTGCCCAAGAGTGCTACATTATGATTTTGTCCTGCGCTGATTAAATCAATGCCATTCATTTAAGTGAGAGCAGATAAGTGAGTGCCTCCATGCTTTCTGCTGGTTTAGTGATGTTGTAGATATGGACACTTAACCACTGAAAACTGGATTGAAACTCTAAAAACTACTTTTCTGTACAGTGGGGAGGGGGAAGAAGAATGATTAACTCCAGTGGGCTGTCAACCTTTATGTCAACTTTCCTCCCAACATGATTTATAAAACAGCTAAAATAACCTCCAGGGGGAAAAGAGAGCTTTGTAATGGAAATAGCAAGTGATTCTTATTCTAATGAACATAATGCTGTCATAGGTTTAAAGTTCAAGTTGGAGGTACAGAGGTTTTTCTTTAAAAAATACAATAGAAACCTTAAAATAGGAATGTGACAGCATATGTGTTCATTGTCTGTGCTGTATATAAAACAGGAGGAATAGGCAAACTTGATTTTGCTAATGAGATTTAAAATATTTCTCAATTCTCATCAGGCAGAAATTTCACAATTTGGGTTTTGTTTCTGCATTCCTTGGATGGCTCTGGATGATAGTAGTAAGCATTTCCCCATTTCAGCTTTTGAACCTTTTGGTCCTTCAGCATTATTTAAAAAAAAAAACCCATCACCACAATTGGTACCCATTAAATGACACCTTAAGTGTCATTAAATGTTAAATGACAAATGCCTGATTGGATTCTGGGAATTACACTAAACTCCTGCCTACTACCAAGGAATCTTTCCAGGCTGGGGTTGAAGTACACAGGCCAGGGCTGCATTGGCAGCTGGCATTATTGTTTTCTGTTCAGTTTTAAAACCACAGGACTTCTCTGCGGCCATCCGATGGCCTTTGCTAGCATCTAACTCACTTATAGAATCATAGAAACAAAGAAACGTAGGGTTGGAAGGGACCTCAGGAGGTCATCTAGTCAAGGGGTTCCCTGGACCAGAAGTAACCATGAACCGACAAACTGTGGACTGGCAAACCACAAACTGGAGGTGACCAGCATACTGTGGACTGGCAGCCAAGCCTTTTTTATACTAAGTGTAAAAAAGAGTTGGCTACTGGCCCACAGTATGCTGATCACTGCTGGTCCATGGCTTGCCAGTCCGCAGTCACTTCTGGTCCGCAGTTTGCCAGTCCTCAGCCTAAAAAGTTTGGGAAACCCTGATCTAGTCCAACCTCCTGCTCAAAGCAGGACCATCCCCAGCTAGATCATCCCAGCCAAGGCTTTGTCTAGCTGGGTCCTAAAAATCTCCAAGGATGAAGATTCTACCTCTCCAGAAGAATTTTCTCACTAGGAGGGTAATAAAACACTAGAACAGGTTACCCAGAGAAGCGCCATCCTTGGAGGTTTTCAAAACCCAGCTAGACAAAGCTTTGGCTGGGATGATGTATTTGGGTTTGGTCCTGCTTTGAGCAGGGGGTTGGACTAAATGATCTCCTGAGGTACCTTTCAACCTTAACTTTCTATGATTTTATGATTCTTTCTGGGTAATCGATTCCAATGTTTTACTACTCTCCTAGTGAGGAAATTCTTCCTAATCTCTAACCTATACTTCCCTTGCTGCAACTTGAAACTGTTGCTCCTTGTTCTGCCATCTGCCACCACTAGACTTTAAGAATAGTCTAGCTCTACCCTTTTTCAACCCCCCCTTCAGGTAGTTGAAGGCTGCTATTAAATCCCCCCTCAGTCTTCTCTTCTCTAGACTAAATAAGCCTTGTTCCCTCAGCCTCTCCTTAGAAGTCATGTGCCCCAGCCCCATCACCATTTTTGTTGCTCTCCACTAGACTCTCCCCCATTTGTTTATATCCTTTCTGTAGTAGGGAGTGAAAAACTGAACACAATACTCCAGATGTGCCCTTACTAGTACTGAATAGAGAGGAATAATCACATCCCCTGTCCTGCTGGCAACACACCTGTCAATGCAACCCGGTATGCCGTTAGCCTTCTTGGCAACAAGGGCACACTGCTGGCTCATATTCAGCTTATTGTCCACTGTATCCTCCAGGTCCTTTTCTGCAGAGCTGCTGCCCTGCCAGTCAGCCCCAGACTGTGCCAATGCATGGGTTTGTTCCATCCTAAGTGCAGGACTTTGCACTTGTCCTTGTTGAACCTCATGAGATTCCTTTTGGCCCAATCCTCCAATTTGTCTAAGTCACTCTAAAGCCTACCCATGCCTTCCAGCGTATCTACTACTCCCCCCAGCTTGGTGTCATCTGAAAACTTGCTGAGGGTGCACTCTATGCCATCTTCCAAGTTGTTGAGGAACATATCGAACAAAACTGGCTCCAGGACCAACCCTTGGGGCACTCCACTTGATACCAGCTGCCAACTAGACATTGAGACATTGATTACTACCCTCTGAGCCCAATGCTTCAGCCAGTTTTCTATCCACCTTACAGTCTATTCATCCAGCCCATACTTCCTTAATATATCTGTAAGAATGTTTTGGGAGACTGTATTAAAAGCCTTACTAAAATCAAGGTATACCACATCCACTGGTCTCCCTGCATCCACAGAGCCAGTTATCTTATCATAGAAGGCAACTTCAGAAATGCTTTTTAAACATAAAAGAAAGAAAACACTCTTCCAAAGAAGGTTTCAGGCAGGCAGAAGATAAAAGATATTAGTAAAGTTTATAAATCAATGGCAGGTTAACCTGCCCATGAACCTAGCCAACATGTTTTTCATGATGAGAACTATGCTGAACTATATGAATGCAATTTAGATAGTCAGTGAACCATGATATCTGCAAGTTTCCTGAGGCTGATAGCTTTTCACTGTCTGGTCAGATTCTTTCAGTCCCAAGGCTAAGTGTTGTCCTGGATCCTCACTCTTGACTGACTAAGAAAGTATTAAATGAGTGGAAAATATAATGAGCCGATCAAAAACAATACAATTTTAATATAGTTTGTACTAATTTCATATGGCTATTAGCCTCATTTTCTGAGGATGGACTTTATGTCAAAGCGAGTTAGTAGAAGGCTTAATTGTTTTGTTGGTCCTCGATGACTGGACCACATCTATGGAACATTCTAGTGGCCTTTTAATGGGCTCACCTGCAAAATAAGTTAGTGTCCTTTAGATGACTTGAGGGCACAACAACAGTTATAGAATGGGAAATTCTGCTAAATAAGTCCAATTCTTTTCTTAGTTATAATCAGCAGTATTTGCTCTGGTATTATCAATAGTAAATGACACCCTGTACATAAATTTTAAAATATACTGGACCAACCTTTCCTGCTTATGCAGGGGGTCGGACTCGATGATCTATTGAGGTCCCTTCCGACCCTAGCATCTATGAATCTATGAATCTATGAACCTCTGTTCTCTGCAAAAGAAGATCAAAGTTTGGCTAGAAATATCTATCTACTGCTAGCAAAAATGGGCAATAGCAAAACTCAGTTTGGTTTTAATGAGTAGAATCATAATTACATTCCACATAAATAATGAACTGAGGCCTTACTTCATTAAAGAGGTGCCCAGTTCAGCAACATACCTAAACATGCATGTATTTAAAGCACAGACGCATTGAAATCTATGGGTAGACATGCAGGGACGCTATTCCTATGCACTGTAATTACAGCATATCAGAGCAGATTCAATTAATCAAGTCTGCAGGAGCATGCTAATTAGCATACTCCAGCAGCCTCTGCATTTCTGTATTCAATATCCCTGTGCTTCAAAATGGCAGCAAGGGCACTTTACTTAAATCTCACTGAATGAGTTTTAATGTGCCCCTGCCACCATTTTGAAGGGTGGGGTGCTAAATACATGAGACTCTGCAAGCACTTTAATTAGAGCAGCTGTCAGAGCCACTCTAAATAAAGCGTGCTCCCCCTACCCCCGAAGTATGTATAAAGACACTCTATAGTTTTAATCAGGTGCTTAAAATTATAAACATTTCTAAGTGCCTTTCTGAACTGGGACCTTTATACACATAAAAAGTTATCATTGTTTCTATGTTACTTTTAATAAATTGTTACACCTGTCTTTGAAGTTCAATTGGACCTTTTCTGAGAGATCTTTCAGAAATAGTAGCTTAGGCTGCCTATACATGTGCTACTTCAGATTCTAATTAGAACACTCCAGCATGGCCTCACTGTCACATGTATAAGCCCCTGCACATTTTGAAATGGCCATGGGATGCTTTATCTAAACCTCATTGAATGAGTTTAAATAAAGTGTCCCACAGCAATTTTTAAGCATGCAAGGACTTAATACACGTGCCAGTGAGGCATTTTAATTAAAGCAACTGTCCAGGAACCGCTCTAATTAACTTGCCTCACCCTCACCCCCAAGCATGTGTATAGGCAACCTTGGTGTTATACTATTCTTGTTGCTGGAGGTTTGAATTTTTTACTGATATCTAATACAAACTAATGCAAATAATTTTTATTAATTTTTGCAACTTATTTCAGATATATTGGGAGGGAGGGAACAAACCCTAACCCTCAAAAGTGAATAGGAATGAACATAAAAAGACATTTACATAGGTTGCAGAGACAATAACAAATCTGGAGTGGAAAATCTTCAGGATAGAGAGTGTGGGTTTGCAAGTGTTTGTGCCAAATCTAGTAACATGAGGACCAAGTCTGATCTAAGCTATTCCGCAGTACTTCATTACAAATAAATAATAAAATTCTCTTAAACCTAACTATGACCTCTAACCTTCAGAAGAATCCCCCACACAACCTGAACAAGAACAGATTATGAAAGACAATGAAGATGCAGTGAGAGACAAACCAAAACCCTCCAGATAAGGGTAATAAGAGTGAAACAACTGCCCTAGGTCTCATTTGCATCTGAGATGGAACTAGATGACTATTCATGTACATGGGAGATGAAGAACAGAAAGCCCAAAGCAGAGACTACAGTGAATTCTGGAATCAGAGAAGCAGAGGAGCACTGCATGATGGGGAATCTGTGCTCCAAATGGTAATCAACCCACATTTACACACACCCAGCTCAACATTTATCAGCCCAGTTCTAATCTGGATTTACAAAGGACTTCCCCTCCCCCCCCCCGCCACACACCCCCGTCTTCTAACCAGAACCAAGCAGAAGTAAAGTTTAATAGGCATCTTGGGCCATACATTCCCTGGTCCCACTATGGGAGGCCTATTTAAACTTGATTGACAAAAACTCAGTTGCCAGGTTAGGTAATGCTGAGGCAAGAGACCGAGTCCGAGGGGGTATGGGCAACATTTGAACAATGGTAAAGGGGTTCATCACAGTGTCCAGCCCGTTGGAGTCCTGAACACAAGTGTTGTCATACTTTTCCTGGGATGACTGGTGGAAGTCCTCCCCCCCGCCCCAAAGGTTATGAACACTCCAATAATTGTCTTAAGTCTGTTAAAAGACGATGGTAAGATTTGGACAAGTCATGCTAAGCTGAGGCTTGTTCACAACAAGTAAAAATCCAAAACCCTGATGCTGCAAGCTATCTATTGTTTCTGAAGAAACCAGGAGATATCCCATCAGCATATCTGCTATCCATAGGAATTTCAAGCTGGCTCCTAAGTGTCTGGTTACTCCCTAACCTTATGTTTTTCCGGGTTATCAATCAGTTTCCTGAGATGTTCCAAACCAGATAACCCATTGTCAAGAGAAAAGACAATGATTTACACTATTGAAAATGCCTGGAAGAAGCTGAACTGAGAGTATAAAAATCTGTAAAAAAACCCAGCAAAATGTGTGTGCTTCAAGAGGAGAAGTCTCTTTCACACCATCCGCTGTTCTCTAGAGGCTGGAAGAAACAGATTGTCTCCCTTCAAGGATCATGCTATGAACTTTACCTGTCAACAAACAACCCAAGTGCCTTGGACTGGTGAGATCCCAGTGCTCTCTCTCTCTTTTCTCTCTAGGCATAACTTTCTAAACCTGAACTGTATTAGTTAAGCTTGAGCTAAGTTTCCCCAAATACTTAATGAAACCAGAGTAATACTGTAATTGTTTGTGTTTGTTTTTCCTTTGCATGTCTATTACTACTATACTAGTGCCATTATATATTTCATATACTTAGCAATAAATAACTTTTATAGTCAAACTGGTAGTAACTGGGTATATTTTCCTTCTCTACTTTTCCTTCCCCACTTGCTCTGCATCAATGCTTCTTTTACCTAAGCTAAAGATCCTTGTGAAGCCCAAAATACTGTGGGGTCTGCTCATCAAGAGGCTAAAGATTGGGACGTTCTGAGTTTGAAACACATAAGGGGATCAGCTTGTACGGGCTGATTGACCCAGTTTGGCTCAGACGTGCCCTAATGAACTGAATGCTGGCCCATGAGGGTGTCAGCTGGACACCCAGCCAGATTCAGAGGTAGTCTGTCTACCTGTGTGTTTGTGTCTGGCTGCAGTTTATTGTTGCTCTGATGAACTGATTCTTGGCAAATGAGGGTGTCAGTCTGACCGGCCAGGTCAGGTGTGTCACATTAATCTGTGTGTGTTTGTGTGTATGACTGCTTTGGTAACTGGAGGAACCCAGCCACATTGAAATTGAGTCCTGCAAGATAGCTGCAGTGGGGGTGAGGACTTGCAGAAAGGAGATGTGCAGCTCCATATAGAAACACAAGTAACACAAGCAGCGCATTGATGGAATTACCAAGACCCTAGAAACATATCCCTAATAAATAAGCACACCCCAAAGTGATGGGCAAATCTGATAACATCCCACACCACCATAATAAACATGACCAGAACTTACTGTGCTCTACCAAATCCTGACTGGCATGTGGTCCTTTGGTAGAATCCATTCTCGAAAGATATGGATTTATCTCTAGATTTGGGAGAAACACCAGTGTCCCTCTTTCTACAGCACTCACTGAATAATTCTCTTTTGTCTGTCTCACTCATTATTAAGAATTATTTATTTATATTATAACATACTAAGCTATATCAACATGCTTCAGGCAGCTAGATTTTGTGACTCCAATCCACTGTTTCTTCCCAGAATAGTATAATGTCAATAACATTTTGGATTAAAATCTGCAAATTTAAAAACTAAATATTACAGCTGGTTGAAAATGGGGAAAATGCCCGAATGTTTACTGTGTAATTTTTTCACCAAAAATTAACATTTGCTCTTGTTTGGATACCTATGACACTGTAAACTGGGTGTCAAAGCACTTTTAACAGAATATTGTAGAAAAGCAATCTCTGTGCTCTCTCACCTCGCTGGCAGCTCCCATGTTACTTTGTTGGATGACTCTTCTGGCAGAGTAAGCTGCTGAACATGCAGTATTTTGTCACCATCACGTAATGATTTATTTGTTTATGGAGTGCAACTCTTATGCAGCAGCACTAAGTGCTAAGTAAGGCCCCGTCTACATGTGGAACTTGTGCTGTTTTAACTCTGTTGGTATAGTTAAAGTGGTACAAATCTTTGTGTAAACACTGCTATATAACACTATGAAAATGTTTAAACCAATATAAATACTATACTGGTGTAAGTCACTTTAATACCAGTATAAATCCACACTAGACCTCTTTTATTGATATAACTATATCAATAAGGGAAGAATAAAAATCACACCCTTAGCCAAACTAATTATACCAGTAAATCACAACGTATTTAGTGTGCATACCATGCTCTTTTGTACATATGGATAATGCCAGTGTAATGAGACCTAGTGGCTTTATCTTACTTGAGAAGGGGTTCAGAAAAGACTTGAAACTAATGGATTACTTCTTCCCTGCTATTATTGCAATGAACATCAGGTGTGGAGGCTAGTGTATAAAATGAGGTAGCCCGGTTCAGGATGTGGAGAACTGGTAGGTAAGCTACAATCCTTTTGCTGTCAAATGATCCTTCAGCTGAAATGTAAAGGAGAGTTTCCTGGCTGCCCAAAACAGCAAGGAGTGATTAAGGTGGTCATCAGGGCTCTATTCCAAGCATGCTACTACAGCTTAGAGCATTATGGGTTATTCTATAATATCTATCAATCAATAGATATTAATAATAATGAGGGTAAGTCAAAACAGACTTATTCAGACAGTGAAAACTGCTTTATCTGAAAACAGTCTTAGCATATTAAGGAAATAAGCTGTCACATAGGGGGCCATTCCCAAGCTCTGACAATCATGAGTTCAGAAAAACAAAATAAAACCATTTTCAAGAATGGCTTCTGATAATATTATAGAGCCTCTCTTGGGAAGTGAGTAGGAGCAAATGATCAGTTCTTTTTAGAAGGTGTTATTCAATTCTCAAGATTGTACAGAGGTTATTTTTTCTAGTCTTCAACCATTATTTGAAAAAAAAGTCATGTTTCAAACCTCTGGTCAGGACTTGAGCTGGTCTCAACCTGAGCTGATGGAGACATTTTTGATGAAATGCCTATATGTCAGAAAATTCTATTCCATTGAAATCAAAACTTTTTGCAGAAGCATGAAAGTATGGGTGAAGTTTTAATTCAGACAGGTTTCTCAGGTTCAGGATGGAATTTCTGATCAAAACAAGAAACGAGAATAGAGACCAACATAGATAGCTCTGAATCAGGGACAGCAGACACTTGAACTGTATCATCTGTAACTTAGGGAAGTGCCTTAACCTTCAGGCAACTGGATATTCTGAGATGGGCACCTCTTTTTGACAAATTTTGGAATGTTTAAATTTCATCCTCAGGAAAATAGATATTATTTTAAATCTTAAAAATTCTCACAGGACAGGAAAGTTGCCCAACTTTAATCAGGATTCTTCATTTATAATTTAGCCCTGCTACTCACCCACTGTGTGTTTCTGGACAATACCTATGCCTTCTCCATGCCATACTTTATCTATCTCTAAAGTGGGGAATAACAATACCTACCTAACCCACAAGACTGTACTGGACTTACTACTAGAGACCTAAATTTTAAAAGTGCTTAGGGATTTTGGGTGCCGAGATACAGATAACTTTGGAAAAGTGAGCCTTTTAAGGACATCAGATGTTGTACCTCCAAATATTGAGGCTCCCTGGATTACTAGTCACTTATGACAATTTCAGACTAAATGGGCATGCTCTGTGATTCTCTGATAATATATGCTATTATATGCAAGTATAACACCACTATAACTGAGAAAAGGTCAATTAACAATAAATTCTTTCTCATCCATTTTGATATGAAGATATTCTAAACAGAAATTGTTCCCTCTCATTCACAATTTTATACTGGCAGTCATAATTAGTCTTGTTTTATCCTATTTTCTCACTTTTTTGAAGGGAGGACAAACTTCACCAAGTTTAGAGTAAACCTCAAGATCCACAGAAGAAACAAAGGCTGGGAGAAGAGAGCAGGTAGGAAAGTCAAGCCTCGATCTTAGTTCTTCTCAGGACACAGCAACTCCATGTAAGTGCGTTGAATGACTGCCAAAGCTCTAATTGCAAAATACCTCGTGTCAACATTTCATCACAAAACAGTGACCACGAATGACTTGCACAGAACATGCAAATGCTCCAGGACTCAATTTTCATTATGGATCTCTTGATTGCTGACCTTGCTCTGACTGGTGTCAACTCAACACTGTAGTGTAAATTTTTAAAAATTATTACACAGTATTCCACAAATGTGTGTGAATAAGCACAAGCTGCAGTCCCCATGTTGGGAGGCTGTCATAAAAATATAATATCTCCCCAGTGGAGCTATAAACTGTGCACTTTTTTCCTATCAGTAGTCTCCATAGCAATAGACAGTTGCAACCACATTAAAAACATCTTGCTGCTTCTTGTCATCAAGTGACAAATGCTATCCTTTGTCTTTAAAGGAGCCAAATAATATTGTGGAATATAGTCATTATAATTAAAATTAAATGCAGGCATTAATGCAACATTGGTTTTGAAGCAGTTCTAAAAGTGAGGAGATTCTACAAACTTTATTGATAAGACATGGAGCATATGTTTTGGAGCAGGGATTTGAAATTAACTACTGGCGGGGCTGGCACTGGTGTCAAGGAAGCTTTTTACAATCAAAATGAATATCAAAGGGTAAAATGGGAGCTTTTCCTGAAAATAGCTGCCAGGCACCATGGTGCTTCTAAACACTGGGACTGAGCTCTCGTTGCTCTCTTCTTGTAGGCACCCAGCAACCTGAGGAGTAGAGTTGTATGGGGAAAGTAATGGCATTTAATGGAGGGATTTCAAATGAACAGCAATTTGGTTTGTTATGTTTTAGAAAAAAAGCCAAATATGTGTATATTTTCCATGAATGGGAAACATGCTATGTGAAACTGAACAGGTGGTACATGAGGCACTAGAAAAATTCTCTCTCCAGAGAAACTGCTGTTGCAAAAAGCTGATCTTTTGTGGAGAATCACTGTGTTTTCTCCAGCACAAACTGCTTGAAGACCTGTACACTCACATTTTTGCATTGGAAAAAAAGGTTTATGTCCCAACATAGTTGTCGTACCTATCCATGGCCTTAGAAGCAAGAATTTGGATGGGGAAATGGAACAAAAACAGCAGAAGAGAAAAGAGGCACATGGTTGGGCAAGATGAGCATGGGCAGGAGCTAGAGGTGTAGGGTTAAGACCAGGAGCTAAAAAGAAGAGGAAAAAAGGCAATGGGGATAAGTGAGATACCTAAAGCTGATCTCCTGGACCTTGGAATACTGGTCATGTGTACATGACTTGTGGAATTTTTACTGTCCAACTGCATGGAATTGCATGTATGAGCATCTGAAGCACATATGCCAAAAGTTGACATGGGGCCTGAAGACCATCAAAAGACAGTATGACTAGACTGGTGATAGAAAATAGTATGCTCATGTGAGAGTTGCTTTCTGTATTAGTGTTTGTCCCAGGCTGCCTTTTGAATTTCATTGTGTTTTTCTATGTCTGCTTTCTTTCTCTATTATTTTCTGCTGAGAATTCCTGTAGCATGTAGCTACTCTGTGAGCACTGACCACTCTTGTAGAAAGAAGCTATGCTTTACCTCCTCTGTAGGCTCAGTGCTGATCTAAATGCCAATTTCACTGTGCTGGGTTTTGTACTGCTAGGAAGATGAGGCATGGCAGATCAAAAATGTTCCCTTCATGGTCTCTTACCTTTTTTTGAGATTTAGCCTTGTGTGTGTGAAGGGATCTAATTAGTGTTCTTCCTTTCCTTCCCTCTTTGAGCTGGTATTTCATATCCATGGAATGAGATCCTGTGTTAGTACTAGTAATATCTGCTGTTAAAAAAAGAATTAAAACCCCCCATTACTGACCTTACTGTACAATTTGGTGGGTGCATTTTGATATTCAAAGGATTACTTCCTCTACACGCACACGCAGAGTCACTGGATTTGTGGATCTGCTGACCACTTCATACATACTCTTTGAACAACCCATCTCAGAGACAACAGCAAGAAGTACTGGTACACCAAGGAATCTGAATTCTGATCCAGATTTATTCTGATCTGGCCTTTGGTCCTACCTCCTGTAAGAGGGACTACATTTACACTACTTTCTGAACATGTAATAAAAACCTTGTGCAAGCAGGTTTTCTTTGTTCTACTTCTTTTTGCTTGTCTTCCCCCCACCCCATTCAGTCTAGTTTTACTTCTTAGGTCATTATCAACTGTTTTGAGACTATACTGCAGTGTTTCCCAATCTTTTCCAGCCCAAGGCACACTTACATTAATAAAAAATGTCTGCGGCACACTTGTTAAGTCATTCCCTGTCTCCATACTTATGAGCTCATTGGAGCTCATTGCTGCAGCAAAATTCCATGGCACAGCTGTTCAGAGGCTCGTGAACTATGCACCCCCCACAGCCAACACATGTGCAGTAGATGAATTTCCTTCTGTTTGGCTGGCTCTCTCTCTCCCCGACAGCCAACACATGCACGAGTCTTCGGTGATTATCTCATTGACGTGGCTTATCTGTTAGCACTAGGCAGACGGAGAACTTCCATCTCATTATTCCAAAATTTTCACGGCACACCTGAGTGTGCCATGGCATACCAGTTGAAAAGCACTACTATACTGCAATTTGCTTAATCTATCCAGTCTCAGAAGTTCTTTTCCTTCTTCTTTTAAATACTAACTCCTTCTTGGCTAAGCTGTCAAAGTTAGTTTTATTCTTTTGCATGTTCCAGTGCAGTCTATAAACACAATCTTAGAATGACATTTCCATTTGTAATGTAGTTCCACTAAAAGCTTTGAATTGCTCTCTATGATTAAGCTGTTTGGCCTGATTATATTGTTTTGGAACCACATGTGCAAGATTGTGCATGTCTCTGAAGCTGTTTCAAACTGTAGTCTATTATCTGCTTCTGGTTTTTTTTTTAATTGCAAACAACCTAACATTTCCAATAGGCAAACCTGAATCTGATTTCAAGTTGACTAATCAGTGAATAAATCCTAATTCTACAGATGTTTAAAACATAGGGGGAGAGAAGAAGAAAAATACTGAATTTTTATGCTTTCACTGTTCTCCAGAAATATCTAAGGGGGCCTGCCACTGGCGAGTGGGGGAAAATGGTGAGCGGTGACTGCCCACAGGCACCACCGGCAGGCTCAGCAGTGCCTTTTTGCAGGGGGTGCACCACCAGGTTCAGGGGGTGCACATGTACCCAGGTGCACCCTCTACACATCGCCAATGCTTTTAAGTGACTTAAAGTTATGCCACTCCAGACTGCTTTTATCTTTAATCTGTGTTATCCAGCTTTTGTTACGCTAAGGTGTAGCCACTCTAGGCTACACACTAGTATGAACATCCCACCTGCCCCCCTCCCTCTCTGGCCTGGATTGGGCCCTCTGCTCCCCCCACCCTTCCAAGCACCCCAGATCCCCACTGTTTCCCTTGTCTCCTCACCTCCTTACTTGTGGCTGCCCATGCTGTCTGTCCCAGGGAAGCGGGCAGGGAATGGTAAACCTGCCTGCCCAGCCGCCGCCACCACTGTTTGTACATGGTTTCTTGGGTGGGGCATAACAAGAATGTTGCACCTGAAATACACTGCAGTTTTTAAACAGGCTAATGAAAACTGATTTTTTTTTCCCTAAATAAGAATGGAGGAGTTTTAGACAAGTAAAATGTAATTGCCAGATTGGAATTTGGGCAGGACATCAAGGTTAAATGTAAACAGTGTAACTTAAATATAACATAATGTAAATGGAAATTTCAAAAATTTTAGTGGGATCTTTAAGCGGTCATAAATGGTCAAGGATGTTGGTTTACAGGTCATTAGGCTAAAGCAATTCAGTGCCCTGTAGCAACATATATTGTCCATAACTAGCTCAGTATCTATCTTATTTATGTAATAATAGCTAATGTGGCGTTTAGGGAAAGAGTCTGGCCTCTGCTGAATCATCATCTTCATGTTTTACAACACCTTAGCTTTTCTTTGATAGTCACTTATCCAGATGCTTAGTTGTCCAGGACTTGCTTAGCTTATGAAAGCTAATGCAAACACAGACAGAAATGGTGTATCTTCAGGATTAAAAACATTGAACAGAAATAAAAAAACCCTTTGAGAAACACAAAGAAAAAGAAATCCATTCTATTTTGGTTTAAAAATATTTATCAGTTCTTCACCTCCCTTGTTAGATGGCAAAACATCCTGGGTTATTGCATATAGACCCACGCACAGAATTCTTGTTTAAAAATATTCCAGCTTTTAGTCTCTCAAAGGTCATTCTTACAATCTGCTGAGCATATCTCAAGAGAATCCCCAACCAATCAGTGATATCACTGGATGTAGAGAGCATATTGGACCTAACAGCGCATGCTCAGACCCCTTGACATGAAAGGAATCTATCATCTACCTTCAATCACCACAGTGTCTCCAAGGCCTTAGAAAAATCTTATTTTCACATAGCAACATCCTACTTCTTACTCTCTTAATTTAGTGTCTGACATCCTTTTTTGTTGTTTTGCACAAGAAGTTGAGCACTGGGGGGAGTTAAAAGAACCTAGCTGATGGAGTGAAGGAGAAATAATTAAATTCATCAGAGCACACAGACACTCATCTAACTGACTTAGGGTATTTAAACAATAACTTGTATTGTCCCTTATCACATTATGTAACACCTCAAGGTGCTTTATAAAAAGGTGAACAATGGTCTAATTATATGTTCCTCTGTACCAAGCTAACAGGTGAAAGCCAAAAGTGAATCTAGGTTTTTTTGTGGTGTCATTTTTAAAGAAGTACAGGAGAATCGGCACCCTTTTGATACCTACTTGGGAAGCTTGAGAGACACCATTAAATGGATGCAATGATAGCATGTCATTATAGCATTTAGCAAGGCATATGAGCAAACAAGGGGTGTCTCCAACCAAGCTGACATTTTCAGGTGTTCAAGCCAACTTAAGTATCTTTGCTGACCTTCTGAATTCCAGAGGTGCCTGGCAATCACAGCACCCACTGGCTTCAGTAAAATCTCCAGGTGCTTAGAGCTCTTGAAACCATCAAGCCGTTTTTATTCTGGTGCCAAAGTGTGGCTCAAGGGAAAATGAAGTTCTCCCTTTTGCTAATGCTCCTTGTGTCACCACACAAGAAAACAAAAGCTGTTAAAGGTCCCACGGGGAACTGGGGGAATTCCTCCGATGCGAGTACAGAACTTCAAAGCTCTTCACAAGCCCTGTTTACAAAGACCGTACTTGCTCTGGCAAGAAAGACCCTGGGAATGGGAGTGGAGTCCTCATAGTTTATATCACTCTGAAGATTCTAGGTTGCTCCAAGCTGTGGATGAGCCTGCCAAAGGCTGAGAAAAAGCAGTTTGACTTCTCTGATTTATGTTTCGTACCTCAGTGGTTCCCCAAGCAGTCCAGAATCCTCTGGCTCCTTAAAGCACCAGTAGGCACCCATGCTTGAAAATGTAGGCACTGGACTGTTGATATGTAAGGGGTGACTGGAACGCAAAGCAAGCCAACACCAAAATGTCATAGTATTTCATAGGTCAAGAGGAACAAATGCAGGAAAAACACCTGCAAGCAAATATAGCATCTCACTGGGCACTCAAGTTACCAAAGAGATTTTGTTGTATGTTCTTACTAGAGTTAACTGGATGAAAGCAAGCAAACAAAAATATAGCCTGTGTATCAGGAATATGACATGGCTGTGGAATAGCCTCTCCCAGGAAGTGAAGGAACCTCACTGCCCGAGTCATTTAAAACTAGACATGGGACACAGTATCAGTGTTTGAGCTTTATCTGAATTTGAGACTGGATCTAGGATTTGCATTCAAGCTCAACTTTACTCCACAAAACCCTGGAGACAGTCCTGAACTGGATTGTGGGAAAACATTCTAAGAGGTCTCAGTCTCTCGTTTCTGTGATTTAAGACAGCGCTCATACTTCATACTGTTGGATCAGATCCCAGCAGCAGAATTTTGTACAAGCTGAAATTTAATTGTGTGTGCTGGGATGCCAGCCAAAAGGCCACTTCAGGAGTTTAAAAGAGATAAAATAGAGGCCTAAGCATGGTTGTCTACATCAGCAGCAAAGAACTGTTTCTAAGACTGTAAAGCTCACTCTAGCTGTACTATAAAGAGTCTCAGGTTCTGGACAGACAGTGTATTTATACCATCATTGACACAGTTTATAAAGGAGCAAACACACAATGAAAATATCTATACCAGTGCAGCATTTCCCAATCCAGTCTAGAATTACCACTTAAAGAATCAGAGTAACTGTATACCAGTGCAAGTCTGCCATCTACACATAGCTTATTTTGGAGCAGCAGTTGCCTCATGGAAAAGGGTATTATCTGTTTCCTTGCCAACTAATGGAAAGGCAAGGTACTTACTTTGGATCCTGGGGCAATGTACACGGGTTTACAAAACTGATCTATGTTACACTGGTGTGGGTTCAGATCTCAGCCTTAAGGAAGCCTAAAAATTTGCCTGTGCCTGGATGTTCATATCAAGAGCCAAGCTACCCTAAGGTTCTGGTGTGTTCATATCCATGGTTCTGGGACAGGCTCATCTCTAGAAGAAACTTTCAAAGACATGTTGCAAAAAATAGCTCTGCTTAGTTAAGCTAAGATAAAAATTTAGCCAGAAACCCTTTTACAGAATAGACAAGAAAGAGTATAAAGATTTGAGAAATTTTAGAGTTAATTTTAAAATAGTTCTGCTGTACATATCACTAGGATAGGAATGCAATTTTGAACTCATACTGATTAATAAAATTACAGACATTGAAGAGCATATACAGATTAAAGGCAAGGATCATAGAACAAACCTCTTTATGACATCTGAGACAATAGATTTGATTGTATGGGCAAAATGTCAATGTTAATTAGCTCAGTTCAAGTTTCCTGCATATTATAGCCCAATGCAGTTTTTAACCAGACCTGAAGCTACTGAATACAATTGTCCCAAAAAGGGGGCTGTGTGGGGGAAGGGATTATCAGGGTTGAACTCAACCCTAGCAGTGGCTCATGCAGTGACTCTCAACATTTTTAGCCTCAAGGCTCTCCTCCATAACTTTTCTGAATTTTGCAGTACCCCATTTGAAAATCCCTAAGATAGATCTAAATTCAGAAAAGATATGGAAGGGGGCCTTGGGACTAAATACTTGAGAAGCGCTGATCTAGCAGGTGCTGCAGCACACTCTTTGGGAATCACTGCCCTCAGGAAATTGGAAGTGAGAGGCATCTAAACTACACCTTATAAGCCACCATGACAGCATTTTAGAATGTAAATTTGAGATTTGGTCCATTCAGATTTGACCAAAAATTATTTCATCCAAAGGAGACTCTGGAATGACAGTCAGGATTCTCCCTTGCAAATTAGGAGAATCAGATTTGAGTCTCTGCTGTACCGTTTTCCTACTTCCCTATTAGTTATTCTTGGGGAAGTAGGGAGTCTCAGTCTCTCTTCTTGAAGCTATTTTTTTATGTATAAGTAAGTCAAATATTAAAACAAGGATTTAAACTTTGGGTTCCTATAACCTAGGTAAGTGCCCTAACCACTGGTCAATTGTTGCAGTCTCTTGGTACCTCAATGATTATTTGTTTTAAAAAAATAAAACAGCTTGTTGCTTTCCCAGTAGAAGCCATTAGTATACAGATGCTCAGAATTTTTCTCCCAGAGCAAAAGTGCCTGCTCTTCGAGAAAAATAATCTGGGAACAAGCAGGGTTAAATGGCTCCTGGGAGTTTTTCTCTTGGGAGAGCAAATGCCTATACACTTTCCCTTCTGAGAGAAGCTGCAACACATAATTCTAGCATCCCAGGGTACTTTGTTCTTGCTCCCCTCCCCCAGGAGATAGTGTGCCAGTTGGGCTGGGCTCTACTGCTCCAGGAGGCTGAGCATTCCCTCTTCACAGTTCCTACATGGTGCTTCAGAGAGACACAGGTTGACCCTGAACAGCCTAGGTCAGACAATCAACGCTACCTTGTTCACTGCTACCATCTGTCTCAAGGCAGACTAAGGGTGCCTGCAGAGTGTGCTGAGTTATATGCGCAGGGGGCCCCTGGCTGCACAGCATCAGCACTGCAAACCTCCTTTCAAATATCTTTGCAGGGTTGTCTAGGAAAGCAACCCAGAACAACTCTACAAGTTTATCTGAAGATGAATATGCTGACTATCTTAATAGCTCCTTAGTGGGGACACTCCCCTAGGTTGTGAAAGGCCCAATTTCAAGTCCCTATTCCAATGACTAGTTAATTTATACAACAGCAGTGTCACAGGAGCACTGAGGTGCTCTGTGCCTTAAGTAAAGAAGGTGGGCCGCTGTCAATCAGGAGGGCAGCCCCAGGTGCTGGTTGCTATGGCAACCAAGTAGGTCATGTGACCGGAAGGGGGCAGGGCCGGGCCCTGTATAAGCAGCTCAGGCTGGAGCCTGAGAGCAGTTCCCCTCTGGCAGCCGCAGGAGCTGCAGCTCTGCGGGAGAGCTGAGCAGCAGAGTCAATGGTGGCGGTTTGACTGGTTGCAAGGGGAGAGAGAGCGAGCCCGGACAGACGTATGGGTGAGAGTCAGCATGGTGTGGGGTTTGTATTATAAGCCTGGTGCTTATGTTACGTTGTAGCTGGCTGGCTGGCTGACTCTTTGGTTTATTTATGGTTACACTGGAGGACCAGGTGAGGCTGTAGGGGTTGAGAGGAGGCCTCACGGGGACTCCCCAGTAGCTTGGGGATTCCTGGTGCCCAGTGGGGGGCACAGAGAGCAGTGCCACAGGGGCACAGTGTGCCGAGTCCCGCAGAGGTGCTCAGCGTGGCCGCGAAAGGGTGCTTAGACCCTGGAGGTGGCAAAGAAGCACGGGGAGCGCAGTACAGGCCACAAAGGGGGTGAGGACACGCAGAAGACACGGCACAAGTACGGGAAGCATGGTATAGACCCCAGAGGTAGCAAGGAGGCACGGGGAGCACAGCGCAGGCCACAGAGGGGGTAAGGACGCGCAGGAGGCGCAGCACGAGCGCGGGAAGCGTGGCGTAGACCCCAGAGGAGGGGTGACAGGCCCTAGGCAGGCCCCTTACTATATCAAGCCATCCCAAGGCAGGTGGCATGTATCATTGACAGGCACCCAAGACAGGCGCGGGCCAAGGAGTGTTCCAGAGGGCTTCCGCAGCAACAGGGGAGCCCAAGGAACCAGAGGGGCCAGGTAAGGCTCCGGCCGCCTGAGCCTACCGGGACACACTAAATTGGACAATCGTCATTGGCAGGATCCAGCAGGGGCCAGGTAAGGCTTAGGCTGCCTAAGTCTAATTGGAAGATCACTATTGACAGGACTCAGAAGGGGCGCTGGTTGCAGGTTAAGCCCAGGGGCGCTGGAGAAGGGGTGCCGGTTGTGGGTTAAGCCCAAGGACGCCAGAGGAGGGGCATTGGGGTGGGCCAGCACAGGGGGCGCCAGGTAGGGCGTGGAAGGCTAAGGATCAGATAAACATCCAGGAAAAGCTGCGAGGCTTGGGGCGTGCTACAGGGGAGGTAGGAGGCACACACTGCCCATAAGGCTGGGGTGAGAGCACCCCACCTGGAACGGAGGTAATACCAGCGCAGTGTCATAGGTACAAGTAGGCAGCCTCCCATACTGAACCTAAGATCAAAGACGTGGCGGGCGAGTCCAGGGTGCTGGATTGCCTAATTGACACGGCAGGGGGACGCTAGCGAGTACACGGCCACTCGTAGGTTCCCACTCTGTGACAAGCAGTTTTTGGCCCCTATGAATCCTTTAAAAAATGGGCCTTGGATAAACTGTAAATATCAAGGAAATGAAGACAATACCCCTTAGGAATTTTAGAGGAATGAACATAGTCTACTAAATAAACTGGTATAGAAGTGTTCTGTCATTATCAGAGAACAGTTGGAACCATCCTGGATTTACAGATAATACTGTCTGCATTGTAGATACTGGTTTAAAAATCTCATTTCAGTCTCTACCTAAAAATCTATATATCAAAAAATATATATCCTGTGTGCCATCTACAAACTATAGCATGACAGAGAAGCCATCATTCTATATAATAGAACTACTTCTAATTTTCTCATTAGAGAAAACGACATCATAAAGAATATCTGCCAACAATGTGATATAAAACTGTACCACGCATCATGAAAAATAATTGCAATTCAATTACTCCTGAATTATAAAACCGTCAGATAGGTGCAATAAGATAAGAGCCTTAGAACATATGAAAAACTGCTTAGCATGGGTAATTATATATATTTGAAGAAAATCTCAAAAATAAAACAGGTGGTTTGAAGGAAAAAAGTAATCATGCCAAGATAATTCTTATTTATAGCTGTAGTTTAGGCATCAGCAATTTTTAAATTATTTTGCCTTAGAGAGCTTTATAAAAGCCAAATTAGTGGAATCTTCTCACTGAGTCCTCAGACAGTGTACTCAGGTGTAGTCATAGTCAAAGGGGAATCCTAAGCCTGGCTAGTCCATTGAGCTAGCATGGTTAAGACATGCCAGTCCATGTAGTCAAGAGTACACCAGGAAGTGATGTTCCCAACCATGCATCTGGCCTTCAGGTCCCCGTACTGAATGGCCTGATACCAGAATAAGCTAAGCAGCCTTTAGTTCAAAACTGGAGTAAGACTTTATATCATACTTCTGAAACCATTGCAAAATATCTTAAATGCTGTGCTGCCATGCCCCTCATTCAGCAGTAAAACCAGGAACTCTCTTGTCCTTTGTTTTATGTTCTGGGCAATAATTCCACAATGTACTAAAGTATATGCCTATTTTTAAACAGGTCAGTAGTCTCATTAACTTGAGCCACTTGTGCACTTAAAATAACACATGCTTGGGTACCTTGCAGAATTGTAAGGTAATTCCATAATCCCTTTCATAGGCAATGCATAGGGAGGTCATGGGGGGGGGCACATGCCCCCCGCCCCGAAATTGGCCCTCGTTGGCCAGGGAGTGTGGAGTGCTGACCAGTGCCTCCCTCACCCCTCCCAAGAAGCACCACAGACACTTCTGATTTTGCCAGCAGCACTTTCTGTTTGCTGCCGGCACTTCTGGGGTCAGCGATTGGTTGCTTGGGCCCCCGCAGAGCCAGGAGGCACCGGTTGCCCATGACTCCTGTCACTGAAAATCTCAAATCAAATTCTAAATGAACTTAACCTTATAACAATCCTTTACCGTAGGTATATAATATAGGAAAAATGAGGTATGGGCAGGTTTTTCTGTCTTGCCTAAGGTCACACAGGAAATTTGCAGCAGAATCATGATGGAGATCATGTTTTCTGACTGTTAGCTCTCCACTTCAACCACATGGAGAAAAGCAGGAGAGAAATAATATTAGAAGAAGACTGGGATGCAAGAGGAATTGTCAAACCCTAAAAACTGAAAGGAACAGCAAGCAAACAGCTTGTTAGGGATTCATCCTACAAGTCGATGGAAACCTTCAAATTCTGGTAGCTTATAGAATAGTTAGGACAGGATCCTTAGTTTAAGAGAAAAAGAAAACTAAAACACTTTTAAATAACAAAAAATTGTGTCAAGTGAAAATAGACACAACACTCCTTAAGAATAAAAGTGGAGAACAAGAAAGGAAAAGGAGGACTGATAAGTGCATTACTGCTTGATAAAAAATTTATTTTATGGAATTTTACAATAGCTTAATTGGCAGGTAGGGTGGGCAAGAGGGGCCCCAAAATAAACAAAAATATATTTTTCTATATTTCCCCTGTAAATTAAATTCCTTGCACTGGTGCTACAATTCTGAGATTTTGCCCCTTTCAGAGACAGTAGATGTTAGCTTAGATCCTCCAAAAGAAAGCATTAGGCCTCCTATTCTCAGTTGTGTCTGTAGGAAGTGAAAAATTTTAGAAACAACCACAGATGGAAAAAAAGAAATAAAATTATGCAAACATGATGTAACAGCATTACCACATCATTTACCAAAGCAGTTCTCGTATAATCAATAATCTTAATAAACCGGTAATTTCGTAGTTGCTATCTTCCAGCCTTCAGCATACTTTTATCACATTTAATGGGTGTTTATAGCCTCAAAAACAATTTCCTTTGAGTAGATCTGCTAGTTTTCCCAGTTTTCCAAATATACTCTCTCAAATCCCTGATAATTGTATGTCAGTGTTTTAATTGGTCTTTTACATTATTTACAAAGTATTCCAGCTTGATGTTTGTTTGTTTGTTCTTCTGGCCTGTATGTCTCATAGCCATGTGGACATTACTCAACATTTTTCATTGTTGTTGACAAGGTTTATCAGCAGAATCAGACATACATTTTAAATGCAATGAATATAAAAAAGCACTGCTATGTATTGTGAATTATTCCAATCATTCACAATCTAGATTCAAGTTTCTGTGCATATTGGCTACAAAATTCAGATACCCAGATAATGGGCAGCCTAGAAGCATCTAAATTGGATGCATTAGGTAAGATATCAAAAATTTGTTCCCCCCATATATAACTTTGCTTATGTGAAAATGTGTTTTGTTTTTTTTAATTCAGTGAAATCTCAGAACTCGTTCAATGAGGTATGAGAATATTATCATCCATGTTTTTCCAGCTGGGGAAACCAGTTTCATAACCTTGTCCAAGGTCATACCAAATGCACGGGTCAAAGCTGCAACTAGAACCCTACTTTTCTAGCTACCTACTGTTTTAACCGCTCAACTATCCTATTTCTCCTTTCATTTAGGTGTTATTTTCAATGCTACTTTGAAACATGTTTGTATGTAACAGGTAAAAACCATTCCGTTTAATAATTATTTTTGAGCCTCAGAAAAAAGGAAGCTGAATGTCCTGACATTCCAAAATAAACCAGCAAAGTGACTGAGGAGAGAGCAAGAGGAAGATATGCCCAATACCTAGAGAAAAGATCCTCTCTCAGAAGTTTGAACACAGACAAAAAGCAGTTATGAAAAGTCCCTGTCTAGGGTCCTAATTAGTCAGCTATTATTATTAGAAAACATCCTGTAGGGAACAATGTTGCACTGGCAGGCAGATGAGTTAGACACAGCTACTATTTGCATCGACACAATTCATACACTTACAAGAAAGAGGAAGATTAAAGTGGTCATGCTCATAAATACATACATATTCTCCCCTAGTCTTTGCCCGTAATGCAAAATTTTATCTCAAAATTGAGTCCTTTCCATGAAATTAAACTCCCTGGAGCAGACAATACAGAACTAAACCCTGACCCCCTTGAAGCTTCTGAGAAGTTTGACATATACGTCAGATATGTTTATGGTTTGACCTATAGAATATTTTTCAACCATGTCAAAACTGCAACCCTTGAGCTTTGAAACAATTCAGCAGTCAATTTAGTTTGCTCCTAGATATTTAGGAAGTGCCACAGCTGGTGTTAGGATGAAGGCTAACAGTTCTCATCCTCTTTTAATTGAATTAAACTACAGATCATAATACTTACATTTTAATCCTTCCAGCACATAAACAGAAGCCTAGCTAGAACCTTTGCCCTTAATCTACAGGAATTGTTTGGCTAAACAGCAATGCAACACTTTTGTTCTGCCTTTGTACTTTCAGTTGTGTGCTATTCTATGAAAATAATTCTTTAAACAACTGGTCCTTGACCAAGGAAAAGCTCAGATCAGCTCCATCCAGTACTGAATTAACTGAAGTACTTAGGCTATGACCTAGTAAGCTTCTAGTATGTTTGAACTGATGGAATACTCAAATAACAAAAAGATGGGCTATCCAGACATACAACTCTTTTACTGATGACCAGTTCTCTAAGATTGACTGTAACCACTAGTTACCCAATAGAGAAAAAGGGCTTTTATAGCAAGTTCCAACAAGTAGTAGTCCCATCTGAAGTAGTATCCCTTTAAAGAAAAACTATTGTAAGGATTACAAAGCCTTTCACTTGGGAATGCAGGATTTGTCAGAAGTAGAGCTTCCTTATGAACCTATCTTAGCCTTTATGGTAGTCTTTAGTAAAAACTCATATACTTCAGTACTGGTGGAACCCTATACTTTCACCTTCCATCTACCTTCCTAAGTATTTATTAAGGAGTGAACAAAAAAAAATTGAATTTATCTAACCTAGCTGGTAAATCTTCTGACTGTGCATTTCCATGGTACGATTCACCCTCAATCAGCCACACTAATGATGAACTGGTGTATTCTACTCAAACCCTTTTAAAAGTGTCTGCTAGGAAATAGTGGTGAAATACATATAGGAGTTTAAGAGTGTTTGCAATGATGGGTTTTCTCTGGTTCTTCATTGCAATCCTATCTTCCAAAAGAACAAAGAAAGGCTAACTCAGTTCATCAGTAACTAGGTAAGAATTGCTTCCCCCAGATTGGCTGTGCGTTCACTGTTTGGTCAAAATTACTTTTTCTTCTCTTAACTTGGGACCGGTTTTGTTAAACTGGAAAAAAAACCAACAACCCAAACTGACCTCTAGTCTATTTTCTAACAGCCACCATGGGAAAATGAACACCATAGTCCCTTCTAAATGGATGACACAAGTTGTTGCATCTTTTTTGGCATCTTACATGTGTGTAAACACAGTCTCATCTTCACAGACCCTACTCGGAGTCTAATAAACTGTGTGATGCTTCAGTTCAGAACCTTTCTGAATTAAAAGGAATGCTATCTGAGAAAAATGCCCTATTGCCACTTGGATCTTACTTTTAGGATTTCTAGATGGGATGTTCTAATATGGGTCATTTTTAGAATAAGTTAGAATAGTAAAATTTAGATCTGTCACCAACCTTTGGAGAGTTTTAGATCTGGCATTCTGTTTTGGGTCTTCCTATATGGTTTGTATACTATTTCATATGTTTTGTATAATAGTAGGTAGTATCAAATGGATGCTAGGGGGTGGGGAACATGAATGCAGATAAGTAGCTATGGAAAAGCAGAAACTCAGACCAGAATCTCTCTCCCAAGAGTCTCAGACAGCCTAAAGTTTTTTTGATAATTCTGTTTAGATATAACAGGTCTGATACACCACTGTTTTAAGCCATGGGTAGTGAATTGCATTTCTGAAAAGTGGGTGCAGAATCTTACTATTATTATGTGGTAGTAATTTGGACAAATGTAAATGGCTAAGCAAACTCTGCAATAATGAAGAATCAGGTCTATGAGGTCTGATACCATTCTGTAAATTTGTTTTTGGGTTTGCTATTGGGTGCATTACACAGCAATATAACCAACATCTTTTCCCCAGATTTCTTTTCAGGATGATTATTAATGCATTTGAACCAGCACCATTTTTATTCCATTTCCATATGACACTTTTCAACTATGGCACAAGGTCAGGTTATAGAAAATGTTCTGGTTTTGGGTGCTTTTTGATTGCATTTTCTCTCCATTAATACGCTCAAATTACTTTCTTATAAAATCTACTCTTACTTTAAATGTAGCAGCTTTTCTTTCCTTTCTAATTAACTTTCTTATCTGAGTTTCAACTAAAAATAACAAGTGTAATAATGATAAGATATTGTTCACCTAAAAACATGTATCTTTTCTCTCTTTATCTCTTTACTTGCAGTCTTTCACTTGTTGCTTAATTAAAGTATCAGAATATTAGCCCCAAATTATTTTCTTGATCTGCTACTTGAATTCTGCTGAAAATGTTTAGCCTTCCTCAGTATTTAAACCTTTATCTGTATCATGCAGGTAGAATTGTTTGCATTGCATTGGATTCACATAATTTAATGGGTAATATAATTTTGGGGGGTAAGGAGGGAATCTTGTTAACCACAAAACAAACTAATTAAACAAACAGATTGAATTTAGCAGCATCTGCATGCTTAGAAGTTTTAAGACGGATGGCTCCTAGGGTCTTTGATTTCAAATGTAACAGCACTGAAGTGATAGATGCCTTAGAAATTGCAGCAGTAAGGTGTGGAATGCCGGGCAAGAGTCTTACCAGTTTGTTAATAACAGTAAAGGATAACAGATGTGTATACTTTATAACCTAAGCCACTCAAGTTAGTCTTGTTCAGTGCAGCCAAGCATGCCTGGGGTAGACCCAAGAGGCTCAGAAAAGAAGCAGCGTCTGAATCCCACTGCTGCTGAAGAAAGAAAGAAATTCTCTAAGAGAGGCAAGGATGCTGGAAACTCAGCTGGATCCAACTCTGAGGAGAAACCTCAGGTGGCCATTTGCTTGCTATTGGTGGAGCTGTGTGAGAGGTTCATCTTTTTTGGCATCGTCTGCAACATGATTGTCTTTTGCACTGTTAAACTAGGCTATTGCAACTATCAGGCAGCCATTGTAAACATGTGCTTTGTAGGTGCCTCCATGTTAACGCCTGTGTTGGTGGGCTGGCTTGCCGAATGTCTGGTGGGGAGGATCAAACTGGTGTATATCTGCACCTTTCTACACTTTCTAGGTAGGTGCTATGCTACAACTGTTTCACCAGCAACATACTTTTTGTATGCGCTTACATTCTGCTAAGACCATAAAATATGCCATTTAACATTTACCTGGAAACTCCAATAATCCTACAACCAGGTGGCCTCTCCCAATGCTTCTAATAGCTACTGCCTTAATTTTTTTTCTGTGCAAAAAGTACAAAAATGTATTTGCTAGCATGTGTTTATGAAGCAGTGCCTTGAGGAAAAACTAAATTATGTTTTTAAAAAATGCTAAATTTTCAAAAACAATAAGGTATTTTAGGTGCTGTGCTGTTTTGATGCCCAGATTCTGACACCCTAAAAGAGCTTAATTCTTCAAAGAAAAAAGTCTTCATCATTTTCTCAAAGTCAGCTCATTGTAAGTGGAGAAACTGGGCGACCAAAGTCACCAGTCACATTGAAAAATTCAATATTTTGATCACTTTCTAAACTTCATAGTTTGCAGTGCATTTCCACAGTGAGTGCAAGTTAATAAGATTCTGTTGTACATAAAAGCTGCATGACTGCCAGGTGAGGTGCCCATAGCTGTATATGTTGCATAAATAACTTTTACCTTAAATACAGAAGCTGGATTTTGATGCAGGGTCTGATTAACACTACCACTTTCTGCCTCCTTGTGTGACCCACTGGGGTGTAAAGGACAGGTGACCCTCTTCTAAATAGTTTCCTGGAAATTTGTGTACCTTTTTTCAATCTCCTGGTCTTCCTAGACATTCCCCTCAATACACAGGAGTACTCTACAAGCCATTTTTAATGACCTGCATGCCTTTTGGAAAGGGGGACATCTGAACCTTAGAAAAATCATAATTAGGACAAACCAGTTTAAACAGCATTTGAAAGAAACTGTCTTTCTTTTCAGTGAGTGAAACCCTTTTCCCTCCTAGATAGTTCATAAGGTCACAGTGATGAACTATTTTTTCAGCCTAAACTGGGGTGCTATAAACATTTAGAGAAGGTCTTGAATACAGCTGAGGCAAAATGGCATAGGGAGGCATGTAACAAAGAATTGCTGCTGCTGCTTATCCCACAGCTGGAGAAGTAGCAGCTGGGTTGGAACATCAGTTTGCTTCAGACCTGAGTCAGGTTTCAACCAATGAAAAATTACTGATTGCTGATAAATAAGGTTTTTTACATATGACAGTAGCTAGTTTGAATGTGAACAGTTGTCTTTGTCATGTCTGGAAATGTTTTGGCTGGATATTGCAGCATAATATTTAAAATGGGATTGGCACTTAAATGCTAGATATATGCCTCAACTAAATGCACCTTCTGTGGATGACTGAACAAAAGAGTAATATTTATTTAAAAGAAAAATAATAATGCAAAAAGGACTGGGAGAGCTGTTGAAAAGTAGTCTGGGAGGAGTGTTGCAGGGGCTGTTTATCTAAACTACAAAAGCACTGAATGAACCACCTAGGCAACATAACCTTTCCTATATTCTTCTTTATTCTGAGCATCAACTTTGCTACCTTCTTATAGGATTTGCCCTTTGAATCTAAATCTAAATAGAATATCAGCACACAAATGGACTGTAATGGTAAATGCAAAATGGAGTCATGGACTCTTTTGATTATAATTCAGGCTACTCGAGTAACTCAGACAACTTAATCCTTCCTTGACAACTATTGAAGGTAGCACAAAGCCTTTTCCAAGGAGGCAGGTAAGTGTGTGTAACAAGGGCAAATTTCTGGTAAATATTTTATATTAAATATTGTTCTGCAGTGAATAAATTGTGTAGGCTAAATGCTGAAAAACTCACTATACCTACTCCATGCACGAGATTTGACTGTGAGACCTCTTTAAATATAGCTGTCCTATCAATCTTCTTGGGATTGGGGCCTCAGACTGTGGTGTTGTGTATCACATCCCTGGTCATGCTTACAGGGCAAGCCTGTGTACAAGTGAATACACTTGTAGTTCAGCCTTCTTCAAACTACAAGGATTTTTTAGGGCTTTGCAATTCACAAGAGATACAGGGCTCACTTTCCAGTCCTAATTGGGCACCTCCAGTCTATGGTATTGTTTCTATTGGATAGGGGATGGAGAAAGCAACCAACAGGGTTACAGCCTAAGTGCTGCCTTGAAGGAGTGGTGGAATGCACACGCACGCAGAACTGGCTATACCATAGCTGCTGGCAGGGCAGCAGTCACTGCTGCCCCATGTGCTGTTGCTACCCAGGGCACAGAACTGTCCTATTACACTGCTGCTATCAGGAAATTCCTACTTCCACCCTATTCTGGAACCACAATGAGAAACACTAGTCCCAGAAAAACCAGGGAACTTTCATCAAATTGCTTATTTGAGAGTATACCTCCTGACAGTTGCCAAATTATTTGACAAATGTTGTTCATTTAGCTATAATGATAAACTAGATCTTTTGGGCTCAAGGAAGCAATTTGTTACTCCATCAAGGAAGATAAAAGAACAAGCACAAATTAGTCATGTTGCCTGAACTTGCATGTCATTTAATTGCATCCTTTTTGCTCCTGGCAAATTTCCAGTGCAGCCCTGACTGAGGCACATGTTAGGCAAGATGCAAGAATTTTTTAGGGTGACACCTTTTCTTGAAGCCAGCTATGTATTTGGGATAGAGTTGGACAAGCTTTTGAATGCAAGACATTCTTTCTCAGGTTGGTGCTGTCAATCCTGCTAGGGTTGGTGACCTGAGGAAGAATGACTTGCATTCGAAAGCTTGCCAGACTCTATCCTTATCCCAACTACGTGGTCCAATATCATCCTTGCCTCACCAAATTTCTGGACCATCACAGCTATAACATCACTATTATATACCATGTTATAGTAGTGTGTTAGGGTCACTTTTGCCATTGGCAGTCACTCTTCTTCCTTAATTAAAGTAGCTTCCAGAAAGGTTCTGGACTTGCAGTGGTACCAACTGGCTCTCAATAGAAATGAGTTCCAAGAATGAATGCACTTCATTTTAATCAGTTGCATATGTTCATTTTCTTCCCATTGCAGGTACAGTCTTGCTCCCTCTTGTTGCCTTTCCCTTTGAAGACTTTTTTATAGACAGACACCATATTCTTCATGTCCTAGCCCAAAAGGAGCAGAAAGTAGTGTTCTACTTTGCACTTTTAACAGCATGTCTTGGAACGGGTGGCATTAGAGCAATTCTTTGTCCATTGAGCGCATTCAACCTTGAGGATTATGGACCAAAGGAACTCCTTTCTTTTTTCAACTGGTTAGTGTCTGTGTTGCAACAGGGTAACTAGGGAAAGTGATGATGTTTAACTCAATGCTCAAGTTCATATACTTTTTTTTAAGAAAAAGAATTCATATTACAAATCTTGTTTTTTGGCTATAGCATCTATTTGTCAAAAAAAGTACCTGACTTTCTTTACAGATATACATTTCTAAACTTTTAGGTACCATTGAGATCAGAGTTAATAAAGATCAGGTGCCAGACTGAGCTATTCTACTGAAACAGTGTTATTCTATTTGAGTTCTTAGTTCATGCCACTAAATGACTTTATTTTATTTAAAAAAAACTGTTTGGTAGGTCTGAACTTTTTATTCTCAATGGGCCAGACTCTATAGAGTTGACAACATTTCTTGAACTGAAATATACTACTTTCAGCAGTGCTGGGGGTAATGGTTTGAACTCCAGTTTTAGTAACAGAACTGAATATAGAATACAAGAGGCCTGGTTCTAAGTGATTAGAACCACAAATAAGTCAATTGACTTCTGTGCTTCAGCTTAAATATCTATATATGTCCAGGGCTGGTTGGAAATCCTTTAACCAAACTTTTCCCCATTGGAAAAAGGGATTTAATTTTGAAAATATTTCAACAGAATGTTCCATGCAACTTTTTACATTATACATTTTCATTTCAGTATTTACTTGCTGTACTTCGACATTTACAGATTGGATTTTTTCCAAACTCTGTGTTTTATGAAATGTCATTGTTTTCAATGTTTGTGCTTTTCTTAAGGACAAAATATTGAAATATTGGAATCTGGTTTATGGCAAAAATCTCTTCATTAGACCAGCACTGATGCTTCCTTTCTCAGTCAAGATTGTGAGTCTAAACAGATGCTATTGCCCAGAACTTCTATAGAACCTTTCATCCAAGAAGTGTCAGCCCTGTCAGTACAACCCCCGCCCCGCAAAAAAACAAACAAAAAAACCCCCAGTGCATTTACTTGAATATTGGCAATGTAAACTGAAGAAACAATTAGAAAATTATTGGATCATGTCCCTGTTCCATTTGTGATAAGTTTTTAGGCTATTCTAATTTCTCCCCCTCGGTTATGTTCATATTTGGATTAAACCCAAACTTCTGTGCATAAGGCAGCTTTACTAAAGATGGAAGAGTCAGTTTGGTTCCTTAAAGCAGACTCTGCCTCCCTGACCTGCCCAAAGGAGAGGAAAAAAATCTTGGTTTCTGATTCTACTCTGAGTTTTAATCCTTAATTAGCAACATCATTTTGATTAAATAAGACTCCAGGGGATTAAGACTGGAGAGCAATCAGTTCTTCTGAAAGATAGCTCTGGAGAATTTATTGTACTGTGTTCTTAGTCATTCAGAATTGTGTTTAATCAAAGTGACATTTCTCAGTGTTGATTACAAAGGAGACATAATAAGAATGAAGTATTTCCTTTGGGGAATCCAAATGGATCAGTTCTTGGGGCTTTGGAAATAGCAGGAAAGGCACATGTTTGGGGAGTAAAAGAAAAACCTGATTGCTATAATGTTGTTACATCATGATTATAATCCTAGGACTAACAAAATGGGGCTTAGTTCTTAGTATTTCTTCATGCCATTACAACCTCATAAGAATATAATCATAGGCTATTTTCTCTTCTTGGTAGGTTTTATCATGAAAATTAATTTTAAAATATATATTTAATGAATTGTAAACTGTTGCTTTTTAGGAAAGTCTGGATTCTTATCCAAACTGTTTCACTTCAGAAATAAGATTTCAACCTTTCAATACTTCAGCTTGGTGCAGGAAAAAAACAACTTGTGAGTGTGTGGTGTGAAACAGCCTGTAATAAGACCTACATTATGTTTCTAGAGCCTGACTTTATTCTCTAGAATAAAACCATGTAAATAAATAGAATTGCACCAATTAATTAAACTGAGGAGTGAAGATTTGGGCCATCGGTCTAAGGACTGAATTATAAAAACACCCATACAGTTTTGGAGGCACAAAAGAGCTCTTCTTGTCATCCCTAAAGAAGAATAGATGGGGCAGATACACAATATGGACCTTAAGTCTAAGCCAACAATGGAGTTAGAAAAACTGACTTGCCTTGAACATTACTTTGTTAGAAAAGTATGCGTCACAGAGGACTGCTCCATTTTCTGTTTTTGTCTTCCCTTATTTTGCCTTCATGCTTGGTATTAGGCCTGTGCAAAGTGGCTAGTATTCACTTCAGATTCTAATTCAGCTGTTTTGGGAGACAGTGATTTCATTTGATGAATCAAATCACTGTCCCAAATTGATTTGGCTGAATCTGATTCGGAGATTCAGCTACTGCCAAATTTCCGAATCAAACAAGCCCTGCCCCCACCCGTTCCCCCAGCCCTGTCAATGGCTGCCCCACCTGGCCCCAGCATCCTGACTCCTTTAAAAAGAAAAAAAAGCTCTGCAATCACTGGCTCCTGCCAGGCCTGAAGGGGGTGATGCCTACTTCCCCCACTTCCCTGCACTATGGGGGGGCTCTGCCACGAGCCCCCAGAAGCCCCAACAGTTGCTGCAGCATCCAGTAAGTGCAGGGATTTTTTTTTTTATTTTTTTTTCAAGAGATGGGACACTGGGACCGGGCAGTGCAGCCATCGACGGAGCTGGGAGAGCAGGAGGGGGATGGGGGTTCATGGCAGAGCCCCCATACAGTGTGGGGCAGTGGGGGGAAGCAGGGATTCCCCCCCTCAGGAGACAGTGAGTGTGGGGTTGTTTTTGGGGGGGGGGTTTAGAGCCAGGAGCTGGGCTGGGAGAGAGTGGGCAGGGGTCTGAAGGTGCTCAGAGGGGCTGGAGGAGCAGCTGCACAGTACTACATTGTAGCTTTCCTGCTTTCTATTTAAAAAGTAATTCAGGCCTTATTACATAGGTCTATTTGGCCGCCTTAGACACTTGACTTCGTTATTAACCGAAGTACAAGTGAAGAGCAATACAAAGTTTTCTAGGTGTTTTGAATATCTCAACTGTCATATAAAGAGTGTCTAGAATGAAGGGATTGGTTGCTTTGATGCCAAGATAGTCTTTGGACTCAGTGTGCGGTCTTCCACAAAAGGGCAAATGTGGTGTACCTCATAACTTAATATTATATTGGTCACAAAATGAATCTAAGTCATGACTTTTGTAGACCTAAGTTTTGTTGCTAATGGCTGCATCTAAATGACACACTGACTGTACAGTAACTTGTGACTACTGCACAGTAATGTCACATGGCAGGAAGTGTGATGCGACATTACTGTGCAATAGTCACAAGCTACTGCATAGTCAGCATCATGAAAAAAAACATTCCTCAGCCCAACTGCGCAGTAACTCGTTACTGTGCAGTCATTTAGTACTTGTTTAGTACAATAACGATGGCACAGTCAGCATCTAATGTAGACATGGCCAATGAGTGTTATTTCTTTTAAATAGCTGCTGCTTTTAAGTCAATTCAGACTATCTATTTCAAAAGTGAGTGATAATACTAGGTGCATCTACTTGCTCATTAATGCACTTTTGCTAATGGAAGCTTAAACTTAATAATTGTAAGGAAAAAGACACAGTAGCCTATTTTAATGTGCATTAGTGGAAAGGCACAGGGTTTTTTTTGTTTTGGTTTCTTTTGGTGATGCTTAAATGCACATTAAAATAGGCTAAAGCTCATTAAAGTGCATATGTAGTGGGTAGTGGGGCCAAATTTTGAAGCATTTTTAAAGGTGCCCTATCTAAATTCCTCTCACAGTTTTCATGCTAGGCATCTCTAATCCTCAACACTGGCCATTTCAAGGTGTGTCAGGAGAATGGCCAAAAGAAAGTAAATAGAGGTTTATTATTTACTTTTATTCACAGTACAAGAACTAGGGGTCACAAAATGAAACTTGTACATAGTAAGTTTAAAACTAACTAAAGGAAGTTCTTTTTCATACGGCATATAATTAAAGTTTGGAATGCATTGCTACCAGATGTTGTGGAAGTTGACATTATAGACAGATTCAAAAAGGGAATGGACATATTTTTGGAGGAAAAGGGCATCAGTAACTATTGAGTAAAGGAGTTAGGGGTGGGTGCTGGTAGATATGCGGGGATGCTGCTCCAATGGTCTGTAATTACGGAGTGTCAAAACAGACTTGATTAGTCAAGCCTCTGTCTTGTGTATTCAGTGTCCCCACAATTCAAAATGGTGCTGGGGGCACTTTAAAACTCATTGAATGTTCTTTAGATAAAGCACCCCACCACCATTTTGAAGTGCAGGATGCTGAGTAAGAGAGATGCTGCTGGTGCTTTAACTAGAGCGGCTCTCAGAGCCACACTAATTGTAGTGCCCTCACCCTGCCCCTGCACATGCCCACAGTGTCTGAATCAGAAATTCCTAGATCTTAAATGCTGGAGGCTGCAAGTGAGAATAGGGATAGTGGAAAAGACCCTGGTTGTATACAGTTCACTCCCCCTTGGGAGATGGACCTATGGTCTGGCTAAGTAAATAGCTATTCTTTGGTTCTTGTAAGAATTAAGTAAGCTTCTTTGGCTTGTGTTACGCAGGATGTCAGAGTAAATTACTGAAGGGAGCGTTGCAGTTTTAAAATAAATCTATGAATTTATCAAAATCAAATCCCTCAAATTCATTGAAAATTGAAGCTGAATATTTAAGGCTGCTTTGAGATCTCCAGCATTGTGTCTACAGAATGTTTTTGAAAGGCATCTTGACCAAAGCTCTTTAAGAGGAAAGTCAGCAACACTGCAGGAAGAAGAGCATGTCAGCAAGTCATGTATAAGATGAGAATGCCCTAAATAGGATAATTTAATACTGAAATGAGACACAGGAGATTTAACTGAAGCATTTATGATTATGAAGGATACAATAAAAATTGATCAGTTTCCTCCTCTTGTGTTGTCCCATAATGAGGATAAAAGGCTATTGGCTAAAAGAACAGCCAGCAAATTTGGTTAACAGGAGCAAACAAACATCTTTGCTACCCCACAAGAGTTAATTACTTAAACCCCACAGGTGTAGCAGGGCAATTCTTCCCCCTGAGAGATGCTGGTGTGCTGGGCTAGCAGAAGCAGTACTGGTATTTTTTGTGCTCCCCTGTTAATTATGCTACTACTAAACCCCACATTTTGAAATAATGTTTAGTGCAGCATGTAAGCTGTCAAAATCCACTGGCATAAAAGATCCCAGGCCACTAATCTGGCTGCAATTGACTTACAACTTTAGTTCTGCATATATTGTAGGTATTAACATTTGTGGTGGCTGAAGAGTGATCTGCTAGGATTGGTAAGGCTACCTATCCTTTGTGTAGAGCAGTGTTCTGAATCTTGTTAGACTCAGGGCAGCTGTCAGAAAATGTTAGCTCTTAGCTCCTCCCTGCCACCTTTTCTTTGACTATGGAAAAATAACAAGTACCATATTTACTCAGGTCCCAGACGAGTTGCCCCCAAATCCTTTTTTGAAACTGAATGGGTCTGTCATGTGAATTATATGTAACAGTTCACCTGCAGCATTCTTCAACTGATTTCACAGCAGCCCAGGGTAATGTGGCACCTTGCTTGAGAATTACTGGTATATAGAATTGTATTATTGGCATTATGGGGGGGGGTTTGCACTTTTCTGCAAAGATTCAGGAGTTTTGTAAACTCGGGCATTTAAAAAAATCCATAAAGTAATTACCATGTGTGTGTGTGTTTGTGTGTGAGAGAGAGATTTTTTAAAAAGGTGGTACTTTTTGTTTTGGCTTTCAGACCTTTTGGTCTTTTTTGTACAATAGTGATAACTAGAAATGTTATCTCTTGCATAAGTGAAAGCGGGGATTCTCCTAAAATTGCCCAATTACTATGGGTACACAAAATAGGCCATATTCAATTTGGATTTGGATTCAGCTTGAACCAGGGACCGCGATTCAATAACTCGTTGATTCGGATAACTGTCCCCAATTCGGCTGAATCAGAATCTGAAGAATCGATGCTGATTTGGAGAAGCAGTGATTCGGACATAGACACAGCTTTAAATGTTTTTTCTTCATACCTCAAGGTGCCAGGTGTGGCTCATGAATGCTGAGATACTGGGGTGGGTGGAGCACCCTGCAGGAGCACAGAGCCTCCCCCCCGGCATACTTGGTGGCAAACCCAGAAGTGGACCTGGGTTCCAGTCCACTTCCAGGTCCACCAGGGAGCATGCAGGCCCTCCCCCCATCACATCCCCATGGCTCAGTAGTTGGCTGCGAGGGGACCTGAGGTGTCCCCCAGACTCAGGAAGCACTAGTCACCAATGTGGAGGGACACGGGGGACAGGAGGGGCCTCCATGCTCTCCCCAGCAGACCCAGAAGTGGATGGGAAGTGCCTTTAATCCACTGCCAAGTCTGCTGCCAAGTCCACTGGGAACCACCCCTCCCCCCCACGCACACGGGCTCCTGTGGAATGCTCCATCCACCCCACCATTGCAACATTGACGGACGAGCCACCTGCTACCTTGAGGTGTGTAGAAAAAACATTTAACGCTTTGTCTGTCTGAATCTCTGAATCTTTCCAAATCTCTCTGAATCAATATGGAGGGTACTGATTCAATTTGGAGGCTTTAAAGGGTCTCCTGATTTGATCTGGATTTAGAGATTCGGCCACCAAATCAGGCCGAATCTCCACTGAATCAAATCAGGGGCTGAAGCTTTGCATGGCCCTACTGATTACTGAACTGCAGCTTTAAGAAAAGCCCCAAATGTTTCATAGTTTCTAGGGTTGGAAGGGACCTGAGTAGATTATCTAGTCTGACCCCCTGCCATGGCAGGAAAGAGTACTGGGGTCAAATGACCCCAGCAACGTGTACATCTAACCTCCTCTTAAAGACCCCCAGGGTAAGAGCCAGTTGGTTATGAGATCCCTATAGAGTTTCAAGACTTAATAACATACTAATAATATTACTTACTGGCTTGGCTGCTCATTTGAGCTCAAATGAGAATATCTGATTTGCTGTTAGATCAGCATCAGTATCTGTAGACTCTCTCTAGTGCTGCTTGTCTAGAACCATGAATATTTACTGTATTTTATGGTGTATAAGTCAAGTTTTGAAGTCCAATTTTTGTATCAAACTCAACTTATACACCATACCACATAAAAAAATCAGGGACAGGGATGGGCTTAGCTGAGCTTGGCATTCAACTGGTGTGGCCTCATCTCCTGCCAGTAGCACATGCTAGCTGAGTGCTAAGACCAGACCCATTTTCAGGGGATGGGGGACAGAGCTGGGGTAGCCTGGGCTCAGCGCTCAGCTGATGCACAATGCCAGAAGGGGATAAGGCTGGACTCAGTGCTTGGCTATCATGGCCTCATCCCCTGTGAGTGTCACTGGCCTAGGCATTCAGGAGAACCACTTGCAGCAGCCCCAACCCCTGCCAGCTGAGCACTCAGCTGGCATGGCTCTGACTTATAGACCATGCCTATGTAAATCTTTACCTTTCAAATTGGAAGCCAGGGGTTGACCTATACACCTTGTCAACCTATACACTGTGAAATACGGTAACTATGTTTGCTTCAGCCCACCTGCTTGGTATTCTCTCTGTGCACCTTCAAAATGGTGGGATTTTAATTATGCTTTCTTCTTACATTAGTTCCCCACCCCTGGCATTTGCAAGTGTAGGTATCAGGTTGTTAGTATAGCAGGGCTGGCATTGCTATGTCTATATCACATTTCTAAGCAAGTGATTTCAGAAGCCAGACCAGACTTCAAATAATCAACCTTCACAAATTTTGCTTGTGAGCAAAGATGGATCTTGAATATTTTAAGGAAAAAGTCAGCTAGGAGATGTCATTGTTAATCCTGAACTGTTTGACTTTATTACGCAGGCAATAGCTGAGTTAAACGCATTTACGATGTGTATGCCATGATAGTCAACTAAGCATGTAGACTGCAATGCTTCAAAAACATCTAAGTTGTCTGACCTAAGAATTGCTTTTGTAAATATATAACAACTCACTCAGATCTACTGTCCATACTTCTGTTTTAATCTCATGCCTATTGGAGTGAACTTTGATATAAACCACTGAGTGAAAATACTCGTATATGGCATACCAATGTTGTAAAAATAAACTTTTGACCTCTCAGTGTTTAAAATAATATTCTTTTTGGCAAAGGAATTGTATTCTTAAAGATAGGTAGCCTCTTCTCTTGTATCCCTCCTAAGATAATTTTTGTCTGGTTTCCATAGGTTTTATTGGCTAGTTAACTTAAATTCAGCAGTTGTCTTTGTCAGCATTTCTTACATCCAGCAATCTGTGGCCAAGAACCTGGGTTTTCTTCTTCCATTTGTATCTGCATTTATGGTCATGATCACAATTCATATGGTACACAGTGAAATGATTTACAAGCCCAAAAAAGGTAAGAAGTAAATATCTGTCTCTTAGAGATCATTTTAAATGTGTTATTTCAACAATATTTTAAATCTGTTTTGTCTGGAATTATTCAAGGCCTATCCTGCTAAAGGATTAACTCTGGTAAAGAGCTAAACATTGATCCAGTCCCTTGAAGAATCAGACCAAGAAATAATTATTAGAGGTTGCTGCCTCTCAGCAGTTTCAATACAGTAAAAGCTGTGTTATCTGACACTTTACCATCAGGAATGCTCCATTAACCAGCATCTATCATAGACGGCATCTGTTGTTTATGGCAGTGGACCAACGCAGCAAAAGCGAAACCAGAAGTCCCACCATGGCACTTTTAGTTTTGCTGCTACAAGCCATGTCCCACTTCTTCCTCAAGAACCATGGCCCAGGGCAAAGCAGCCTGCGCAGGGCCCCACTGCCCGTCTCCCAGCACACTGACGCTGGCCAAAGACGTCTCCAACCCACTTGGCTAGACAGAAGCTCTCAGATAACCGGCTTATTTGATTAACCATCACCCCCCTGTTCCCTATGGATGCTGGATAACAGAGTTTTTACTGTACTTATTTTTATGTTAAAGCTGTCATTCTTAGCATATAAGCTGCTGCATGTAAAAAATAAACTGTTAAGAATCATAGAGTGCATCTGCACATGCAAATGCTCTGGGATGGGTTTAGTCTAGAGTAATTTACACATGCAGGGAAGTGGGAACAGATTCTCACCCCTGTGGGTCCTGCACCGGCCCCCTGCATTATCCAGGGGGAACTCTGGGCTCCCCCTGGGTGCTAGCCCGGAGCTGGCAGGAAGCATGCATCCAGGAGACAGCTGTTTCTTAGCAGAGCTGCCTACTGCCAATTTGGGCTCTGCCATCGGAGCCCAGACAGAGACTACGTTCCCCTGGCCTGGCAGCAGGGAGGTCCCAGCCCCCACTCCACAATCACAACCTCAAAGCAGGGGCTGGGAGATTCTTATCTCCCAGCTTCAGCTCTGTGATCACAATCAGGGAGCAGGGGTTTTGGTGGCAGAGCCTGCCCCAGCAGCAGGCAGCTCCCAGTGGCAGGGAGCAATGTCCCTTCTGCTGCCCAGCCATCTACACACATTGGTACTGTGCAGTGATTACTCGTGAGTAATTTGCTACTTGTATTTACAGATGGCACATGTACTCAGGATTAGAGCAAATCACTGAGTGTGTCTACACCTGACACTACATGCAAGAGGGAGACTGCAACAGTCAATACATAAAGCTACCAAAAAAGCCTTTAAGCCAAAATAAACCTTTTTTTCAATAGAGGAAAAAGTAGTTTGTATCTGTATTCATATACTATGGTTATCATTTATGGAAGTGGTTCTCAACCTTTTTAGACTTGAGGCACTCCTTGATAGGCTAGAGGCACCCCTTAGCAAGTCTCAAATCTTAGATTTCACACACTGGGTTTTTTTAACTGAAAAAGAAGAGCATTTCCTTTCTTGCAAAGAACGTGGAAAGACCACAATAGGTCTGACTACTTATCTCGAGAATCATGTTTGCACACCTCATGGTGCAAGCATTGTGTGGCATCTCACAGCACCCTTGAAAGGATCAGAGGGCATCCCGGTGTACCACAGCACCCTGGTCGAGCATTACTTGTTTATAAAACCTTCAGGCCAAAAGTGACCTGTTAGCAGGAAACACTGTCTAAGGTCCAAGATCAGATGAAGATCCAACTCCATAATGCTCCCATCTGCCTGGGATTCCATTTACATAAGTGGAGTCAGAACAAACCTTGCTTCCCCAGGGTTTTAGTTTTATTTGTGAATAAACCATTTGTGAATTTGGTCAGAACATAATTGACTTGAGGAGATTTTATATTTAAATCACATGTCTTGAGCCAGCCTCTCTGGTATCTACATTAGGAAAATCATGGCAGTGTGAACTCACTGCTCCACCTTACTGAGATCTTTATGTTCAGAACACAGAAAAGAGAGGAAATACCATGAGTTTGTGGCTAATGTAAGTTGCCTTAGATAGGCATGGTAGTCCATAAAACTAATACAGTTTCTGTATATGTTAGGGCTGGTTTTAACATGTAGTTGTGGCAGTTGGAGCCTAGCAAAACCAAGATTTGAGTGAATATTTGACCAGGTACCTACATTAAGCCCCAACCTGCCACAGTTAAATTGTTACTAGTTTTAAAGCTAGACATGTATGTTTGCATGAGTTGCAATAAAACCATTTGACCAGGCAGTAGATATACCTATCATGTTAATCACTCCATAGAACCAGTGTAAGCAGAACTTGCTTGTATCATTGCTCAGTATTTTTTCTGAAGAACTATATTTACCTTGATTAATATATATATTTTTCAAATGTCAGGACAATACCTCATCTCTTATTTGGCTCCTTTCAATAAGATGACTATACTGGAAATTCTTCAGAACTATAATTCAAATCCTTAGGTGACCGCAAAGAAATTATTCTTATATGTGGTCCCTTTTTATTTTAAGGTAACTTTTCAGATGAAGGCCGTGCATTCCGTTATGTTTAGCTGTCAAGCAAGGACTTCATTTGCATTTCTTCCCACTGCTATAATTTTAAGAACTGGCAAGTGACCAAAGATGGGAAAAGTGTGTATCTACCATCTTGAGTGCGATGTGGGCTCGCTCTTTTTTTATTATAATTAAAGAGCACGGATTAGAACAAGGTCATGGTATCTGAACATCGGAGGCAAAGACTGAAATAAAAAAGGAAAAATTACTTCCCAAAAGTCCTTCTCCTAACATCAGTACAGCTTAACATTTCCAAAGACATATTAAAAATTTCAACAATTTATTAAGTACATGCTGGGGTAAATATTTATCCATAAGTGCTGCGTTTTATACATGCCTCACCCTTTCCTTTTTCTCCTCCTATCCTCTTTTTTCTTATCCTGTTATCCCTGCATTTGCCAAGAGCTAGCCTTTCTTTAAAAGAAAAGGTGAAATTCTGGCCCCAATGATGTATGTGACAAAAATCCTGTTACCTTCAGTAGGGCAAAAATTTCATCTAAATTGTCCCTTAAATCAAACTTCAGTTGCAGTCATTCAGGCTTCCACATAGCTTGAGTTCCAGCTTTGTCTTCCTCACTTCTCTGTGCCTGCAACCTGTTTGGACCTTTGCAAAGCGGTCAGAGGGTTTTATAGGAATTTGAGTCTGAAAGTACGAAGAGAAGGAAGCAAAATGATTTATTAGGAAATACATTGAAATATCAGGACTCAGGGTTAATTGGCATCTATCTCATTTTTCCTTTCAATGAGAACAATAGAAGAATGAAAAGATTTCTTTTAATGGTTCATGTTTTGAAGGAATTAAAATATTCGCGGATGCAGTTTAGAATACATCAAGTATGCTACAGTGAAAAGACTTCTTATGATATAGCCCTTTCTTTTTACATCATACCCATTTATTAGTAAATGGTTACAGCTGTTTTAAGGTCTTGATCCAGGAAGGTTCTGACGATCTCTTGTAAGCTTTAATTCCTACAGGAGTTGGAAAACTGCCTCCAAAACTGACCTGTAACTGCACCAGTTCCTAGTATTCTTATGCTTTGTAATAGCACAATATGTTGTATGGGGCAAAGCTAGAGATTAGCCCATTTTTTACTTCAAATTGCCAGTAACCCCATAACCACCAAAGGTGATGTATCCCTTTTAATTTAACACTTTTGTTTCATTTCTTAGCAGTGATTGAAGAATCCAAATCTATGCCATTTTTCTTTCTTGGATCAGGTTGTCTTAGCTTGAATACTACTACAGCATCTTAATATTTCTTTCTTGGCTTTTTGGTTTGACCTCAGGATAATCTAGATCCCACCAGCCACCTATACAGATCCTTTCAAACAATGGCAGGTGGGAGTCAGAGAATTAGGTTGTAATTATGATGAAGCACTCTCACATTAGGAACTGGACTGAGAAGTCTAAGTGCATTTCACCTAGCCTCATTCATGACTATCTAAAGATAATATTTTTAGAAATTATCTGACTTTAAAATATAATTATAAAATACTCCCTCACTCCTGAAAGTCCCCTGACTCTTTTTTTCTCTTAGCTTTGCCTCATAACTCTTAGTTGACTTCGGTTAACAAAGAATAGTTCATTACTGCATTGAATAGAAAATTACTTGGCTCAAATCAATATAGAAAGCCAAAGTAAAAGATAATAATAAAATAGTTTTAAACATAATATAGTATCTCAATGTGGCAGTCAACAGGTATTATAAAAAAACAAACAAAGAAAACCACCTTTCTTCCCAGCAGAGTTTGCTTAACTATAGTTGGACTCTCTGGGGTGTAAGTTGTAACCAAATTTGGTTCCATATGTTCAAGCTGTCTCCTAAAACTGAATGCTTTTGCACAAATCTGGTCTGTTATGCGAGTTGGAAAATAAGCCAGGCAAATCATATCAAGTTCTGTGTGTTGAGTTTTGTTTTTTTGGTTTTTTTTTTTTTTTGCATTCTTTCAAAGACACTTGGCTTGTCTTGCATTTGGCAGCAAATAAGTGCATTGATGCATGATGTCTCTGATCATTCGCAGGTAGTCCTCTGCTGACAACTTTTGGGGTAGTTGTTAATGCACTGAAAATGTGTCGTGTGAGATACTACCACTTTTGTGGAGATATGACAAGCTGGTTAGACCATGCCAAAGAAAACTATGGTGGCTGGTATAGTGAGATTCATGTGGAAAGCACAAAATCACTCGTCAGGCTCTTTCCATTATTTGCCTTCCAAATTCTATATAGGACTTGCATTATGCAGGTAAGTAAACAGCTTTTAATCCTAAATCTCATCTCTTCCCCCCATACTCCCATTAAGTTTTTAAAATATATTAATTTTGTACTATATTTTGGCATGAATTCTATCAGTTGTGTTACCAAAAGAGTGACTCAAGTAGTCTCTCATGATTGACCTATATGGAACCAGCTTGCTTAGCATTTGGGAGGGGCCCTCACATGATGCAAGAAGAAATATTGATAATTGATTAGATGTTAAAGAACCATTCTTGTTCGAATGCCCAGTGATAGAGAGGACTTACTTTGTTTTCAGTGAGGATACGAGTACTTAAGATATTAAAAATTTAAACCCGAGAAATACCATTACACAGTTTGAGGATGTTAGAGAATTAATTTGATTTTTTTCTGCCTCCCTAAATTTTTTAAATTGTTTATCACCCTTACTGTTCTGGAGGGAGGGTTTGTTGCTGGTGTGTGTATATGTCCCTTCAGAAATGAGTGTATTTTTTTTCAGTGCTGGATGAAATGATTCTTTCATAGCCCAAGTACTATTATTGTATTATTTCTGCTGCTGGGTAAAAAGTAATATAGAAATGTAAGTGTCATACAAATCAACTTAAGTTTCCATGATTCCTTCAAAGTAATTTTTTGACTGGATGTTCCAGGTTAAGCTGAAATTTTCAAGGTAGTTTACCCTGTGGCAACTTGCATAACAGTAAATTATTGAACCAGCTTGGAGCTTCATATTTACTGATTGGTGCTAAAATTAGTGCAGAGCCTGCTTAAGAAAAACCTTACAATGCCTTATCTTAATTATACTCCTATTATTGACACTCATTCTTGAGACATCCTTACGCTAAAAAAAGTTGAAGTTGACACTAGACATTACTAGCCAGTACAAGGTGAAACGGAACATCTAGTGACACTGATTATAATCAGAATACTCAGCCATATATTTTTTAAAAGCATTTAAACTTTTAGAAAGCAATGATTTTTGTACTTGAGATGGAAACAGCAATGATTTCAATTCCATAGAACCTTTGCCTCGGTTTAGGCTATCGATTAATATTTCTTCTGTAAAGATTAATAGTATTTTCCCCATATTTTTAACTCAGCTGGTTTCTGGCCTATGAGTTATACTGCTGATAACATTTTTCCTATTAATAAAGGTCAATTCTCATATGCAATTGGTAAATGCAACCTATAGGTTGCATGACAATGTTTCTGACTTTAAGGAGTTTAGCTACTGTTTCTTTATCGTGCATTTTTTTTACATGGTTTATATCCTCTTCAGTAGGTGAGGGGTGGAAAAATCTTTTTTTTTTCTTCTTACAGTGTTGAAATGACATTGTAGCCATGATTGTCCAGGAAATATGCAAGTGGCAAGCATTTCTGTGGGTGATCGATTTTATTGGACCAATTGCATGGTTGGGACAAACTTAAACAAGTTTTCGGGTATCGCAATACCCTACACCTAAGGAAGGTTATAAAAATCCACAGATGCCTACTCAAATACATAGAATTAATGGGGTCATTAGATGTGGGTTTGGTAAGAATTTCCTTAGAGCACATCAGAAAAGACATGTTTGAGTGGGTCACCCTTGTTCTCAAGCATATAGCAGGAGCAGAAGAGTTAGAAAGAGAGATTAAAATAGGAGATGAGATCAGAATTCTGTATCAACTTAGTTGTAACTGTCCTATGTATCCTAGACAACTCATTTTTCTTCCTTTCAGTCACTGAAATGGAAATACAGATAGTTCTGTGTCATATAGATGAACTCTCCCTATGTTTGTGAAAAACAGATATAGTAAAAATATCTAATATACCACTATGATGGGGGATTTTATTTGGAGAAAAAAAAAATCAATGTAAGGTACTACAGGAAGTACAAAGCATCTATTGCCTGCATAGTTCTTACTTACCTAATCTTGTATACCTACTTTAGTTTCATCGCTTTGGAGGACTGGCATTGTTAGGCCTCTTTCTAGTTACTGGTTTCATATACAATTCTAAGAAAGAATTGCTGAAGTGCAGTGGTTATTGGTATATATTTCTACACTGAGAGACAATTGAAACTGAAGTAAAACATTAGCACTTGGCAGAAAATGAGAATGGTAGCATCAAAGGAGTAATCAGATAGCTTGCTGCTGTTGACATTTCCCTTTGGTTAGTGAATAGATCTCTAAATGCTTCGTTTTCTGTGTCCTCTTCTTCTAGAAAGGCATGGACCAAGATGTGGGAGAGGTTTCCAAATATATTAGAATTTTGACCATACAAAAATTAGTATGTTAATGAAGAGGGTTTTTCCTTTCTTCAGATTCCTTCAGGATATTATCTCCAGACCATGAATTCCAACTTGAACTTCAATGGATTTTTCCTGCCAATTGCAGCAATGAATGTGATAAGCATCCTACCTATATTGTTTCTTGCTCCTATTTTAGAGTGTATCATCAATACGTATCTATTTGATTCCAAGAAACATACAAGATCGCCAACAATTTATATTAGTGAGTATAAAATACACATTATGTGGTCTTCATCTGCAGTTCAGTCCTGATAGAAAAAAAATTATCTAACTGCTGGATTAGAAATATGTGGCTCTTGATTTGATTTGTTTTTGTATATTTGATTTTGTAAATACCAAGGTAAAGAAGGCATGGTTTAAGGGTGAGCTCCCGGGGTGGATATAAACGGAAGTAATTGGATAAAACAGAACCAAAAACAATATATGCTATATACATGTGTATGCATAGGTGCACACACGTAAACATCTCCAATTCTATTCAGAATCAAGCTAAGGAAAAATCTTGAGCCTTGCAATACACGCAACAGATGCTGGCACAAAGTGTTCAAGGATGCAAAGTAGAAATAATCCAGACCTAATGGGTGAGCATTGCTAACAGCCAAATAAATCTCTGGCAATTTCATTCTGGCTGTTGACCTTGTATTACCCAGCTGGCAGCCTATAGGCTGCATGCAGCCCACAAGGGGTTAAATAATGGCCCCTGGGATCTCACCCTGCCACTTCTCTCCTCATTGCTCTGGCTGCAGCAGCAGTCACTCTCCAAGTTCCAGTTCCTGGTCTCTCTCTTGATTGTTGCTACTTGCCCTTGCCCTGGGTAGGGCAGAGCAGTCCAGTACAGGAGCTGAGGGTGAGCCTGGGCTGCAGATGGCAGGGATGGTGAGACTAGGGCTCCAGGGGTGGGGAGAGGGGAAGGAGTGGGGATGGCAGGGCAGGTGGAGATCATGCCCACACAGTACAGCTGTGGGGAGGCCATGCAGTGCAGTAGTGGGTGGGTGCCCAGTGCAATGTTTCAGGGGGACAATGCCCATATGGAGCAGTGGGGGAGGGTACATTTGTGTGCTATGTGGCTGGGTAGTCCACAATTTATCTGGTGCGGCCCACACTGGCTGCCAGGGCACATGCCCCCATGCACTTAGAATTTGGACAGCCCTGCTCTATGTAAAGTTTAGCACTATAAAAGTTTAATATGCTATATAAAGTTTAAGCTCCAGATCAAACTGGATTCTCCTTTGCCTGTTGGAGTAAAGTTCTAAGACAAAAGTATTTTAGTTAAATTATATCACTTAAGGTTGAGGAAACCTATAGCCAGGTCCCTGGTAGAAATATGTTGTCAGTATAGCTACACCAATATACTATAACAGCACTCCTATTGTGAACACCAAGTGTGAACGATATTTTTGCTGGTGTAATATATTGCAGGCTCTCGGTCAACTCCAGGAAAAATAAATTATCATGTCAAAAGTTCAGGCTGGCAATAAAACACTCTATCCCATGGGCTTTTTTCAGCACAATACATCTGTCAGTAGGTGATCACACCTTTGGCTGACATAACTATGTCAGCAAACCTTTGCAGTGTGATGCTGGCTTAAGTGCCCAAATGTTGGTGGTAGAGGTGGGTTTTGTGCAGGAATCAACTGTTTACTGCAAGAAACAACTTTTTCTTTCTACCAGTGGTGATGCACAAAGAAAAAAATTATAGATAGTATCTAAATATATAGCTTTGTGAACAATTCTGGTCAGGCATTGGTTGGATAATTTTGAAAGAGTAGTATGATTTTTGTGAGATGTCCAAGTTGTTTAGTTCTGGAGTTCTAACCTGGAAATGTATCAATAACAGAACAACTGAACTTCTGCAGCACACTTACTTTGGGTTTTGATTTTTGTATTTGTTCAGATGCTAAACTTGAAACATGCCTCAGTTTGTAGTAGTTCACACAAAATGAACTCAAAACAGCTTTCTTAACAAAAAAACCTAGACAGTAGGCACATGAGCAAGTTACTGTGTGGTAATGAGGGTTTGGCTTTACAATGTTGGTTACTCTGGAGAAATAGCTCATGTATGCACTTTTATCCTTTGGTAAGTAAAAACTAAGCTACTGCTAGCTGGTTTTCATCTCCTTTGGAGAAGTTACCTTGGAAAAGCTGACATGTTAAAGACCTGCTCACTTCCCTCTCGCAGTATGCTTATGCTCAGACCTCTTGGAGAAGTTAATATGAAACTTGTTCCTTTCCCAGCTGATCAGGATGAAAATACCAAACTTTGAAGGAGATGGGAGTTGGGAAACTGAAATTTGGATCCAAATGTGAATTTCTCAGTAGCCACTCTTACCATAGGAGGTCAAACCATACTCCTGGTTCTAAATCTCTCCCAAATGATGAAGAATTCAACATATGGATTCAAATCTTACAATTTTAGGGTAGATATTACATTTAGTTTATATCCCAGATGAACTAATATCACCTGGTATTGTTTAACTCTATTTCCATTCCCAGAAAAAAATTATCATCTAGCCTACAATATAAATTCTTCAGACAAAAATATTTATAAACTAGTACTTCCTCTTCTGTTACTAATAATTTGGTACCCTGTGGCATGAGGCACAGTCAGGACTGAAACACAGAGGTATTAAATTGACTAAAATTAGCTTAATTAAGATTGCTATTAAGTCTTAGACAAACTAGATGCATATAACACAGCAGGTGGCAATTACCCTGGTTTTTAAAATAACATCTAAATTAAAGCACAAAAAGAACATGCAGATAATCAAGTTTTCCTTAAAACCAGAAAATTCTGAACTGGCTAGTTTGTCCTGGTGTACCGCAGTAACAGGATATTTAAGGTGGTTTATTCTTAATGTTGTGGGTTTAAAAAATACATTCTTCAATTTTGGGTCCATAAATAATCCCTCATGCAAATGTTTTTAGATGCTGGAATTGGCTGTTAAATAGCTAACTATATGATTGCACCTGCAAACCTGGTAGACTTTTAAGTACCAGTATTTTTGCCAGCAGTTAATTAGTTTCACAATTATTTTCAGGAGCAAAACTGAAAGCATAAATAGGCAGCTGGTTTTAAGCCAGGCTCTAAATATACTTAAACGCAACTTTGGAGCAGAAACCCATTAAGTATTGTCCCAAGAAAACATTGGATATGCTAAAACACTAAAACTTTACAAAATGTAACTGCATAAACCATATTAAACTGCCGCTTAGCCAATTTTTGTATTTTCTTTGGATCTATAGCAGTTTTCCATGTCTGAAGAGTTCCCCCCCCGCACAATAGACCATATTAGGTCCTTTAAAATAGCCTGATTTCTCTGTAAACTGGAGTTGATCAAACTGATATGAAAAACTTAAATGGGCATTTGATCCCTAAACATTCTTAACCTAAACCTCTTCCCAAGCCCCTCAAGTATTCAGTTAACTTATGATTTTTTAAAAATTTTCACAGAACATTTGTACTTTTTGATTAAGTCAGTAGAGTGAGTGACAATGGATCTGAAACAGGGTTGGATGTTTAATTTGATCATTATAGCCAAAGCTATTTTCGGAAGTTGTATATGAGCATTTATGCTGCAAAATGTAAGTCTTCCTCCAATCAAAAGGAGTTGGAAAAAAGTTTCATATAAGCCAACTTCTTCCATAAGTATCTACTGCAAGATTTCATGAGTTCAGTGATGTGTTTGATACAGTGGATATGGAGAAAGTACTGATAAAGATGGGAATAAGCACAAGAACTGAAAGTTGGGTAAGGAGTAACTAAAGGAGAGACAATAGTAGATTGCATATAAGGCAAATTACTGGGCTGGAGAACCTTATTTACTGTGGGGAGGGAGAGTAGTTCATAGAATCACAGAAGTAGGGTCGGAAGGGACCTTGTAGATCTTCAAGTCTGACCCCCGGCCTGGGCGGGAGAAAAGACTGGACTCAAATGAGTCCAACCAGGTAGTCATCAAGCCTCTTCTTAAAGATCCCCAGGGTTGGAG
>NW_017728931.1:31320756-31393247 GCF_001723895.1 Crocodylus porosus
AAGAAGGGAGTTTCCCATTCTATAAGTGTGCTGCTGGTTTCTACTGCCTAAGTGCAGCACCCTGCACTTGTCAGTATTGAAACGCATCCTGTTAGTTAGTCGAGGATTGTTCTTGGGACCAGTTTTACTTAATATTCTCATTAATGGCTGGCACAAAAATAAAAAGTGCTGATGACTCAAAGTTGGGAAGCCGTGTCAGTACAGAGGATGATCACTCAGAATGACGTAGAGAGAGAAATGGATGATCTTGAAAGGTGATCAAATAGAAAAGGGATGCAAAATGCCAGATCATGAACTTAGAAACTAATAACAATGATCTCCAGTAAAAGATAGGCAAGGAAATAACAAAGAGAGAGACTTGAGTGTACCAACCAATTATGGCATGATAATAATGAGTCAAAATTAAGACACCCAGGAAAGAGGATATGTCTGTAGGATGCATTGGGCTTGGTATTTCCAACCATTAGACACTGGAGAAACCTTGTCTGGCAGGTGTACTGTTTTTGGCACCTATGTTTGAATCTACCTTTCTTAAACAGGTGCAGAGAAAGGCTTCTAAGACCATCAGGAGAAAGAATAGTCTACCTGATGTAAAGAGACTAAAAGAGCTTGGCTTGTTTAGCCTAGAAAATGAAGAGTGAGAGGGCATGTGATTGTTGTTTATAAATACATCAGGGGGTAAACAGCAGGAAGGGAAAAGAACTATCTGAGCTAAAAGAAAATGTTAGCACAAGAACAGATGGGGATAAATTGGTCATGAATAAATTTAGGTTGGAAATTAGAAACAAATCACCAGAGTGAGGCTGTGGAACAACTTCCCAGTTGTTCTAGTAACCTGGGCAAAAATCCTACTTAGGATGGAGCTTGATGATAAGTTTGGGGGAGGGGGAGTGATGGAAGGAGAAGGGTATGATATGGCTGTGTGTGATACCAGAAAGCTGGATCCTGTGACTAGGTACATCCCCTCCAAGCCCCTTCTCCAAAGAAGTTGTAATGAAGTACAAAAAGACCTAAGTTTTTTCCATTGGAAGCATGTTAAGTCTGAGTTGAGCTTTGTTCCAGCGTGATAGTTCATAGACTATATACAAGTTCTCTTCCTGTGAACAGAGGTCAAATGGTGATTCCTTCTTTCAAAAACTTTAGTTATAGCCCCACCAGCATTCACTGAGGAATAATTCACAGAAGGTTGTTGCACAAAATAAATTGCTTGCCATAAAATGCTTTGCATTCAGACAACTTTTTTAATGTAAATGATTTAGTGTCTTAAATTGCCATAATGAATCTGCCTTGGAACAGGAGTTAATCTACTTACTAATGACTTTCTTCACTTTAAGGCTGACATGTTCCAAACAGCCCAATCAAGGAGCTAAGAAACAAGGAGAGGGATAAGATTTGGGGCCTTCCACTGCTCCAGGGTGTTTTTGACCCGCTGCCACTCGGTCATTTCAAGGCTAGCACACAGCTAGGGGAGGCCCCTCTCTGATTCTAAATAATTGAGAATTTACAAACTCATTAGAGCAGATATGAGACCCTATTTACTCATTGTGTGTGGGTCTCATGCAAAATGCCGTCTTTCAGAAATTACATGCCTCATCTCAGCTGGAGAAGTCCCTAGGATACAGACATCTGAATGATCCTTGGAGCTCATCCCAGTGGCAGGTTAAGCTAAGGAACTCCCACAGAAGCACTTTGAAAGCAAGGGGTGATAACAAGACATTATCATTACTCACTGAAGTGGAGTATCCCAGAGTTAGATGGAGGGGCAAAAGTTGTTAAGTACTGGTGAAATTTCTCTAGCAATTCCTTGCTGTGTGTCCAAATTACAAAGATAACATTGATGTACCTGAGGTACACCCGGGGGATAAGAGAGCAACTACGGAACAGACAGATATCAAGATCTGTCATAAATATGATGGCAGATTGGGCAGGAGAGGAATGTGCATGCCCATGGCAGTGCCTTTCATTTGGAGGGATAGGGAGTCCCCACATCTGAAATAGCTGTGTGGGAGGACAACATTTTGCATGATGACAATGTTCTTTATGGCTTATGATCCATCCTCATGGGGGAAGTTGGTGTGCAGAGATGTGAAATCAATGGTGGCTAATATAATGTGTACTGGCAGCTTGTCAATAGAGCCCAAATTCTTAAAGAATCGTTGGTGCTTTTCAAATAGGTGGCAGTTCTTGTGCTACATGGGAATAAGATAGTCAACATACTAAGAAACTCCCTCTGTGATGGTGCCAATGCCAGAGATAATGGGTTGCCAGGCTTGTAGATTTGGGTAATAAGGAAAACTTAACTGGCCTAGATTCCCAGGAGTTGGAAGCAGTAATCCTCTCTGGTGTTTTCAGAGGTAGATCCTTTAAGAGTTTATCTAGTTCCTCCTGGCATTGTGCCATGGGATCCTCTATCAGGAGTTAGTAAAACTTTGTGTTGGAAAGTTGTCTCAGCTTCCCATGTGTATGCTGCTTTGGCTGTAACAGCAGGGTCCTCCTCCCCTTCCTCCCCCTGTTATCAGCCTGTTGTAGGATAATATCCAGGTTTTTAGGGCTGAATATGGCTCTCCCATCCACAAGACTGAGGTTGTAATGTAAATATGTTGTTGCTTTTTGGCAATCTCAGAGTGGGCACAGAGCTGGAAACAGTTTTATATACAAGTTCAGAGTGAGGCTGCAGCCCTCAAATAGCACGAGGAGGACAGCTCCTGGACTCCATGCATAGGTCTGGCCTGTGGAAGGTTCATCACTTATATACCCTCGTGTGCTGGCTCCTTGTCATAGAAATATTCCTCGGTCTTGGCAGTGAGAAAAAGCCTTAAGTTCTCCATGCAAATGCATCGTATCGAGTTGTGCAGTATGCAGAAAGGATTGTACAAACACCCCAGCTGGGCTGAGAGTGTGGTTGATTATATTACCATGGTTTGTAGAATTGTTGTTGGAGCATGCAAATTTGGGAAGTTTTACCTCCTTATTCCTTATTGTTAGTTCTGCAAGTCTGGTGTTGACCTGTTCCTTTTGTCTGTACAGAACACTGATAAGGTGGTTTCTCAGTTTCTGGGAGAGTGTGAAACACAGCTTGTCGGAATAGGTTGTGTGATATGTAGAATGGAGTGGATTAGTCACCTGGAGTCCCTTGAAATTAATTCGCTTCTGTCTGGACAGCAGAAAGATATCTGAGCAAGTTTCTTGTGTAGTTTGCGTTCCATTTCATTCAGCTGAGTGTGGTGGCATACATGAGCAGAGAGTGATTTGACCAAGTTAATCTAAATTCAGGCAGAAGGCAGGGTAGATATATATCTTTTACAGACTAGATAAACAAGATATTTGAGGAAAGAAGAGCCAAACATGCAAAAGCAAGAAGAATCCTCAGGAAAAACTCCATGCTACAGTCAGGACCGTTAGATATGAAATTCACATGTGGTAAGTGTGGGGGTCTGGAGAATAGGAGTGGGTGCAAAAACTACCCTGATCATTCCAGCAAACAACCTGGAATTTCTGAAGACTGTGGGCCTTTTCCCAAGCATGTCACATTTAACAATGATGGACCTTTCATCATGGGTGAAGCCTTGGTGCTGCAAAGCTTTATCAAGCAAGCTTTGCACCAACATGAAGAAATGCTCATTTCTGTTGTTAAAGTCTTTGTAATGTGGGATGGACAGGCATATATCTCATCAAGAGCCTCTTACATTGCTTGGTGGTAACCCTATCTCTGCTGTAAATTGTCAGGCACATTCTGTATGTTGCCAAGCCTTGATCTATCACAGCAGCACCTTCCTTGTAGCATCACAAATCTCTGATATCAGCTCTCCATAACAGTAACCTCAATAGTTGATCTATCAACTCCAGTTTAGTTATCTGCTGACAGCACCAACTGGGGCTTGTTGGGGTAGTTACAGAAATGTCTTTCCTCATGCTGAGAGGAACTGTTCTTCTGTAAAGACCCTCTATTGTTGCTCTGAGTGAATTCTGTCTGGCACTCCAGGAAGGAGTCCTCAGCACACTGAAGTTCCACGGCCGTCGGTGGTCTTCCCAGTTCCACATAAATATCCTGCCCCTCCAGTCGGTGCTAGTTCCCCAGTCCAGAAATGGCACTCCATCTAATGAGCCGTTAGTCAATAATACCCACGGAAGTCATTGCTGTTTTGTTTTATCCACCTACTCCTGCATCTGCCATCGTATCTTGGTGTCTCCAAACTGCTCTGAAGCAGCCGAGCCAAATCCAGACGGCTGCATAACTGCCAATACATATGCATTAAATCATGTTGTATTCATGACTTTTATGATTGTAGCACTCGGTATTATGTCATCCACGATGTCTGATGACAGTTCAAAACCACAAAATGACAAGTGAAGTGTGGGATGCCAGAAGAGGCATCAAGAGACTTTGATTCAGTCTAAGTCCTAGAATTCATGTAGGTTGTTGTAGGCATCCCACAATGCACAGCATGAAAAATCTCAAAGCATAGAGCTGAGTGACAGAATGGGGCCCCAAATGCTGCTGTTATTTGAACATGTTTGGAGCTGAGCGTATTCAGTAATTACAGGGGAATTACCAACATAAACCAGTGTGGTCACAGGTTGATAGCATTAATGTGCTGCTTGTGGAGTCCATAAATGAATCTTATGTAACATCTTTCTATAGGCAGATCTTGAGAATCGACTGTGCCCTGATCTCCAAAATTTGGTCACTTTAATTGTAAGCCAAATCAATTGGGAGATAGAATTTAAAAAGAAAAATTAAAACAGGAATGGGAACTGTTTAAAATTACGTTATTAGATGCCCCTAAATCTATCCTCTTTTTAAAAGTGTCTTCCATCAGCAAGGATATGAAAATAGCTATAAATATCTATACATAAATAGCGGGGGGAAAGAAGCTGATTGTGACTAACATGAAACAGAAGTGAAGAACTGCGGAAAAGGTATACTGGTAGTAAGGTGACATGAGAAGAAATCTATGGCTAAAAAGAGTTAAGGGAAGCTAGGAGTTTCCTAGATATACTAGGTACAAAAGAACTCTTACAATCACTAAAATGAAATGGTATCATGGTCAATAATAACAGAGAAAAGGATGGAGTGTTCAATAAATATTTCTGTTCTATGGATGAGACAAAGCCAAATGACACATTCATATATGGTATTAATTAAACTCTTTCTGTTCAGTTAACTAGGGAGGATTTTAAACAGCAACCATTAAAGCTGGACGTATCTAAATCATCAGGTCCTAATAATGTACATCCAAGAGTTTATAAAAAGCTGGCTGAGGAGTTCTCTGGATCATTAATGCTGACTTTGTTGTTGGTTGTTTGTTTAATTAGTCTTGGAGGATAGGAAGTTCCAAAGAACTGGAAGAAAGCTAACGTGCTAATATCTAAAAAGGGTAAATGGGACAACCTGGGTAATTATAGACCTGTCAGCTTGACATCTCTTCTAGGCAAAATAATGGAACTGTTCGTCTAGGACTTGATTAATAAAGAATTAGACAGGATGGGGGGTAATGTAATTAATGCCAGTCAACACAGGTTTATGAAAAATAGATCTTGTCAGAGTAACTTTGATAACTTCCTTTTGTTAAGATTAAAAGTGTGATAACTAACAAGATTGATGCCTATACTTCTGTAAAGTACTTGACTTGATACTACACGGAAGTTTTTACTAGAATGATGCACAATAAATGTAGCACATGGTAAAAAGCATTTAAAACTGCCTTACTCAGAGGTTCCAAAGGATATAAATAAGTGATCATAATCAACAGACTGCATTTCAAGTGGGGTCCTTAGGAAATCCATTCTTAGCCCTGTGATAGCTAACATATTTATCAATGACTTGGAAGAGGAGCAAAATCATTGTTTATGAAGTCTGAAGTGATGGAGGGAGAAATAATGAAGAAGCCACTGATACAGTGGGTTTGGGATAGTTTGGCAGCTGGGAGGCAAGGGGGCTGTGGATGGGGGCACCAGCGAGGCTGGGGGTAGTGGTGAGGAGGGGAATTAGAGGAACAAGCAGGCCAGGGGGCTGTGGGGGAGGAGTGAATATCTGTGTTCTTAAAAGGAGACCCATTTTTTTTAATGGAATCAGATGGTTAATAGAATCAAATCACCATTTCCCAAAGTGATTCCAGTAAGAGGAATCCACTGTATTATGATTGTATTTGACAACAGTGCGGCTGCTGCTGGGATGCTATGCCTACCTGAGTGTTCATTATTTCAAATGATGTTGATGAAACTGCAAAAGGCTTGGAGAAGAGCCTTGAGAATGATTAAAGGCTTAACTCCCCCCCCCAATATAGTAAAAGATTCAAGACCGTCTGTCTGCTCAGCTGACCAAAGATAAGTTTGAGGAATGATGTGATCACATTCTACAAGTACCTACACAGGGAAGGGAAAATTGATACTAGAGGCTCTTTAGTCTAGCATACAAAGATTGAGCAAGGGCTAGTATTTTGAAACTTGAAGCTGAATAAAATCAGATTTGGAAATAAGGACTACATTTTATATAATACCTGGAGTAATTAACCACTGTGACAACTTACCAAGAGCTGTAGTGGATTTTCCATTGATAGAAATGTTTAAGTAAAACTAGATATTATTTTCTTCCCTAAAAAATGTTCTACTTCAGAGAATCTGTTTGGGGAAGTCCTATCTCTAGCATTAGATAAAAAGTCAGACTAGATGATCATACAAGACAAAGCTTTGACTAAGCCTTCAAAGCCTGCCTTTCTGGAGAAGAATTAAAGTTAGGGGCGGGGGGGGGAGGATTTAGATGTGGAGAAGAAGAAGTAGGTCTTTGGCATCCTGCTTCATAGTCCTAACTTATATTTTTGATACAAGTAACATAATGGGGTATCCAGTGGTTAAATTAATGTGCATAAAGTGTTTTGAGACTTAGGTGGAAAAACACTATGAAGTACCAACTAATAATGTTTTCCTAACTGAAGCTTGTCAAATGCTAAAATAAATTGTTACTTGGGGAATTTTTGACCCAGTAGATTGTGAGAAGTTCCTTGGAGGCTTTCTACCTCTCCTTGATGTGATGCATCTGCTATAAAATGCTGTTGCATTCCCTCCTGTCATCAGTTTTCAAACAGTAATTCATCCCTGTTCCTATTAAACACTAAAGGGATCTTAATCAACAGTAAAAGCCACAGCTTCCAGAATTCATATGTTTTTAAAAAAAAGTCTATTTCAACTTTTAGAAATGCAGGAAAACTTCATGTTGCTGGGGAAATTTGATACAAGGATATACTGTAGAACATAATACTTTCTTTTTTGTTTATATTGAGAACCCTGGTCTTGAATTTTCTATTTCTGTTGTGTTAACCTTGGCATATTATTTCACCATTTCAGATTAACTCTTTGAATATTTTACTATAATATTCTACAGCATGACTGTTCTTAAAATAAGGTGAAACTTCAGTGTGCAGTTCAGGTACATGGGCCCAATAGGGAAAAGTAACTGAATTCTGAACACCTGAAATTTGTTGCCGAACACAGACACCTAAAACTAGAAAGCATTCCAAATACTTTGGCCTTAATATACATCTGGTGAATACCACATTTCTTCATGTACATGTTACAAACATCCCAATAGTATAAATGGATCATACAGTAATTGGTCTTAATGTGCTTCTACATTAGTTCCCAAAAGTTTTTCTGGGGCAATTCAAAGGCCCTAAACCCTATGTTCCTAAAGGACTGCCTCCTCTCACATGCCCTGTCACAATCCCTAAGGTCATCCCAGAGTAACATACTACAAGTATCAGTATATCAAGTCTGCCTGGTGAAAATGCATGGGAGATCATTCTTCCCAGTTACTTCTCAGCTCTGGAACTTCTTTCCTCTTGAGGCTCACCAGAGCCCAAGCCTGGATATCTTTCAGAAGCTTAGTAAGAAGCTTCCTATTAGGGGAAGGCATTTACCAAACAGCTAGGATGAGATGTTGTTTACAGGGTCTCTGTCTATATCTTGGCATGCTAATTCCCTATTACATTGTCTTCCTTTTTTTATCACTTCCCTATTCTTAAGTTTTCTGTTTTCTTACTGTAAGCTGCCCTGAGCCTTTGTTGGGGAAGGCGGGATACAAATCAAGTAAATAGTATCCTTCGTGCTGCAATTTAAGTCCATGGCATTTAAAATACACCAAATCAAAATGCCAGGATTTCACTGATCAATTCATGTAAGGGATTATATAACACAGTTGCTGTATAATCAGTGTTTCGGGAGATCCTTTGCAGTACTAAATTTACATTGTTAGATGGCAAGTGAAGAATGGGGCTTCACATATTTAACCACTTGCATGTGTGGGACTCCATCTAGCAGCGAGTCATGAGCCATCTGGTTATACTACTGGATATTCAGAGTGTGTAGAGGAGGCTACTGCAATTGGGTGATGTCCCATGAGCAAGTGCTTTGAACCATGAATGAAAATTGTACAGATCTGGAAACTTTCAAATCTGCATTACAGCTTTCATGTCATTTCTTCTCTGTCAAGTATAAAACTGAAGGGGATTCTTTACATCTGATCTCCAATTTTAAAAAGTTCTGCTTTTGCTCTCAGCAAGAACAAATATTCTTTAAGCAGGAGATGAGTTGGTTTTGTTCCCAGGACTGTGCAGCCTCACCATGGCTTAATTTTAATCAGTATAGTATGAGAGGTATAAAGGGTGCAATCTTGTGTATGTGTGCACACATGTGTTTGTGTGGCTAATGTTTTTTTCCTAATCCAGTGAAGGTTTCAGTCATTCAGTTCAATGACTAAGGATGAGTTTCTACAAACCTAATAGTATTCATGTCATTTCGTGAGAGTTTCAACATGCACTACAGTTCAGAATTGGAGTCAAAGATGTTAAACCCGCCTTTCTCAAATAAACCCGAACTACAAAAATCACTGATAATACCTTGTTAATGAGAGTTTTAACATGTCTGAATGGGGCAAGCTGGGTCTCATACTCTTCCATGTTTAGTAAATGGGCTGGCAAAATATGGTGCGTGTACACCCCATAATCATACCATACCACTGTTCCCTTACTGCCTGTATGCTGGACTTCAAGAAGAATTCCCCTGTTTGTGGTAGTCTTCTCCTCTGAGACCCAGTCCTGTCTATACCTGTGTTTGACTCATGCTTATGCAACTCTGTTCCTGGAAGAACCCCTTTTAACTTGTAGCACCTTCACTTTTTTCAAATGCTACTTTAAAACCCACCTCATCAGAAAATCCTTCTTCTTTTTTACATTTTGTGACCTCATAGCCTTTCCTGTTTTCAGCTGTTGCCCCTTGCCTTATCTTATTGAGACTGTATGCTCCTCAAGAAAGAAAGTGCTTTTACCCTACTCTCTGACCTGCCATGCAAATATATCGCATTATATAGATTGCTAAGTTGAGAACCTATTTAAATTCATTTTGTTAAAATATTTTTAAACAAGTTGCAATCATACTTTTCAATTTTTGCATTCTAAATATATTGCAGTCCTATAACTATGCTCTCGTTCAACAGCTTTGCTTCATTTGTTCTGTTTACCTAGTTGCAGGTCATCTGACTGCTGCTCTCTCCTTGATTGTTGCTGGCTTTTCTGAGATACACAGGAAACATTTTCCTCCAGTGGAACAGACTCTTTCAGGCCGAGTTCTTTTGGTTTCCTCCATGCCTTGTTTCCATCTGGCTCCTCAGTACATTTTACTTGGAGTAGCTGAAGCCCTGGTAACTCCCACCTGTAAGTAATGTAATCAGTAATGTTAGAACATCTTGAATCCTATCACAGAATGACACAAATTCCACATGAACAATTCAGATGACTGTCCTATACATTTTTCCACTCCTGGCTCTCTCTTCCATAGACCTTCTGACCAGATCTATTCCTCACCTGCACTGAAGGAACTTAATTTTTCTTTTTTTGCTGTAGTTCACAATGCTCAATAATGTCCTGTACAATTTAGAGGAATAAAGAATTTGACAATCCTAGCCAGACCATTGGTTCATTAAGTCTAGTAATCAGTAGATTCAGCAAAGCTGATAATTTGACTAGGCTAACTCTCCACCCCTTCCATAATTTACCTTCGTACCTGTGCATTGGCTAGACTCCACAGGTTTCTTTTATACTGAGAAGCAGGAGATTTGAAAATCTGTATTGTTTTAGCTTGCACATCTGCAAATATGGTTAGTATTAAAAAAAAAAAAGTATATAACCCTCATTTTTAAACCCAGTTCAAATAATTGATTATATGACAACCTTACACAGAGAATTCCACAGCATGAATGTATTTGTTCCGAAACATTTTCAGAAATATTCAGATATTATATAAGGTTTGGAAATAACTTGTATGTAACAACTACCATTCTTAGGTGCTAGAAAATGAGGGTCATGGTCTGTGACTAAAAAGGAATTTTTTTCTAGTTTTTATACTTAGCAGTTCCATAGCACCACTTCATCCAATAGATCTTAAGCACTTAACTAAGGCAGGTATACATGGTTTCTAGGTTACAGGCTAAGTACAACAGAAAACAGTGACCTTCACTACTTAGTTTAACAAAGAGAGGGTTAAGATGTGCCTGGATCATGGTCTATATGCACCTATCAGAGAGAAAAATATCTGGTTGCAGAGAGCTCTTTAATGTAGTACATTGAGGCATTAGAAGTTCCAGTTCTGGAAAATGAAAATGGGTGAATTCAAACTAGAAAGAAGGCTCAATTTTTTTTAGTTTGTGACTAATTAACCTTTAGAACAGCTCACCAAGGGACATAATAAATGTTCCATTTTGTGAGTCTTTTTAAATCAAGGCTTCCATGTCTTTCTCTTGCCCTACCAGGAATGGCCTCGTGATTATTCTCTGGTCTGTGTTATGCAGAAAGTCAGATAACATAAGCATCATAATCTCTTGTGGTGTGAAGAAATATGAAGTGGGATTAAGACAGAAATGTTTAGAGATGTACATTAATTCTGGTCATTTCAATTTTTGAGTGCTCAAGATGAGGGCTTGGTCTGATATGCTGAGTCCCTATGGCTCCTGGAGACATCAGTACTCCCATTAGACAATATATTTATGTCCTATACATTGTTTTGCTGCAAGACAGTCTTGTGGTCTTATCTCTTCTTACTTTTAACAGATAGATCTGTTGCCAGGCTGACTTCTCTATGTGAATTATGTTAAAAATCATATTTAAAAGACATTAATATGGCAAAAAGTAAAGATCTTCAATTGAAGACATGCTAGCAAGTTTTCAGTCCATCCTGTGTACTACATGCAGAAGAGGACTTGTGGGATGTATTCAAGTATTTAACTGTCCCAGTGCATATCCACCAGACAACTGAATGAAAATTTCAGAGGTTTCTGAGATTTGGCAAACTTGATATTCATTAATTATTTTTTAACTTCCTAGGCTTTTTATAAAAAACTGAAAAACCATTGGTTTAATGTTAAGGAAGCTTACCTTTGTTTCATCAAGGAAAGAGCTTCTATAGGGTGAAAAAGAATACATAAGCAGTTATAACACATCTGCAACATTATGACGTATTCACACCCTAGTTTATCCTGCAGTTAGTTGTTCCTGTACCCATCTTCTAAGAGAGTATTTCTGTAGAAATGACTATACCAAGCATGAACCAAGCAGCCCACAGTGGCCATTTTTATTCCAAGGTGCAGAAAAAGGAGTAAAATTAGGAAATGATTATTCCTTTGTTAAGGATGCAAATCCAGTGATTGTATTTACTGTGACTGCAATGCAGTTCAACATTTTCAGTGCTCTTCTAAATCCTACCATTTGCCCTCAATGTTGCAAAGTTCAACCACTCTTACAACCAAACAAAGAAGCTGAGTTTAGATGTAAATTGGGTTGTAGGCTGCCAGTTTGATACAGTATTCCTGCTGGGATCAGGTTAATACAAGCCCTGAATCAGTTCAGCAGGAAAAAGAATTCTGCAAGGAATCCATGGCTACCTATTGCTTTATTTAGCAATAATTCTAAAAGTGTTGTTACAAATTAGTTCTATGTGGCAGTGCCATTAGGGTTATTTATAATCTCAGAGATTGTGTGGGGTAATTTCAGTTCTGCAAAGAAATATTCCTGTGTTGAGTATTTGTTGTTTGATGGTTTATAACGCATTAAATTTGTCAGATCTTTAAAATACTAAAGTATGTTTCAAATGTTTTTGATAGTCATGGCTAAAGACCTGAAAAGATGGAAAGCAAAAACTAGAGCAAGGATATATAGAAGCACGAAGAAGCATGCCCACCCCTTGCTCATAAATCCACACATGGCAAAATCTAAACTCAAGACAATGTAGGTACTTTAGAGGAAGGATCTAAGCTAGTTCACATTGGCCATCAGACCTGAGGGGTGGTGTTGTTTGTTTGTTTGTTGTACCTCTCCAAAAACTTTGGGGTACACACAGTAGGGGAGAGGAGACTGCTCTGCTGCAGGATTATGCTGGAGGAAAGGGGGTATTGGTAGCTCCTGAGCAAATAACAGCCTGGAGCAGTCACCTCGCCTAACCCTTCATATTTGTTCTTCTGTAAATACTGTGCTTGCTTACTGTGACGGTTTTGTTAAACAAACAGTTACCAGTTCTGCAGTGTCTGATGCAGTAACCAGCTGTACTATGCCATGCTTCAGTACTTCCAAGTACTAAAGCACAGTGACATGTAAACAGACTCTTTCTGCCTGAGTGTTTCAAAGTACTTTGCAAATGATGAGACTCATAAAAATCAGCTCCATTAATTAAGAGATATATTGGGGATCACTTCATCCACTGAAGAAATGCAGTAGTCTCCATAGTGTAATGATGTAGCTGTTCAATAGCTCACAACAACACTGTGGCTAGGTACAGGTACAGACATTCATAGTTTCATAGTTGGTAGGGTCGGAAGGGACCTGAGCAGAAGGCCTAAGGTGGAATCATTGTAAGTTGCACGGTTTTCTGTAAGCAGCGTAATTTAGATCAGTACTGAAGAGAATGTATGTTCACTCTTTGGTGGGGGGGAGAAAATCTTAGCTCAGGTTCCACCAATTTTAAACCACTCTGTGTGCACCAAACTTCTGTTCTGTTAGGGATATAAACTGGTTTCTGATCACTTATACCTGTAAAAGTGTAATGTCTGCATCTGATCTCTGGGAGAAGCTAAGAATGCAGTATGCAGTTGAAACAGCAGGAATATTTTAGGTAAGTGGGATGCAATCACCTGAGCTGAATTTGGCTAGGATATATGCTTATTGCCTCTCCTCTTGGCTTAAAAGTGGGGGTGAGAGAGGTAGTTCCATTGAAGATCCTAGGGTTTGTCTACATTGCCTTTTCAGCGTCACTGGACTTGCTATGAAGTCCCTGCCCACTCCCTCCTGTTCTATGTGGGCCGACTTCCAGAAATTGGGCCATTTAGCTGCTGTAGAAGGGCCCTAACACATGCAAATAAGTGCTCTCAAGACAGAGTTTGAGAGAACTCTGTGGGCATGCTTAGCAGTACACTAAGGCAGATAGATGGTCTTATTTCCAGAATTTGGTATGGGTGGAGCTGAGAGCAAGTAGGGCATGCTTCTTAGAGGCACTCTGGGGCTCGACATGAAGGCAGTGTACAACACAAAAGTGTTTAGATTTAGGACATTGGCCTTATAATTTCTCAAACTACAGTGTTCCATTATAGTACATCCTGCACTCAATTGACCTTGTCTCCCCTCTCACATGGACATCCCCTTGACTCAATTCTACTTTCACTGTTGACTGCGGTAAAAGTGCCACTCAAAACTCAGTTTTTTAACCTAACTTTTTTGTTCAAAACCTTCATTTGCACTTGCCAATTAAAGATGGGGAGGGGAGTGATTTGAATAGTGATGATTCATGTAGCCAAATGTGAAACTAGGATCTCCTTTTAGCAGCTATCTAATCATGAATTCTTTCCATGAAGGTTGCAGCAATCTCCAGTAAGGAATAGAGATGGGACAGGCTGAAAAGGAGAGACCTTGAGCTGATAAAGCTGGATACAGAGGGACCTCAAAAATACATGATTAGGGAAACTAGAGACTTTAGCCACAGATGAAGAGTGACACCAAAGAGAACAAACAGCTAGAGAAGAAATCTAGGAAACAAATTCTAATAAGGCAGAAGTCTGTAACTAACAGTAAACAATCTGGTAGATGACTTCATCTTCCTTTTCATTATGAGAGTTAGTTTTGCTTAATGACAACAGTTTTTTCCCCCCATATGCACCAAAGTGCAGGAGAAAGTAAGTCCCTCTTTTAAATTTGGCTAAATCACATGGGCTCACTTCCTGCACCCTTGTCATAATTGAATGTTAATAATATTACAAGCTTTCAGTTTGGTTTACTTGACAGTTTTGTAGTTATTCTAGGCTTCAGATTAAAGGTACAACTACTTAAACATTGTAAAAACAAAAAATACAAGGCAGATGATCAGCTACCTACCAGCGGGCGGTGACTGCCTGTTAACGCAACTTTTGGTTTGGAAAGAATTCAGGTCACTGTTAGCCAAGATTTGTATTTGCATCAGACACATAGGTATTTCTAACATTCCCAATGCTCCTGGGAAGAGCTACTCTTGTGTAAGCCCTGACCACCCACTCCTGCCCATATGTACCAATCCCAGAAATGAGTGTGTAAAGCTGTTCCAGGGGTGCTACCCACTGCTATTATCACATCCATGGTTTTGAATTCTTTTACTTTCTCCTGCCTCTGATCACTGTGCTAGGAGCAGCAGGGTGAGCGTTAAAACCCACAATACCATTTCTGAGAGGCTGGAGGATCAGTGTTTACATTAGGGGTTTTGGGGATGCGAGTAAGGGAAAATAAAAAAAAAAATCCCGAAGAGGCATCTTTGCCCATCATCACTGGGAACATTTATGAAGTTGGAAGACATTTAGAAAATATTAATATGTCACACACATTCAAACACCATTCCAAACACTAATCATAAGAGCCTTATCTACACTAGTACTCCCATTATTGCTAATGCTAACAGAGCTGGATTGCTGCTGGAGCCAACAAAACCCTGTAGAGATGTTTCACTGTGCCTGTTTCCTTACTTACCGTGTGAGGTTTTAGACTAAGCTGTAAGAGATATTGAAGTGGTTGGATGGAAAGTGCTATATACATGGAAAGTATTATTTTAATGAGGTGACTGATACGGGGTGCTATAATGTTCAGTTAAAGTAGCCTTAACTTAACTCAATGCCCCATTGAAGGGGTACATTCTAATAAGTACATCTGCCTTCCATAGTAAGCAGGTTGCAAAGTATATATGAATATGGTGAATGTAGGATTGGATTTTTGTCTTTCCCAAGTAATTTCATTTCTATTTTACCTTTCTTCTGGCCAGTCCAGTGACCTTTTTAACTTGTACAACTTGTAAACTGTCTTTTCCAAAGGTTCCCTGCTGTCATTCAGGCTTGTGCCAGATGGAATTCAAGGGATCTCCATGCATTTTTTAACCCTCTTCAATGGAGCTGGCTGTTTTATGGGAGCTTTCATTGTTCAGACAACATATGCAGGCTCTCAAGGTAAGGAATGTGCTTGTGCTGTGTACTTCTGAACACAGTTGTCTAATCCTATTGACTATTGATTTGGGGAAGCATGTAACAGCATACGAGTAGCTGCCAAAGTTTTATTGATTTGCTTTCACAATTAAGATAGAATTAAGATAGGAAATAGACTTGCAGCTGTATTCATCAAATTTTAATGAGTCATCTTACTTTTGATAGGTGGAGTAATTAGAGAATGCCATCTTGCGAGGAGCCCCATGCATTCTTTTCTGAAATCATGAAAAATAAATTGGCCATCAAGCATCCTTACCCGCTAGAATTTGCAGCACACATATACACGCACCATCCATGTATACTTAGGAATAATTTAAATAGCTATGAAAACGTGTTCAGTACTTTAGAAGAGGGTCAGAAGGAAACATGAAAGATAAGTTTCTCAAATATGTATTTCCCTACCTCAATATAGGTTTGAGGGCAAGGAAAAACAGGTTAGCCTGACATTTTTCAATGCTGGTCAGGGGATTTAGCCACAGAATCCCAGGTCCTTAGAGATTCTGATTCTCACTGATAGCAGTAAAACTTAGGAACCTAAAACCTTTGATTTCAGCCATAGAGCCTCTGAAATTAATACGATAACTCTTAACTAAATGCTGCAAGCCTACACTGTGCCATCTTTAGTCAAGAATAGAACTTCACTCTGCGGGTATTTTTGTCAACCACAATTGGAGGCGTTTCATTTTTCATACACAACTTCTACCCAATATACCAATATTTTGCAACAAGATATTTTCCCAGAATTTCCATCCCACTCAGAAAAGTACAAAAATTCCCAGAGAAGCTATTCTTATTGTGTGTTTTGACCAAATTTTGCAGATTGAACCCAGTATTTATTGTTAGTCTGAACTGCTGGATATTTCTCTGAGGTAGGATATGTTGCAGGGGGAATTTAGCAGGTAATTTTATTTTATTTTTTTCCTTTTTACCTGATGAGCTGTTATTAGATGCAGTTCTGTATGTAGGAGTTTTGTTTTATATGTACATTTAAAAAAATGGGAGTGCCTTAGAAGCTAGGTGTTCCTCTGTTTATACCTACAAAATACAGGTTACTGTGTTTAAAACATGAAGTTCCCCACACTGCTTCATTTTCATAAACGTGGTCATTACCACCTTACAGAAAATTACTCTTTGTTTACATTTTGCTGCTGCTGGATCTAATCAAAACAAACCTGTAATTTAAAATAGATGCATATTTTCAGAGCTGTATTGAGTTTAAGTTGCATTTCTTATAGATTTCATCTGGCGGACAGTGCAACCAAAAAGTGTATAGCAGTGAAAATATATGTTAGGAGATATTAATCCAGAGGTGGGCAAATATTTTGGCCAGAGGGCCACTTGGGGGTTAGTATCCTCCCCCATCCCCCCCACCCCAACAGCTCACCAAAACTCCCTAAGAGACTCCCATGCACGGCCACAGGGCTGGGGTGGGGCCACGGGTGGGAAGGGAGCAGCATCTGGGAATGGGATGGGCAAGTGGCGCCGGGACTGGGAGTGGGATCAAAGGGCAGTAGCAGTGCGGGGCTGGGGCCCAGGGAAGAGCCATGATCTGCTCCTTGCTTACCCCTGCAATGGTTTCACAGGCAGGGGTGTGCAGGGAGTGGATCACAGCTCTGACCTGGGCCACAGCTTTGTGCTGTCATCACCCAGCAATCCTGGGGTCCCAGTGGAGACTAGCCAAGACCTGCACGGGCAGGGCACATGACTGGGTGGACAAAATAAGGATGCAGGTAGGTAAGGAGGCACTTCCAGGAGCAGGCAGGCCCTACCTGGGATCAGGATCACTGAGCAGTGACAGCAAAGGGCCGGGGTCCAAGGCAAAACCATGATCCACTCCCTGTACGCCCCTGCCTGTTTTTCATTCACGGATCTGTTCCGTGGCCAGGGCTGAGATCTTGCAGTGGTGACCACATGGTCCAGAGCTGGGGCAGAGCCACAATCCACTGCCTGCTTTGTCCTGCCCAGGGCATGTGGGCAGTGGATCACAGCTGTGCCCCTGTTTGTTTCAGTCCACACTGTCACCACTGCAAGATGCCAGCCCTGGAGCAGCTCCCTGCCCTGCCTGCCCCTGGCTTAGTCACTTAAGTCTTTCATTTTTATAGGAGTTACATGGCTAAATCCCCTAGCTACCTTTGAAAAACCTCAATCCATATTTTTGCATCCATTGTGGAAATTATCATTCCCATGAGTGAATGATGCACAGCTACTCCAAATGACTGCTCCACAAAGATAACTGTGGTTTTCAGAAGTGGGTCAGTTAAAGTTTGCACTCAAAGGTTTGATTACTCAGAGATGAAGTCTTATCCCAACTTTAAGTATGAGAAACCGTGGTGAGAAATTAAGGGAAAATCTCCTCAATGGAATCCTGTTGTCCTTGTCAGAACCCTCAGATATGAGACTTCCTTCATCTTCACGTGAGTAAGGTATTTCCAGTGTCTCAGGATTTCATTCTAAAATGAGCTTCATTGGAAGCTCTTCTACTGCATCCTCTGTTCATCAAGACCAGTTTGCCTATTTCCGGTGACCGCTGCTGGAATGATGCGTTAACATTTACATTATCTTTAAACTCTTGAATCTCTTGTCACTACATATTTAACTGCTGCAGTATTTGCTCCTCACTTCAGCCAAATTTTGATGATGATCACCCATAAAATGGGCTAGGCTTGTTCATAAAATGTGCAGACCTTTTGAGCTGAGGATAGAGTAATACTAGAAGATAGTGTTTTGCCTGGTTTCAAAGGGAAATGCTTTCAAAACTTAGGTTGCAGTTCCATCATCGTTGCGCTGCTAGTAATAATGAAAACAAGGTCCCTTTTTCCAATCTGTTTCATTTCATCTGCATGATTCGACTGGTTGTACTAGGCCTTATACTGTACTCTGATGTAGTCCTTGGTCACTTTCCTTTGCGCTCATATTAATAAGTAACACAAGAAAAGTAGTCCTCTTTACTTAAAAAAACAAACAAACAAAAAAACCCTCTCCCCCTCCCAAAAAACCCCTTCAAAAACTTCCAGATCTCTGTCAGTGTGGCCTCCTTTAAATGTTAAGAGCAACTCAACCAGTGTCAGTTCACCAGCATTGATGCCAGCCATGCCTCACTCCCTCAGAATTTTAAGCTCTATTTTTAAGGCAATCTACAGAAGTTTGTAAAACAACCAATAGATGAACAAGTCCTGGGATTTGGGGAAAACACAACAGCTTGAAATGGATGTTTTTAAACCTACTTAATCAAAGAGCATTTAGATTGGGTTCTGATGACCAAACTCGTGCTCTGTTGCAATTAAGGGGTTGACATGTAAATCGTGCTGTTGTAAATTGTGGCAAGGTTCATCGTAAGAATGTTTTGCTACACAATGTGCCATAGGTCAGAATTACTGAAACCTAAATTATTTTGGGGTCCCCTCATCCCTAATTTAGATGGAATCTAGACTCTTCTGAAGTCATTCAGGAGATACATATTTTATCATCTTGGAGGATCTAATTATGTGAATTACACTGCTGGGCATGGAAGGTGTTGATTAAATTACTTAAACCTTTTTGGATCATGCTTCATGTCGCTAACTTACAGGATTTTATTGGCAAAGTTGATCATATATCAGTCACAGAAAGTCTAGGCTGCATTAATCATTTTTACGCATCTATGGAGGATGGTGTGAATATGATAAAATAAGACTTTTTGAAAACTGACGAGTGCAAACAGATGACGGGTGACAGTGATATTTTCAGTACAAGCTGGGAAACTGATTTCTTTTGGATCTTTTACCTCTCCTAACATTTTAATGGAAGAGATGCAAGACAAAACCTGTCCTCCTATGCTAATCACTTCAGAATAAGTTTCTCTATAAGTATTAATGTAAATATATGATAGGAGAAGAGGGTCAGAATGTAGGAAATTGGCCCAGATTTTCTTTCTGCTGTAATCTTTGGTACGAATTTTCTCGCATATGGGTTCTAACTTATTGTGTGATAATAAATACCAAAATATGAAACAGCAAAAGGATGTTTCTTGCAGTCCAGATGGCAGTGTCCACTGATGCCTATTTAATAAATAACAATTGAAAGCAGTATGTACTGGGGTTTAAACTGAGGAGTAAATACATCCTATAACAAGATGAACTGACTGATGGAGATCTCTTAGATTTTAAATTTCAAGGTGAAGGACTAATGGTGATGTGGTTCTTTGTTGTTGTTGTTATGTTGTTGTTTTTTCAAATGTATGGCCTTAGTAACAGGTTAGAAGTAAGTGTCCAGGTTACTCACTTCACTTTACAAGAACAACATCAACTTTTCTCTGTGCCTAAACAGATCTTCTGAATTCTGTTGGGATGATGTTATGATGGTCCTCCTTCTTCCTGGCCATTTTGCAGGCGCAAGTATCAGGTCATCCTTGAATTCAGGATAGTCCAAGGACTACCTTATGCCTGAGTTTTGCATACAGTAGGAAGGCAACAAGCTCTCCTGTCCAACATAGTCTTTACCTGTCTATATTCAGGGCCAGACTCCACCTCTTCACTTTTATTTGTTTTTAAATATGGCCTCCTATTACTGTATTATCTGAACTTCTTCTATAAATAATTCACCTAACCTAAAAGGAAACATTCCTTACAATATGAAGAGGTATCTTTATTATGTTCAACAATGTGAATTGCCAATTGAGAATTTTCATGTTGGAATAATCTAGGAAACAATGGAACTGTGTGGTGTGAGCCTAAAAAGGCCCCTGACATACTTTGCAATTAAGGTACTGTTAACTTGTCAATTGTACCATAAATATTAACCCTGCCACATATTTAAGGAATTAATGGCATGACAAAATGGGAAACGGGCCAGTAAAATAGTCCTCAAAACGTGTAACATTTTTGTGGGAGGTTTTCATCACGCCTTAAATTGAACATGTGTAAGGGTAACCAGGGCTCATTGAAGTTTTCTGGTGCAGTCCTGGATTTGGGGCCAACAGTCAGCTGTACCAGAGTGTTGAGCTGGCCCCTGTGTGTTCCCAGGACTGGAGCTGATGATCAGCTGATTGTTGGCTTGTTCAGCTCAGTTTGCTACAGGGGGAGCCCAGGATTATAATCCCGAACTCCCACTGAACTGGCAAATAGAAGTGGTCTGACTAGGATCTGATCTATGATCCCAGAATTGTGCTTTCTGCCATGTACATGTGGCATGGCAAGAGGCATGATTATTAGAATAAGGAATCAGATCCCATTGTGCCATCGAATGAACATGTACCAGAGGCCTAATTCCCAATGAACAAGTAACTGCAGGACAACCCCCATGACTTCTACTTTTGTTGTCAAATCTAGTAGAAAAACCACAGATTAGCTCAACATGGACACACCAGTGGATCCAGGCATAGATACTGTAGGCCATCAGTGTCCAGGGTATTGGGTCATATTTTTCCTGTGATTTATAAGACACTTGGCTTCCACTTAAAATAAAAGTGTAAACTAAAAACAAAAAAGCTATTAGATTATCTAGATTATCTAGGTTTAGAATAAAATCTTGAAAATATAACATGACTATAATTCATGGAGGGATGCCTGACTTTAGACAGTGTGAAACAACATCTCTTAGCTGCCCCTTGCTACTCAATAGTTTTAGCTACAGTCCCATTGCTTTGAGAGTCCTAGAGACACATCGTAATAAATGGCTTTGGCTGGTGCAAGTGGAAAAGGAATATACTGTAAAACTTGTACATTTTTCTTTGGGTTTTTTTTTGGGGGGGGGTGGAAAATTCAGATTTTTCTCCCAAAAAATCCCTCCCAAAAGTTGTGTTTTGTTGTTCTTGTTCAAATCAGATACTTTCCATGGAAAGGAATTTGTTTTCATTGAAATAAAACTTAAAAACTGATTTAACAGATTCAGACTGCTGCTAATGCTGCACTGGTACTTTTCAACCAAGAAAGCCTTCTAATACAGTTGAGGACCTCCTTTTTATCAGCCAAAGGAAGGGAAGGGAGCCTCACTTCTGCTCCCACTTTGAGTAGAGCTGGGGCTATGATCCAGGAGCAGAGCTGTAAAAAGTGAAGCCTTTTCCTGACTTGCCTAGGGATCCGGAGTATTTTATTTCAGTCCTGCAGATGCAACTTAATTTTTTTAATCTGTAAATTTAAACCTAATTCTAGGTTGAAAAAGTTTGTCTTTTTGTGCCTTCATTGTGTTGATGGTGACTTGCACTGTGCTCTGCATGTGTCTGCATGGGACAGTTGTAGGGCTTCTGAGAGAACTCAGGCACCAGAAGCAGTCAAAACCGTATTAGCCTGGTGCTCCACCTAGGCTGATTTGCCCTGCTCCTAATGCAGATATAGTGTTTCTAGTATGCAGTTTAGCCCAGATTATCTCTAAGCAGTGCTGGGAGCTCTCTTCTGAAGGCCTCATGGGAGATCTGGGTCTGGCTACTCTTGTCTATGCTGCAGCAATGGCATGTCGTGGCATTAAGGGCTCTGTTCACACCCTGTCCGCCTGAGTATGCTGGTGTTCTCCAGAGCTGGGAAGTTCACTAGTGAAGCTGCTATGGGTTCATCCCCAAGGTCTGCTTGCAGGCCAACTGAAAGTTTGAAGGCTTGAGGAGGGGCACAGCAACCACACAGATGCATTTCTGGTTCAGAGTATGTTTGCATATTCAGGTGAGCAGAGCATTTTGAGGCTCCATCATCCCCTTGATGTCAGAAAACACCACTGCTGTGATATAGACATGTTCACTGAGTTAAGTGCTATCCAAGATCAAAATGGAAAAGTGGGGTGGGAATGGGGAGAATGATCAAGTCCTTTTTCTCTGGGTCTAAGTCACAGAGAAGGTTGGGGCAGGGTACAGAATGGATCCAGGTCTCAAGTCTTAGTCCAATATCCTATCTATTAGCTCATGCTGCGTGACAGTGTACTTTTGCTCATAAATAGAAGGCTTTTATCTCCAGCACTAATTATATGGTGCCAATCACCAGCACTAAAGCAATCTTGAGGTACTCAGTGTTTAGACTCTTCTTTTGGAAGCAACAGACTGTAATGCATAGAGGTAGAACAAGAGTCTTTTTTTTTTTTTAATAATTCAGTAGTATTTTAAGTGCATATTTTCTGTTCAGAATCTATTGTAAACTGAGTTCCATTATGCAGCTCCTGCTGCTCATATAGTTAGACCAGCAGATGTAAATAATCTAACAGACAGTGTGAACTCTGCTTTGACAAGCTGTAGTACAGAACCCCATGCTTGCTTTCCCTGTCATCAGATGCACAGTCTCTCTTCTTGAGTTCTATCGGCCACTGGGGGATGTAAAATGAAAAACTGCCTGATTGTGAATTATGACAGTAAAAGTTTATAAGCCACTAAAATGAAGTTATAGTACCTAGGAGCTCAGTCAACTGACAATGTTAAATGATACATTTTAAAACTAGTTCTGAGAGTGCTCTGAAGAGAACCACGCATGCTGAGGTGAGGTGGTGCTGTTCCATGACAGACACAGGTATCACTCTGTGAACCAAAGTCTGGGGGAGAAATCACAGAAAACTGCTCTACTGATTACAGTTGCTCCCTATTGATCCAGAGAGATCGAAGAGTGACTGCTTATTTGGAGAGTGAGGTATTTACTACCCTTAGGCACGAATGAAAGTGTATGAGGATGAAAGAGGAAAAGCATGGATCCTTTTTCTTTTTTATTCTTTTCACTGGCCACTCTCCTGAGCTGTGCAGTTGTTTCCTCTCTTTTCTCTTTCTAATTAGACTAAGCAGAGCTTGCAAACCACCCTAGAATGCCAACAGATACTAAGGTCAATTAAGGCCATTAGGCTCCTACAGTAGAGCAATAAAAGGAAAGGTTATTTCTCCCTCCCTCCCCCTTTCCCTTTAAGCAAAGACCTGTGGAGAGTATTTGCTTCATAAAGCTAAAGGATTTCACAGAGACTTGGGAGAGTACAGAAAGGTGCTTTTCTCCTCCTCTTGCGAATAAATAGGCTATGCTCCTAATTAGAAGGATTTGATACTGTCCTGTAGAGCTTTGTTGTGTTCTAGTTCTTCTGTCACTCCTTGTTTCATTTTGTTTTTGTGTTTGCCATGTTTGATCATCCCTCAAGGACTGAACTGCTCAAAATCCATCTTAACTGATGTCTGGCTTCCCCCTGCGCACCCTAATCTCTACAGTGGCCACATACCATAGGAAATCTATTCCTGCACTTTGATGTACGTGATGCATCTTGTGGGAAGAGGAAAACTATTAAAATAAAGAAGTAATGAAGCTAAACACTGTGTAGGTAGGAGGGAAGACTGTGGGCTTCATGTGTGGTACTGCACTTGACTGGATGGAATTTGAACTGCTGAAATGTCTTTGGCGCACTGTTGCCAAACTCTCAAAGGGAAGAGTGCTTGTGCTTTCTGAGCCCTGGGCAATGCATCAGGAAGGTTGCTCGAAGGTCACCTCTCTCTACTCATTCTTGAGCCCTTGACTGAGGTTTTATCCAATAAGGATACAATGAAATATTGAATAGCTGCTCAATCAGTGAGCAGCATCTAGGTTGTATAGTATACCCAATGAGGCAGAAGATCTTCAGGGGAAGAAAAACAGCATGTAAATAGGTAGTGAAAGGCTCTATGTTTCTCTATTTTGCACAACAGGTCTGCCTGGAGGGACCTTCTGGAATATCATAAATTGTGAGTGCATACTATTGCAATTTTAATGTAGTTATTACATGTACAACACACACAAGAGATGATTACGAAGGATAGGGTGCTAAATGAAGCCCAGGACTCTATATCCTGTTCCACCTCAGATCTTGGGAAAATTGTTTAGTTTGGCTATGACTGGTTCCTTGTCATTTAACACTTGAGACAACAGATACGTTAAAGAGCGGGGGTTGCTCAGATATCGTCGTAATGGAGGCTAGGTAAGTATCAACACGAGTTCCAAACAACCATCATTGTTGTGGTATCTCCTTGGTCTTACACAAGCATTTTTCAGCAACTGTTTACATGATCTATGTCTTGGCCAGGCAAAAAACTCACTCGTCTTCAAATGTCTGCTTCAACAACAGGTATTTGGTTCCCACACTTCCTGCATGAAGGTAAATTGGAAAGGTTCTTCTTCTTCTTGGCTTCCTTAATGATGGTGAATACCTTGGGGTTCTGGACCATTTCACATCGGTAAGAACAAGAGAACTGATTCTCCTTTCTCCGTATGTGTAGGATCTCTCATGAAAATTACAAATTAGCTTTCAGTTTGTGTTATGGCTTTAGTAATCATCCAGTCCTCTACCATACCATAGTTCAGGAGTTTCCACCTCCCCCTTGAAAAGAAGAGGCTTGAAAGTAGCTTGCCTGAGGCAATAAAATTAAAAACTAAATGGATATAGTTTGCCCCAATTATGAAAGTTCTTTAACCATACCTACAACCATCCATTCCCATACCTGCAAAATGTGGCTAATGGTACTGATGTCCTATAAAAGCAGGGAATGGGAGTCCAGTGTTCACAGCCACTTTTGGATGAAGAGACACTGAACTGGTTGTGGGTTACTGAGCAGCCACCTTCAGTCTCTAGTATCTTGATGAAGCTTGCAATGTAGAAGAAACACTTCATTATTTACAGGAATTCATGTAAGGAACTAAGAAATAACAATCCTATTATTGCCTGTCTGGGACCTAGCCTTGTTGCTGTCCTGCTGCCTCATCCAGATTATCTCCTGGAATCCCATACTTCCTAGATACATATAAGGCATATCCCCATGAGTGGGAATGTGTTTTCCCCTGGGGACAAGTAGCACTGGCACAACCTTGTGCTGCTGCTCTTCATTCCTAGGGAACGCCCTATGCTAAGTGCATTCTGGTGCAGGGCACATTGCCCCAGGTGGGATAGGGGAGGCTGGGGCAGTAGCCTTACTTGGGGTCCTGGGGCCTCTGGGAGTTGCAGTCACAGCAGGGAGCCTGACCGGCAACTGGAGTGTGGCTCCAGCCAGCCAGGCCCTGGTTTTGGGCGGTGGGTGCTGCTGCCACATGCACCGCTCTGCTTCTTTTAGGCAGGGGGTTTTTTTGACCCCAGCATCTCCTGGAGTTAAACTCCCTCCACCCATGCTGCAAAGTTAGCAGCACAAGGAATGCCTGCATGTGTGGTATGTGTAGTATGTGGCACTGCAGATGTCTGTGACACTGCCTACTACACATCCGTGCTTGTCTAGACATACCCAGAGTGTCCAGGTGGGCTTGCTCTGTCACACAGTTGGCCATAGATTTTTTTTTCCTACATTCTGCCTTCCAAAAATAGGCCTACACTTTATTTTTGGGCATACAGTTTGTGAGAAAATATGGTAATCCAATTCTGAATTAATCCCAGGAAATAGTAATATCTGGTTCCTAATGTAGGCCATCTATTCTGGATACTATCTCCAGTTCTAGCCGCAAATAGATACTTTTCTTTTATGCTTACCTCCATTTTGGCCCCTCTAAAATGGGATGTTAATAAAAAAAAAAAAATGTAACTACGATGGGATAATGATATTCATATTTTGTGAGTGTTTTGATAATGGCCTAGAAGACAGTTTCAAGCGATTTCAAAAGCTTGACCTTTGAAATGAAATGTTGTTTTGAAATAAAAAATTGAATTAATTTTTTATTTTAAAAAATGGGTTTAAATTCCTGGGCAACAAAAGAAATGTTTAATTTTAAACTGAAATGAAATTGTAAGACCCAGAATGATTTTGGTTTTCTGTTTTTCACTTTTTTATGAGAAAATCTGGGGGGAAAATGTTTAGGGTCAATGCTAAATACATTTATTTTTATTTTCAGCTTGGCTGCTGAACAGAAAAGTTAATAATTTTTTCACAACATGGCTTTGAAAGACCCATAAGGTCTGTACAAAGGTCCTTGTCATTATCCCAATTTAATAGATAGGGAAACTGAGGAAAGGCAAGGGTAGCAATTAACCAGTTGCTGAGTAAATCCTAAATAGTCTCATTTTATTTATTTCTGCCCCCTGCCATCCTCTTTTCCCTCCCTTATCTCCCATTCACCACAGATACAGCAATCTACATCAAGAATATGCCAAAGGGTTCAGAGGAAGTAGTCTGCAAGAGAAACTTCTGCAGCATGAGAAGAATCTCAAATTTTATGACAGTGTCCTAGAAACTACTTCTACTTTGTCTCCTGTGGAGACATTCCTGTAATATTTTTACACTTAAATGGAAGACATAGTATTAGGGTGCTCGTCTGTAGTAAGGCATCTGGTATTTTTTTTAAAATGAAACTGCCTATGTATTTGATGTACCTGAGCAGTACTGCTGATTTTGTTAGTTATATGATGTTTTTACCAGGTATCACAGATAAGCACAACTGCTGGAGCTTTATCCTATAGCTGTTATGTTGGTGTAACTCCCATTGTAGCCAATGAGAGTTTCATGAGAAGAGTGGCTGTAGGATAAAACTTTTTAATTAGTAAGGGTTTATGTAATAATGTGTTATATGTTTGTATTCAGCAATAGCTTGAACTGAATAAAGTAACATATAAAATTGTTTAGCAAATTACTGGGCAACATGACTAACGATTTTTTAAAAAATCTTGTTAGGAGTCAGTGTTCCTGATGCTGGTTTGAATTGGCAATCAAAAGATCTGGATTCTACCTCTGGCTCTGCTATTGGCCCATTGAATGACTATGAGCAAATCACTTTCTCTCTCTTTACCACAGTACTCCCACCTGCAAAAAGATGATTATGGTACTGATGTCCTCTGAAAATCACTTTGGGCATGTCTACATATGCGCTTTTAAGTGTGGTAGCCTATTCTATTGCACATTAAAGCAGTGCATAAAATGTGCTATTATCCTAATATGCAGTAGAATAGGTTACTGTGCATTAAGTATCATCTAAAAAGCTTGTGCTTGCACTACTGCACATTAGGGTAGCCTAATGTGCTTTAATTGAGTACCTCACATTGGAGGTACTAAATTTAATGCACATTAGGAAAAGCGTATTAATGCATGTGCAGACATGCCCAATTTGAGATCTACTGAAGAAGTGCTACGTAAGAGTTGAGCAGAACTACTGTTAATGAAATAACCTCAAAATACCTCCCTAATCAAATGCATATACTAGAAGCACTCCAGATAGATTTTTAGGGGGTTGTTAAACAACTGTTGTACCCCCAAAAATGCAATGAAAAAATGTGGAGTAGGTTTTTAACATAAGCAAGCTATATTGAAATGAAGTCACTGGGGATATGTAGATAAGGAGATAACAGCCAACCTTGGACTTTGACAAATAAACATTGGGGTTACTAAGCATTCCCATATTAGAAATATAATGGGACACCCTAAGTAGCTTCAAACCGTTTTTGAATCTCATGGAGACCATTCAGCTGCCTGATTTTCTTTCCCCCAAATACCATGTTCTAAAGTTGCTAAGAAGGAATGGCATGCTACATTCTGAAAAGCAGTAGGTTTCTTGTATCCAAATACAGCTCAGGACTGGCCTTCTTTAACTAGTGGGAATTGATTTAATTCCGCAGAAAATCAACAGTATTTCTAATTTTCAAACCTGTTTGTCAAGATTCGTCTTACACTAGTTTGGTTGACTGAATCCACTACTACTTGGAAGCTGGTCCAGACTTTCACCAGTTCAATGCTTAGGCCAAGTTTCTCAATGAAAAACAAAACAAATTTCATTGGTTAAGAAGCAAGAATTTTTGTGGGTAATATTTTTTTATTGGACCAACTACATGCCTGGAATAGATATAGACAAGTATTCAAATACAAGACATTCTTCAGCTGAGGGCTTGTCTAAGTCTATCCTAACCATACAGTTGGTCCTATAACATATATCACTGACAAAAATCCTCATCTCTCACATTTTCTGGACCATCATCACTATTATAAAACTCCAACATTTGAAAGTGAAAGAAAAATCTCCAAAATAAAAAACTTCCTTTACCTCAATGCAACTTGTTTCCTAAACACTTCAAGTGTTGGGTCCATCAAATCCTAGAAATATACAACATCCACATGCTTTTGTTTTTGGATCAGCATAATAAACAGATTATTTCACTATGATAATGGAAGGAATAAAATGGCATTCCATTGTACTACACCAGCCTAGTAATTATGATCCTGTACCTTACTACAGTCTAGAACTAAAAACTATTTACCTTCTACTAATAAAAAACAAAATTGTTTTGTTGGATGGCAGAGGCCTGTGGTTTTGGTTCTCAAAAGTTGCAGACAGAAGTGACATTTTGTACCCAATCTGGCCCCTGAAAGTGCTGTACAACTGTGACCTAACACAAGTGCACAGCTGCAGAGCACTTTAAAAGGGCCTGATCCTGCAACAGTCAGAACCTTCATTACATTACGCGAGGGTCCAGATGGAGGTGCTCCAAAGCAGAGTGCCTTCATTAACTTCCGTCCTCATTCACCAGGAGCAGGGCTTGGTTAACACAATCCAGTCCTGCTCCCAGCACTGTTTTCAGAATGGGAGGAGGAGAAGGGAGTGGAAGGAACTTGTTCTGGGGGTTGCCCAGCAGACACCTGAGGGTGGGACAGGTAGACTGGAGCCTCCCTGCCTTTTTGGGGGCTCCAATCCACCCCCTCCCATCACTCCTGCACAGACTTGAATAGACCCCTGTGTTGTTACCCACCCTTCCATCCTGAGACAGCACCAGGGACTGGGAGAAGTGAGGCAGAGCTAAGACAAGAGGTTACAGAGATGCAGCCTCTCTCCCTGGATCAGCTCCAAAATGGAGTTCAAGCCCACCCTCCCATCCCAACAGCTAACATCTGTTGGGTTGGGAGAATCAGTGTAACTCATGGCACTTTCTGTGAAGCACCACAAGCTAGACTAGGGGGCTGCACTTCTGTCTGTGCCTAAAGCCTTCATGGTGACTATGTTTATGCCTTTATAATCTGTTACATACCCAAAGGGATAGACTTCTATCTTTATGCAAGCACTTCATGACAAGTAAAAGTCTGTCTGGCAATACAAAATGCATTGCAGCTACAATTATCAAACCATCTGGTGTGTACCTTTCCTGCTTCTCCATTCAAGGGGAAGAGTGTTAACGAACTCCCTGCAAAGGGAGAAATGCCTGCTCAAACAGCAAAGGCTGTTAATCATGGAGAGAGAAAAGAGCAGCTGGACCTCATTAAGGGAGGGGTATTGAAGGATATGGGCTTTAAGGGGGGAGGAGGGGCCTTTGCACCCAGGTGAAGTTCATTAGCATTCTAGTTACTGGCAGTAGAGGAGTTTTCTTTGACAGGTTGAAGTTGGGAAGGACAGTTTGGACTTGCCTTTGGCTAGGTAAGAAATAATGTGAGCTACCAACTGAGGATAGTATCTGTGTTTCTGATGGAGAGGTAAGCTTCTTGTACGAATGGTATTAATACTGTGTTCTCATGGTCGCTGATGAGGTAAGAGATGTTTCCCAAATGACTTGGTCAGAATACTCGAGACTCTAAATAACCCGAGTTATTTATCATATCGGTGGCTTATGAGTAGTTGCAGCAGGCTGACTGGAAGTCTCTAAGTTTTATCTTGGCATGCATTAGGATCAGTATAAATTACTTTAATTTTGTTCTTCCTTTTTAAAGAAGCAGACTGCATCAGACGCATGAAGCAATTAGTTACTAAGGTCAGATAGGTAGGAGATGTGGGGAAATGACTGAGCATGTAGAGTAAGCTAAAGGGAAAGTGTAGCATGCTGAAGAGGCCCCTTCTTATCTGGAATTCTGTTGAACTCTTTTTTTTCTTCCAAAACTAAAACTTAACCATCTATGCTTGTTATATTTTATTTTTATACTGTATTTACTTAAATGTAAGATGAGTTTCTTTCTCCCAATCCGTGGGAAGGGGGGGGGGGGGAAGAAAAAAGTCTTAAATTTGCATACAAAGTGGGGGGGGGAGGAAAGTGGCTGCTGCAGCTCTGACTCTGGCCCTGTGCCTGGGTTGTGCCCAGAGTCAGATGCGCAGCAGCCTTCTACCCCCACCTCTACTTGCCTTCCCCCCTTACTACCAGGTGCAACTCGGCTCCAGATGACGCTGGGTTCCATTCTGGGTATGGAGTGTCTGGAAACTCTGCTGAAAGTGTCAATCAGTGCCAACACTTCTGCATTGACCTCCTGGCCAATATGGCTTGGCAGCAGCTGAGTTTCAATGTGCTGTGCTTTGGGAGGCAACAGCCCAAGCAATGTCTCACAATAAGGGGCTGGGAAGAGGCAGAGACTGCTGGGAGCAAGGCTTAAAGACTTTGAAGAGAGGAAGGAAGGGGCGGAGGCTGTAGGAGGAAGAAGTATTTGGGGGGGGGGGGCAGCGGCGTCACATGGCTCTTTCCCTCCTATCCCCCCAGCCACTATTTTTCTTCGGTGTAGCAGTCAGGGGAAGGGCCATTCAGGACAACTCTCCAATAATTAGATTCTATACCTGGAAAACTATAATATAGATACACATTTTCCATATATAGAGAATTATTAGGGTGTATCTTAAATTCAGGGTTGGCTTAGATTTGAGTAAATACAGTATACCTACTGTATGCCTCTTACCATGCACATTTGAACTTTTAATGGAAGGATTTTAATTCTGAAATAACCGGTGAAGGCACAACCATCTAGCTGAGGCTTCCTGGTGACTTACATTGTATGTGAAAGGGAGCGTTGTTCTAGCAGTTTGGGTTAGCTCGTTGGTTGTCCAGTAACTGCTGCTCAAATAGGTCTTGTACTCACAGTATGTCACATACCTGAGATTCATTTTAGTATTTATGGACATTTCTGGGTATCAAATAGTTATTCCAAGGAGTTCAGTAGGCATATGGAAAAGTAGGGGAAAAAACCACTTATTCTGTCTCAAATTACTTACTGAGTACTATGGTTAAGATAGACTGCATGGGACAGTGTTTCAGGTAGAGGAGGTGGTGAAAGATCACTGGTGAGGATTAAGAGATCCATCTGTTAAGTTTGTACTGATGATGGAACACATGCTCCCAATTGGAACAAGATGCATTAAAAGAGCAATTTCACTTCCACTGCCTAGCAACAATGTCATTGAGCACCTGCAATAGTTTAAACATTAAGTATAATTGGCTTTGCTCTACATAAATCTGTAGTTTTGTAAATAAGAACAGTTGAGTTTCCATGTAATGCCAATTAACTGAAAGGAATGTTTTCTTTCCTGAAGCTTGCAGCTTTGCAGAGGAGGAGTTAGTAGGATGGTGCGAAGCTTTGGTCCCTGATTTGATTTGGTGGAGATTTGGCCCAATTCAAATCTGAATTGAATCGGAGGACCCTTTAATCTCCAAATTGAATTGGAACCCTCTGAATCAATTCAGAGAGCTTTGGAAAGATTTGGCAATTTCGACATAGACACAGCTTTAAATGTTTTTTCTACATTTAAAGCCGCTCCCCTCTGAGTTGCTGATTAGTGCCTCCTGGGTCTGGGGGGCACCCAGGGTCCCCCTGCAGCTGATCACCAAGCCAGGGGGGTGCAGGATGCCCCCTGTGTGCCCCCTGTGTGCTCCCCGGCTGACCTGGAAGTGGACCAGAAGTACTTCCAGTCCACTTCTGGGTTTGCCACTGAGCATGTATTGCCTACCCCCCCCCCGGACTCTTGTGGGACGCTCTAGCTGCCCCAGCATCACAGCATTCTCGAGCCATGCCTGGTACCTCAAGGTATGTAGAAGAACATTTAAAGCTGTGTCTACGTCCAAATTGCTGATTCTCTGAATCAGCGTCAAATCTTCAGATTCAGCCAAATCGAATCGGAGACAGTGTTCCGAATCAACAAATAGGGCCAAATCCAAATCGAATAGGGCCCACTTTGCCTTGGGTAAGTCACTTAATATGTTAACCTGATTACCTTGCTGTAAAATGAAGAAAAAGATTCCTGGGTGTCTTCTGAACTTTTTTCCAGTAATAGTTATGGAGAACCTTGAGTTCCTCAGATGAAAATACTTTGCCTTTGCCTGCTGTACTCTCACAACAACAGCGTAGTATTAATACTGTTAATCAATCAGCTAATCTCTCCAATCAGTACACAGATACTACCCTCCATTTTCCTGTGAAAGGCATTGAAAATCCAGCAGTTGACTAGATGACAAAGGAAGTGAATTACTAGCAACAACAAGGCTAAGCAAGGTGCTCAGGCCCTATGATCTTTCTCTTTCTCATGTGCATGCTTGTGTTCACACACTCTGTAGCCATTATTGGATCCTGCAAGCTGTCTTTTAACTTTCTGGAGTCACTTGCTTTGTTCATAAGGCATTACAAAATTAGCGATGTGTGAACTTTTTAATCTTAAAAATGGTCTTGTTCAGCTTCTGTTGTTAAAGACTAGATTTTCAATTCTTAAAGAGGGTACCATGGCACCTGGAGCACCCCCAGATCCTTTGAAGGGTGCCACTAAGTTGAGGAGATGAGCAAATTTGCATGCACACCCCACAGCCATTCACCCCCAGCCCTTCTGTAAGGAGGAAAGCATTGTAATATATAAATTCGATTTTGCAATTGGGTGCCAATCAACTGCAAAAGTTATGGAGGGATGCCTTGAGTCCAGTGAGGGGTGCCTTGAGTCCTAAGAGGTTCAGAATTACTGCTGTAGAGAAAAGTGGTTCCTTGCTTGCCCTCCAAGAGCAGAACTGTTTGTGTTTCCTTTATCTTCAGCGTCTGACAAGATAGCTGAAGCTACCATATTCACTGCAAGCTTGCCTTATAATTGAGCAAGCATTCTTCCTTCACAAGAGGCACTTTGTAGGGAATGTTTCCTTTAGTAGGGTTTCTCCTTTTTCAATAATGTAAGCCCACTTTACAACCAATGCAAGGCACCTCACTGCGTCTTTTTGTCATTAATAGAATGAAAATTATCACTTCTTTCCCAGTCTCCAGCAAATCTTGACTTGGAATTACTATTCCATTTGTCCAACCCCTTTAATCCTTTAATTCTTTTGGTTGCAAAAGGCCCATTTTACCTGTGATTGCATCCCTAAATATAGCTTTCGGAGAGGTTTGCTATTTCTATTGAATGACTTACACAATATATTTGTACAGGTACATGTTAAAGCCTTAACAGTGACCTGCAAATTCTTTCTGTACACAATTTCCTCAGCTTTACCAATATATGGTAGTCAGACTAAAAGTCATCCAGCTGATTAAGGGCTTTTTAGGGTCCTGAGTCTTTAGAAAAATATATTCAATACCAAGGTGACTACATATTAGCTGGTGCTGGATCCAACCTCTTCTGAAACAGAGGATTTTTAGTAGAGCTGATCAAAATATGCTGTTTCATCAACATTTAATGGAAATGCATAATTTTCAATTAAGCTATCTTGGAAAGATTTTGAGACAGTAATAGCAGCTGAATAGTTATGGCAGTTCGAAGTCCTTTTTCTATTATTTTGAATCCATCTGGATTTTGCCCAATACAGAGAAGTATGTCAAAGCAGGGAGTTTAACCTTGTTCTCCCATATCCTGGATCAGTATTCAAATTAGATGTATTCAAATTAGATGGATACTTATCTACTTTCCACCTCCCTCTCCAAAAAATGGTTTTCATTAAAAGGTTTTTAAAGGCTTTGACTTCATTCAAGTGCTGAACAAAAGCAAGTTTCAAACCCTCGAAAGTTACTGAAGAGCAAAGATGTCTCTAGCAGGGTCTAGTTTGGGGTCCTATAGAAAACAAACCTTTAAAAACAAGTAAACTAATCTTGCCTGCAACTTCTTATTCCTGATGAGAGGCCTACATTTTTCCAATACAGTTCTGTAGCTGATGTGATATCACCAGTAATATAGAAGCAAGGTCTCCAAGAAGGTGGCAATCAGAGGGCTAATAAATGTGTAGTGTGGAGAAGAGAGGAAAAGAGTACTGTAGCTTTACCCAGCTTGGCTATTAAGGCAGAGGAGAAGGATGACTATGTGGTCCCTATTTGCACAGGATTTGCAGGTATGTCTTGTGATTAACCTCAGTGAAACTCTTTCAGGATGTCACATGGCCAAACTAATAACGAATGCTTGCTTTAGGGTGAGATTAGAAATTACAGATAAACCTTGTTAAGGGCACTTAAAATGTGTAAAAATCACACATTCATGCTTGTTAACCAGTGCTAAGTGCCCTCTAGGAATCTTAATCCTCACTTCAAATGGGTATCTTTATCTCTAAACTGTGCTAACCAGCTTGATTTAGCCTAACTTCTAATTGTTCAGGAGAGATCAAATGACCAGTTTGCAGTCCACCATTATCCCAGAAGGCACTACTCCCAGGCGGATTAGCCTCCTAGACCCTGAAGCATCTCTTCCCTTCCTTGTGTTTCCCCCTCCCCCTCCAGACTGAACAACAGGGGAGCTGCTGATGGGTGGGGACAGGAGCTGCCAGGTTGTAGGGGGAGGGGAGGGAGGCAGTCTGAGTGGGCCAAGCAGAGGAGGAAGGTGGGGAGCTGCTGGGGTTGGGGCCTGCTCACTGCTCAACACACACGAGTGATGGTAGAGCTGCACATTCATGTTCATACAGGGTGCTTCTGGCTGTGGCCCAGCAGTGATGGGGGGAGGGGGGAAAGAGGGTGCTCCCCATGTGCACCATGACCTCCATGTAGCCCTGTCCAGTTAGGGATGGCCCTTCCCCCACTGCTACCCCAACTGTGCTCCTCAACTGTGGCCAAAGGCAAGTCGGGGGGCAGAGGGAGAGGTTCTGAGTGATTTGTGTGTGGGTTGGATGTGCTATGCTATGCAGCATGTGCATGTTCCTGTTTGAGAGCTGGCAAGCAGGGAAGACACAGGGCAGACTTGGGATCTCAGAGCAATGCCCCTGTTTGCCAGCCCTCTGGGGGCAGCTCAGAGTTGTGCATGGCACAGAAGGCATTAACCCTGACTGCTCCCAGCACATGCTAACTTGACAGGTCATTGTTCAAAGCTAGCAGGTGCTAACTGTAATGTGTAAGCATACCCTTAGGGTGCAGACAGAAGTGGAGCTCCCAGCTGTAAGTCAGAATGCTTTGCAGGACAGTTCTGAGTTGCAGTGTTGCCCAGCCTAAAAAGAAGTTGGCTGCTGGTTCCAGGATGGAGGGGAATCTAGCTGGGGGCTGGGAGCCTGCAGCCAGGTTCCCATAGCAATGGCCAACAGCTCTCTGCCAGTGCTCCCTGTTTTCCAAATGGGAGAGAGAGAGGCTGCAGAGGAAGCTTGGTCTTGGGGCTCCCCCGCTGGTGCTGAAGGGTGGGTTGGGTGAATTAGCCCCCACACACACACACCTTGTGGGGCCTCTAATACACCTGCCCCACCCTCCGGGTTGACTATTTTTTTTAAACTGTCTGCAGCCATGTATTTGTGTTTGGTTATGGCTATAGACTGCTTTCTGTGGCCAGATTGGGTGAAAATTGTCACTTCTGTCTGTACCCTTAATTTTGTCTGCTATGGTATGTGATCTTTCAACAGAGGAAGACTTGGGCAGTTAACTGTCTCTAGTGGGTTATGGCATAGAGAAAGATCCCACACAATTTACTGATTCATTTGATGTGCCTGGCTGGTGGAGTATTTGGTTGACTGCATGATTTCACAAAGATTGCACACTTAATTCATACAACACAATTTTATTTTAAAATTCCTTGCTACACATATAACACTACTTAACTTTAAGAAATCCTTCCCAAACAATGCTATAAGAATTAGTATTACAAAAACAACTACAATTACAAGTAAAGGTTATTTCTCATGGTATACTTACAATCCTAGAATTCCGAGAAACCAAATCCCCAGGTATACTTTCATTCTTTAGTTATGGTTTTAGGGTTGGTCTCAGCAGTGATAGGAGCAAGTCCCCTTCCTTCAGTTCCACTCGGGCACTCCTAGGCTTCAGCATGAACTAGCGTTCTTGTTCACAGAGAGGGTGGTTCAGGTGATCAGTCTGAGCCGGCCTACACTTGCAATGCTTCCTTCGGTGTTCTGCAAGTGAGGTTACCTCCAGATTGGGACTCTAGGTTACAGTTTTTATTGGGTGAGTTGCTGTCTTGGGCCCCTCCTACCCAAAGCTGTCACTTCCCAAATTTGGGCTCGGATCTTTTAACAGATTTCTGCTGGGTGGTCAGTTTGTATTCTTGCTTTTTGGAGATTTTCCATAACACCGCTGTGACCTCTCTTGCCAACCCCCTTTCATAAGTCCCTAGGTTTCAATCTCTTGGAATGTTTGTCCAAGGATTGCTTTTAGGTTATCTCTAGAGGTCTTTAACAAAGTTAAAATTAAAAAACCAAGACATTCAGCATGTTTACTGCAAGGCCTCTAAAGATAGGTCACTTTAGATTAAATTCAGAATCAAGACGTTCACCACGTGGAAAAACAAGCAATGGCCTGGATAAGAAGATGAACCTTGCCTTTTTTCTAAACTGGCTAATGGGTATTTGTTACAAAAATTCAAACTATTACATTCAATATGACATTAACCAAACCATGATTTTGTTTGTTTTTTTTAATAAAGCAAAGACTAGGTCACATGTAAATCAAAGAGATCATAGGCCAGAATTTTGTGTAACTTGAACTAAGCGAGCATTGCTAGCAAGTCCAAAATTCAGTGCATTGGTGCAATGGAGTTCTTCTGTTCTGCCCTAGGTTGCTACTTTTCAATACTTGACACACTTATTTGGATGCAAAATGCAGAGATCTTGTGAGATGTGAAATTACTGCAGGCAAATTTTATTTTAATTTTTTTAATGCCTTATTCACAGATGATCCAGTAAACAAGTTTGGCTTTGATAAAAGCTTTGCCACTTATGTTTACAAGGAGCTCTCAATCACCCTTTGTAGTCCCAGACTGCTGGCAAACTTTAGGGATAAACACTTGAGTAATACAGTGGCAGGGCTATATAAGACTGAATAATAACAGCTGCCATCTGAGTACTATGAAAAGGGAATGCAGGGCACAATGAAATATGGAGGCTTTGGTTCAGACATAGTTTAGGTTTTGTCTGCAAATATGTGAAGCAAAAACCTTCTGTGGGGTCATAGCTGCCCTAGGATACCAGACCTTTGAGAAGATATGGGCTATCTTGAAAAGATATAGCAGTCAAACCTATGATTATATAGATGTCTGTCAAGAGGCCCCCTACAAGCACACACCACTAATCAACCTCAATCCAAACGAGTGAGGATATGCAACATTCTCCACACTGCTATTTTTATTCCAGGGTCAAAAAAAACATACCCCCCCCCCCCCCAAAAAAAAAAAACAGCAGCACACACGGCAGCAATGTGTTCCACACAAGATCAGAGCCTGGCCAGGCAGAGCCACACTCCAGCTGCTGGACAGGCTTCCCACTGCAGAAGTATCACAGCTGCCAGGGGTGCCTGGCGCCTTCTGAGTCTGTGAGGGCACAATTTGTGGGTGGGTCTGGGGGCAGGCCAAAAGTCTGATATCCACTCCTATACTTCTGCGCTGCGGCTTAGTGCCCCCCTCCCCCCATGCGCACACATGCCACTGTCCATGCAGTAAAAAAACTGCCCCATCCTGAGCAGTGCTGAGTCAGGGGGGCACATGCCCCCCCACCAGTCACCTGTGACCGCTGCAGCTCCTGGACGTCCCTTGGCCCCAGCAGCCTTACCTAGGGTCCAGTACAGTTGCTGGCCCCAGCCTCCCCTACTCCACCCAGAGTAACGTGTTGTACGCCAGAGCTCAGATAGCATGGGTGTTCCCCAAAGACAACTGCCAGTGGCTCAAGGTGAGCCGCTACTACCTGTCCCTGAGGAAACAAATATTCCTGCTCATCTGGATATGCCCAATGAGATGGTCTGACTAAAGATACCGTTCAAAATCTAGGTCAAAGAGGAAGACTTATATCCATGTTCTAAAGGTTGTAGAGCTTGATGGAAGAATGTGTTTATACAATCCCATTAAAGGATTATAAATAAAACTAGCCAAAAGAACCATTTTCCTTGGAGAAACAGTTTCCTCAAAATCGGTGTTCTAAAGTCATGTTTAGTCATGTTGTCAGAACTTCAGAAAAGTTCCAATGAAGTCAACATCTTTGGAATGAAGCCTTTTGATTTCTCATTTTGAGTTGACTCTTTTGCTGTAAAATGTTTTATTTGATCTATATCAACAAAATAAAATTTAAATCAAATCAAGCTAAACCAAACTAAAACATTTCAGTTTTGTTTGGAAGAATTTTTATCTTAAAGATAGAAAAAATAATCTTTGTACAGAATTCTTTCACAAAAATGTTTGGAACTATTGTAATTTTGAAGAAAAAATGCATTTTAAAATTATGTCCATAGTCTGTATACTTGTAGGATCTTTGGGTGAAGTTGAGGAAATAACATGGGACCACAGAATTTGGATTATCCACTGTATGTTCATCAAGAGAATATTCCTGGGAGTTGCCTGGTTTATGAAGAAGGATCCATGGATGGGCTGGAGTAGGTTAGATCATGTCCACTGAGGCTAAGAATTCATTCTCTTTTTAAGAGCAAGGTACAATTTATAGACCTAAGTTCTGTCCTTTAGAGCACAAAAATCACATCTGTAAAATTGGTTAGGGGAATGGGTCAGGATTTGAGAGAAGAACTACGATTTAAAAGTTACTGGAATAGGCAAGTGACATCTAAAGAACATGTCTCCTATCTTAAATATTGAATTGGACAAGGATTATCTTATTGATAATGGCTCTAGCTGAAATATTCATAAAGAGTAACCTATTTGCCGATATCTGTATATTTTTTTTTCTATCTGAAAATAACCAATTGGCATCCTACAAAGCCCAGAATCAGTGTGATTGATTGAGGTATCATATGATCTATTCACTGCTAATATTACTTATAATCATGAACAGTAAACATTCTGTAACTTGTCAGCTACATCACATGAAATATCTTTTGCTCCCCAATTTTAAATCTCCCCAGTGAACTCACAAAAATAATTCAAGATGGCCACTAGCACATGCAAGCAAACTTATATGCTAAAGCATTAAGGGCACACTCTCTACAAGCATTAGGCAAACATTTGTTTTCAAGACACAACATTTTTTCATTAAAATTATTTGGGACCTTTTTAGCAATCGCCAACACAAATTCCTGGTTGATTGTGAATTCTTTTCTGAGTTATTCATGCAGCTTGAATCAAGAAGTAAGCATGTAGATCCTTTAGAAATGCCTGGAGATAGTGGCCCAATTTAAATTATTTATTGAAAGCTGAAACTCAAATTGCACACTAAATCCCCATGCTTCTGGGGGTCTCTGGCAGGTCACCTAATTCAAGTCACTCAAATGTTTAGTCAGTGCCACCCCTTCACCTATGCAAGTGAGGCTGCTTGACACCTCTGAGAATATTTCTCATGTTAGATCTGTTGTAAATGAGCACATGGTCCAGAATAATTAATGGTAACACTTCAGTCCTTTTTTTGACAGAGTTGTGTTTCTTGTGCAGTTTGTGCTGGTCTGTCTATTTAACTGCAATCAGCCATGCCTGAAAGACAGGAAAGAACAAGATGGACAAGTATGTCAGTGAGTGAACCTCTTTGCTGTAATTAGAAATGCACAGGGAATAAATTATTCTCTAATTCAAGCTGTCCAGCTCACACTAATAATAACAACCCAAGAAGCAATCTGTTTATAAAAATTAAACTGAATTTGTGAGTGTTTCTTGCAGCATGGGACTCATTATGTAGGATTAAGTCAGTTGATCATGTATAAATGACTCTATCGATGCCCTATGATAAGTGCCTGCATTTGGAAGTCTTGTTGATTTTAATAGGCAAATTTCCTATTGATCATTTAGATTCAGTTGAGCCTACCCAGGCCAAGGAATTCAGAGATAAACCTATACAAACTAAGCCAATTTTTGCCATAGTGAGCTAACATAGGGGATGTGGAAGTGGGGCACAGAACCTGGCCAAGGTTTTCTTCCTCACTAGCCTCCTGGTTAACTCTTCCTCATTTCTGCATATTTCTATCCCAGTATAAGGAAGAGCCCTGGCTTTATCTATGGCTAAAATACGTGTCACATGATGTCTTAATGCTTATAAATACTAATAGACTTTATCAGATAATACCATCTTGCCTCACTGGATTGTTATCACCGTTCTTAGAGAAATGGAGGTTTGGCTAACCCAGGTTACTTGGTCAGCTAGTCACAAAACTCAGATAACTTTGGTTCTGGTTCTTTGTGTTAGTGAAGGAAATCTGGTCCTGGAGCTAAGTAAGATGAAACTTTAAAGATATCTGGATGTTTGGTCCATGTGAGTTACCTCAGAGGAGAAAATAGAGATCAATCTGGACTGAAACTTGGCCAGGCATACTCCTGGCACTCTGGGGAAGTTTGCCTTAGAGCCCTAGAGATCATTTCCAGTTTCTGAAGGTGAAAGCTTAGCTTGGTATAGGGTTACCCGTACTAATTTAGTGTTCAAAGATGCTGGGAAATTGGAAATTGGGCCACAAGTGGCATGTCTTTTCTATTCAGTATCACAGCTGTAAAAAAACTAACAGCTAAATGTCTTCCTCCCCTGGGCTCCAGGCCAGAGCATAGGCTTAAGAATTTCAGAAATGGCTTGAAACTGCAGGGTCCCAAAAGCAAATGGCCCGAGTGGTCAGGTTTTGGTTTTTCTTGTATTTAATTTATATCAGATGTGAGTCTAGCCAGGTTCCAGTGCAATATCTTCTAATAGGTTATAAAGGTCTAATCCTGCGCTGCACTGAGTGCTCTCTGCTGACTACAGTAGAAACTAAGGAGGCAAATCATTTTTGCAGGAAGACCTGAAAGTGTCTTTCAGAGCTACAGTCAGAGCCAGGGAACAAGATTCCTAAGAGTCTGTAAATGAGTGTGCTGTCTCCATTTTCAAATTGGGAAAGTAATCAGGGCTTGGGATTAGATATGTTACTTATCCTCCTTTAGAGCCAAAAGCTGTAAAGAAGCTGCTCAAAATTGGAACAGCTGTCATAAAGCATCCGTGACATTTTTAAGCAATTTCAGATCTGTGGATGAAGAGTCATGATAGTAACTCTTATTTTTGGAACGCTCAAATATACACATGAATTCTCTCTGTCAGACAATGCACCTAAAAAGAGAATATTAAGTAGAAGCAGGCACCCTAAAAAGTACTGGGGTTTTTTGTGCGGGGGGGGGGGGGTTGTTTTTTTGGCTTCTGCCAGTAACTCTCTAGCTGTACTATTCCTTGCACTAAGCACAGTCAGGTACTTAAATGGAAACAAACAATGTCCAAGGTATACAAGAAAGGTATGCTCTCCAAGGTTACTGATGTATTCACACACGAGCTAGGAAAGTCACTGACCACTCACTCAAATAATTAATTTCAAGGCAAATCATGTGATTGACTGGCTGACTCTCTCTTTCTCTAATAAAATTATTTGTGGATTATCTGTGGACTGATCTGCAAAAATCCCATCTATAAGCAACTCCCATTTTGGGGGAAAAAAAATCTGAAGTCTGATACTTGCTCTGTCTCCTTTCTCTTAGGTCAACTAGATTTTTTTTCCAAAAAAAATGTTTATTTAAAAGCTTTTGGGCATAAGCACCCTTCTACAAGCATAGGAGAAAAGATTGTAAAAGTTCTCCTGGGTAGAAATGAAAGTGCCAGGCACTACGGGTGGGAGAGGCAGCGTCAGCTCCTGGGGGCTCTGCACAGCTCAGCCCAGGCAGACTGGGTGCAGTGTGGGTGGGGGTTCAGCCTCAGATCATGCTGTGTACGTATATTTAATATGTGCATATATTTATGCTATTATATTAAAGTCTATGGTAGTTTAACTTTGCCTGCAAAACAGAAAGGAACTTTTGTGAATGAATGCACTGGAATTCTGGAGATCTGCCGGAAAAGCCTTTGTAGTGTAGAAGGTCTTCTCCTCCTGTCTTAATAAAGCTTGGGGCATCTATGGGTTTAAAAAAATTGAAAAAGATTGAATTGAAATTTCCTTTAGAATCTGAACAATTTTTAGGAGGAAATTCCCCTTGCGTTCACCCATTTTTACATATGCACTAGTTTTTTCAGCTCTTCTTGTAACAATATGTTTCTTCATTTTTAACCATACAATCCTAGGTCATTTTGCATCATGTGGCAGTCTAACAGATTACACTAATTAGCTAAACCTCCTTCATACCCATGTAAAATTCAAGTCTGTCTTAAGAATCTAGTTTCTATAAAGTGTACGCAAAATTGCAGCACAGTCAGCTATGCACTCTAGCAACAATTCTTATCTTTACGAGATCTAATGCTCACCCTAGAAGTGCTCTGTTCCTGCACTACAGCATTACAAGAGTACCTCATAACTCGCTTTCCCAGGCATTCCTTGGCTGGGACCTGTTCTGCAGCATGACAGAATTACTCCTGTTTTTCCCCCACCTCTCTTTGCCCTCTGCAGCAATGTGATCTTTCCAGTTAGCCCCAGTGTGTTCCAATCTCCATCCCAGATACTTTCTGCCTTTTCAAGAGCCTTCTACTTCTCCAGCTCTTTCCTGGGCTGTTATCCACACTTGCTTTGCAGCCCGTTGATCTAGTCTCCCTTACTTTGAGTCCTGGAGGAGGACTAAAAAACAAGTGAATAATACAATCTGTAACATTTGGTTTAGAAGAACATCTATTCTGTGATTGTGTTATAATGTTTCCCTTCTTCAATTTGACTCTACACATAAGGGGCAACTAAAGCAATATTTCCATCACAACCAACTCTCACTGCTCTTTGTCAAATTATTTTTTTTGGTAACTTCCAGTTAAGTGATGTCTTTGCTGCATTTAAGGAACAGTGGGGACATCCAGTGGTCACAAGGGTTAATTAATTACAACTGAAACCTTCAGTAGAATGAGTGTTTCCAAGAGTTCTTAATTTCCTAGGAACATGCTTGATTTCTTTTCATCATAGCTCATTAAGCTGACAGAAGTTTGTGTTCTGATTTCTTTTCTTTCCTTCTTTTTTATGTGATGTTTCATACCTACCAGTAAATTGGGTCACTGGCAGAGGAAAATGAAAACATCTGGTATTTGGATTTCAAATCTGTGCCATTAGTGTAATTTGGGGTATAAAATGGGGGGTAAATTATAGTTATTTTGTTTAAATTTAAATTATGGGATAGATGTTATCCCAGAAGTAGCTGGAAAATATTTTTTTAAAAACTTTTTTTGTAAAAAAGATGAATAAAAAAAAATCGTTTATCAAAAACTGAATAAAATCAAAAAACTATATCTAGAATAGTTTTGTGGATGGGACATGTAAATGGTTTAAGTCTCTTCTTTCCCTGATTTAGAGAGGACAAACCTGGGTCTTCCATATCCCAGTCGAGGTCCCTAACCACTAGGCCATTGTTTATTTTGGAATAGGTATATCTCTAGTTTTGGTGGCTGTGCTGATGCGGAACAATAAAAATCTCATATGTAAGACAGATATTTCTTGGCCAGCTCTAGATGCTGCTTGCTGGTTATTGCATATAGCCTATGTGGAAAGCGTCAGTGGTCTTGTATCCACTTCATAAGAAAAATGGCATTAACTGAATTGGTAGCTTGTTTTGGTAAAGAGAAATATGATTGCCCTTTGCCACTGTTGCCCCTCATAATTTTTGGTGTATTTTACAGTATAGAATAGTAATATTGGGTGTAATTTTGTAGTACTCCTGGAATCAAGAGGATGCATGAGAATCACAGCTTTCCTTTTTTTTAAAAAAAAAGGGCAATAGCCTCTAATGATACACACAATCTATTGGTAAGGCTGGAGCACTGTTGAAGCTGCAATAGTCCAGGAAATGTCTGAGGCAAGGCTTTTTGTGATAGCTTTTATTGGTTTAACTATATAATGGGAGAGCTATATATAGTTGGACAAGCTTTCAGATATCAGGTGCCATTTCTCATATTATTTGGTAGCTTTCCCAACTGTACAGTTGGTCCAATAAAAGATACCACAGACAAGCTTTGCATCTATGTACAGTCTATGATTTCTAACTCAGAACTAACAAAATAGTGTCACTTAAGCTTTGACAGACAAGGAACACTTTTGAACAGGGAAATGGTTTTTTAGATTTTTCAAGTCCAAACTCCTGTAGGACAAATAACTGAGCAACAGATTACCTCCTAGAAGACTGGCTAAAGGCTAATCATGGAATTGTTGACAAAAAGGACTGAAGATTATAAATGCTATTGTGAAACCCTCTCTTTTGGGAAAGCAGAACTGAAAAACAGTTCTGCAGAAGTCAGAGAGAGAGTACGCAAACTGGAGTAAAATGATCCTGTCCTTAGTCTTGTCTTAGCCTAAAAAATGCTCAAGAATGATGACAAAACTGGAGCAGGATAATATACATACGTGTATATTATCTAGATATCAATATTTCTTGAGATCTAGGTAAACTAAGGTGTGATTGGTGTTTTGGTACAACTCTTTTTTATGTCCCTCAAGAAGCAGCCTAGATGCCAGATGCCCAAGCGCCTAAATGGGGGCGTGCTTGAGCTACTAGGGATCTGTAGGTTCATCCACACTCTTGAGAGCTGAAAGTAGCTGGACAACAAGCTACTCTCTCTGAGAAGGAATAATAAACAGACTGGCTTGTGACTTGCAGCCTGACTTACAGCTTGTGCATGCCAGAATTTGACCATACAGATGTCCTCTCACTTTAAGGCTTTTGATTGATTGCTCTTCTTCCTCTTTCACCAAGGTCAGTTAATGTGGAGAAACCTGGCCCAGTCCCAGCTTGTCCAGTGCTTTGTCTTATCTAAAGTTCTTAAGTCTGCAGACATGTTCACTTGGTGGAGTTAAAAGGAAGGGGTGTTGAATTGTTAGCACTTCCTTGGGAACAGGGAGATCAGAATCTCCTTTCTTCTCTGCTGCAGATTTTGTGTGACCTTAGACAAGTTACTTAGGCTCTCTGCTTCAACGTGGTACCTCCCTACCCCAAGACTGAGTTGTTCATAATGATGGAGAAAAGTTAATAAATAACTTAGCTATTTGCAAAAATATAACTTGTTTTAGAGTGTTGTGATGAAGCAGAATACAGTAGGGCATAAAAGGTGTGGTCGTGGCAGTAGTGGTTTTACTTGGTATGAGTCTGACATGACTTAAATAGGTGTAAGCTATTTGTTTCTGCTACAATGGGGAGAATTCATTTACAAAAGGACCCATTAATAGAGTATCCCTGGGTTGTTAGCAAATAAGTGGCAATACAAAGTAGGAGACACAACTTCTTTATACCCCCTTCTTTGGGAGGAAACCTTCAGTGAAATATTTTCATTGAGCCTTGAATGTCCCAAAGCTTCAATGAATCCTGAGTCAAGGAACAACCTGACTTCTGACTTTCACCCTGGACTCTATCTGCAATTCAGTACCAGCTGTGGGCTGGCCTTTACTAGACCTCTGCAACCTCTCTGAGAGCCCAGTCAGAGTCCAGGCTCAGCAGCCCACCTGGGAATATGAAACCCCAAATTGCTTTCACTGCTCCCTTTTCAAGGGGCCATGTTAACTTTAATTTTACTCCAGTTCCTTTGGACATGTAATAGAGTCTTCAAGCTCTGCAGGTTCTAGCAGGTGAGCGAGAGAAGTTCCTGGTAGCCTGTGTAGGGATTGCAGAGGGCAATGGGGAGAATACAGATGCAGGTAAAGAGGGAACAAAATTAGTCATCCTGGGTAGTACTTCAGAACATTTCATAACATTCATAAACACAGACTTTTCAAGTCACTCCACTTGCTTCCCTCCATCTGTTCTCTGAGAAAACAAAATGAAGGACTTCCAGCTCCTAAACCCTATCCTAAACCACCCTCCCTCCCCCAAATCAGGTCACAAAACATTACCCCACTTAGCTGCTAAAGATTATTATGGTACTTTCTCATATTGTATTAGTGCTGATTATGATATGCCTGTCTCCTCTCTCAATTTGTTCGTGCCTCTGGCCTTGTTTCAGGCACACACAACTGGCTCTCAAAGGTAGTCCTCAAATGTAGGGCAATTTCAGAAGATACAAATGGAAGGAATAAAACTGCATACCTTATCCCAATTGCCTAGTGGCCCAAAATTTTCCTTTACCTTCAGTGACCTACAGCAGCCCCCCGAAGATTGGTCAGTGGTGATCTCTACCTAAGTACTAGCTGGTTTCCAAAAGGTTAATGAGTTAAAAACTCAAATCTATGTGAAAGGAGACACTGTAGTTGACAAAGGAAATGATAAACTTTCTCAGTGTTCTCTCTTTTTTTTAAGGTACCTTAGGCTTTTTTTAAAGAATGCTCTTAAAAATTGAAGTTTAAGTGACTTGTTCAAGGTCAAACAATAATTCAGAATGGGGACTTATACCCCATTCCTCCTGAGTCATCTTCCACTACTTTGGCAGACAGCACTTCTTTCCCAGAGGGGTTGCTGCTCATACTGTGCATTTCCAAACAACTCGATGTAATATACGTGTTAGGTTATTTCCATTTCAGTCCTACCAACAGAAACGTGTAGCAACAGACATCTTTACAATATCCACTACGGAGATCTTTCTGAGTTTAGTTTTTTTCTGTTCTGCTTGAAGTTTAACTTGATTATGCATTCATTAAAGAAGAGTGATGGCGATGATTAAACAAAAACATCTTTAAAATGCAGAGTTCATTTCAACCCATTTGGTTTTGTTATACACAAATTGGATTTGCACTGCAACCTACACAGCAGGTACTCCACTTGAAATCAAAGATGGATGCTTTTATGGGATTAGAATCTTTGGAGGGGTGAGGGGAAAAGATTGAGATTTTCTTTTTTTTGCTTTTATCTTTGTGATGAGAGTAAATGAATAGTGATAGTACTGAGTACTACTATTAATATTTGCTTACAATTAAAAAATGAGCCCCATTGTAACAAAGCAAAAATATTTAATTATGGGTTCTTTTCCTCCATAAATAGCTAATAATACCTGAACCTATCCTGAATTTCAATCATAAAAGAATTTGAATGAAAATCTCTGAGACACATTAAGTGATGATATTAAATACTTTAGCTGAAATTGGTCATTAGGGCAAATGTCCTTCCCAAGGGCTATCTTTAGAACTTAACTTAACCTCCAAAGACTGTAGATGGGCAGGGGTGGGGTCTGTTTACTTTGCAATTTGCAAAGACATGTTACTGGCTGTATTTCCTAAGACTGAATTAATCTGATTTTATATTGCAAAAAATTCCAGTCCTTCAGATAAGAGATCTCAAAGGAAGATGAGGCGATTCCAGGAAGTGATGTCAGTGCCTCAGAAGATGGCATTCTATTCTCTGACTGCTGCTAGGACTCATACCCTACCATAGTGGTGCTCAACCTTTTTTGGCTGGTGGGCTGGATGGGCAATGCCCAGTCTTTCCACAGGCTAGATATGGCTGATGCACCAAATCCAGCACCTAGGGAAGGCACTACAGGCTCCATCCAGCAGCATGGATGGGTGGGTGGCATCCCAGCCCCAATCCAGCCATGCAGGAGAAGGGGGCTTGGCCCAGCCCTGCAGGAGTGGAAAGGGAAGGGAAATGAAGCATGACTCAGGCCCACTGGGCTGGCCCCATGAGGGAAGCGGGGGAACGGGATGTGGCCCTGGCACCAGCCAGCTGCACAAGGGGAGGGGGCATAGTCTGGCTTCAGCCTGGCCATGTAAAGGGAACAGAACATGGACCAGCCCCATGGGAGATGGGGAGAAGGGCATATGGTCCAGACCCTAACCAGCTTCACAGTGGGAGGGGATATGGTCTAGCCCTCTGGGGAAAAGCAAGTGCAGCCCAACACCAGCCTGGCCACATAGATAGGGTGCCTATCTTTTTAAATTGGAAAGGCAGAACACATGCCCTCCTACCCCTCTTCCCCATGCCAGCGGCACAGCCAGAGCTGAGCCAAGTGGGGCATGGGTGGATGTAGGCTCCCCACCCTGCTGCCCTTCCCCCAGGAGCCCTGCACCAGCTGTGTGCCCCCTACCTGCATAGCAGCAGTGAGTGGCACAGCTCCACACCACCACCATCCTGGCTGCTGCCATGAGGGTAGGGGGCATGTCACTACGACAGTGCAAGGCTTCCGGGGAAGGGCAGCAGGGTGGGATTCCCCAAGCCCACACTGGGCAACCTGCATCTGCCCCTGCCCCACACACAAATCTGAGGGGCATGTGCCCCCCATGCCCTACTTCCTGTGGGGTGCACACAGTAGTGGGGAGCCACCCTCCCCCATCCCCTCTCCCACTCCCTGCCCTAGCCCTGGGGTCCCATGCACCACCCTGGCTGGGTAGCAGCCCCAGACCCTGTCCCATTCCCTCCCTCAGCATGGGGGCCTTGCTCTGCACCGATGTTCCCTCCCTCTCCACAGACTTACCCGCAGGGAGCTGCTCTCCATGCTGCGCAGCACTTTCATGGCCATGTGTGTGGGCACGCACATGTATGTGGAGTCCCTGTGTTCCACTTTCAGCAGCCCCTTGCAAGCTGGAACTCTGCCAGCCTGCAAGGGAAAACCCAAATCCCTGCACAATGCTACAAATCTGAGACAAATGTTGTCCTGGAGTCACGCAGCCCTGGACTGGGACTTGATGATCTCATTCCAGGATTGTCCCACCCAAGTAGGGATGTATGGTCACACGGAAGGAAGAGGGTGGGGTCTGGCCCAAATTTTGGTCTGTAGGGGAAGGGGTGGGTGGCCTGCTCCAATCAAGAGTTTGGGATTTTGGCAGTGGGACAGGTGGCAGTACTAATTCAGCCACTGCCAAATTTCCTGACCTGTGGACAGCCTGATAGGCCAGATTCCAAGGCTCTGCAAACTACATTTAGTCTGCAGGCCAAAGATTGAGCACTCCTGCTTATGCTTCAGAGGTGCTGCCACTTGGTTGAAGTCTAAAACCAAAATCCTCACCACTCAAAGCTAAGGTCCTTTGGGACATTTTCCTCCCGTTCCCTCGGGAATAGTGCAATTAAACCTGAAGGCACAGATTACAATCCTCTTCTTTTAGTGCATGCTTCCATATGTATGGTTATCGGTGCACAGTAACACAACAGACAGTTGTAACATTTTGGCCCTGAGATGGCTTCAAAGCAGGAATTTGTGTGTGCATTTGCATTCTGCAAGAGAAAGCCCATTGGTTTCAGCAGTATTTCTGTTATGTATAGCAGTTGCAGGAGCAGGCCCATATTATTTGGTATTTTCTTCCCCTCACAGCCTTCCGAAATAACCAGTAATTTTGCTCACTTTAATTTTAGAGCTTTCCATTTGGGATGCCCTAGGGAGGCCTGTCTTCCAGAGATTGGGTGCAAGCAGAAAGTAAAAAGCTTTGGCTTGTAGTTTGTATGAGCAGTGGATTTGTTGGTGGGGTGGGGGGAGGAGGTAGCCAGCCTGTGACTTATTAAAGAGACATGATTTTTCACAAAGTGCTTTTAGAATCCTTAAAATGAAAGATATTATACCAAATGTAGGCTTAAAAATCTGAATGCATTTCTGGCATAATCCTACTGTATATAGTGATCATACAATCTGCAGACTCTGGCTCACTGGAATTTGCTAATAACAGGCACTCTCGCTTGGGTTGTTCAATTTCCCTTAAAACTACTCCTTGCTGTCTCCCTCCCCTCCCCCATCTCCATTTCAAATGTTTAACTTTCTAAAATGTTCTGTTTAGTCTCTGCCTCGGGTGTATTTAAAATTGGCCTTTAGCCATGTTTGAGAATATTAAAACGTATTTTTCAGATATTTAAAAAAAATACAAGCTTTGACCATTATAACCCCACCCCCTTTCCCTTTCTAATCATGCTTTATTACAGTAAGAGCCATACATGGAACTTTGCATGACTATAGACCAACAAAGAAGGGGTTTTAGGCAAAACTGAGCAAATGAAAAATTGCTTTGAAGGAAATGCTGCTTCTATTATCATTTTATTAGAATTACAGCAGTGTCCAAAGACTCGACTTATGATTGAGATCAGCATAATGAGGTTGTTCCTGCTCCAAAGAGTTCTTAATGTACGTATTTTGAAACTAAATACAATGAGACAATGCTGTCAGACAGAGGGTGGGGGTGGATGGGGTAACAGTCACAAGATCAGGTAATTCCCTAGACTAGTGATGTGTGCCATGCAATAATTCTGAGCAAGCTGATTTTTTTTCTAAGTGAATCAACCTGGATATTATATTTGCTAGATAGCCACAGCTATCACTAGTCCACTTAAGTAATTTAGTGGGCTCTAGGGAAGATCCTTATTTGCATGCACACCTTGCATTATTCCATGTCTATACTGTTGACTTGACCACAACAGGTGATTGGGCATGGAGAGGGGATATTGGATCAGGGAGACTTATAAGGGGGAAGACTGAAGCACAGAGTAAAATCCACAGTTCAAAACTGCTTTGATATTGGAGTCCAAAGACAATTTTTGGGTATAATTAACACTGCATATCTCTTGATAGGGGCTTTCCTGGTACATTTGATATAGAAGTTTACAGAAATAAATTCCTGAATGAGAGTATATTTTCCTGCCATACCATTTATCTCAATATAAATAAATCCAAAATGCAAATGTTAACTTTAAGTCAATTAAGTTAGAAACATTGACAACCCAAGACATTAAACGGGAACATATCCCTTATTACAGGATTAGGGTTCCATAATTAGAAATCTCAAAAATTCAGCAAATGCAAAATTTAAAGTTCCAATAGCATCATCAACTCTGTCACCTTGTACATATATAACATTTCTTTTTCTCTACTGTCCTGCTGCTTAATGAATGTATGCAATACAGCTTAGTCAACAGTGCTACAAAAACACAAATATTAGCATTTTTAACGGTCTGACTTAAAAGAGGGACTTTGTATTTTAATATGTATTTCTGAAGCTTTGGTTGCTAAATGCTCTGGACAACATACTAACTTCTTGGTTTCTTTTGTTGCCACCTTGAGGTACTATTTGTGACTGCTTACTCTGGTCTTTTTTTTTAGTTACTCACACCTATAGAACTCTGTTAGCACTTCCTATAAAACTGGTCACAGTTTTGATAGCATCTAATTCAAGAAACATCTGTATGAGTTCTTGTTACCTTTTGCATATATTCTTGCAGTATTATAGTTAAAAACAATGAGCAGATCTCAAAACTAGGTCCCAAACTTTGGTTCAGAACTGATTATGTGAAATGCAGAAATCTGCAAGAATGGCTTATGTTGTTAGAAAGTGGGCTGCAAATATAAAATCTAGATTCACTGTGAAATGTTTCTTAATCTCAGATGTGTCAGAAGCTGTTGTCAGCAGTTCCTCAATTTGAGGATGATCTCTACCATAGCTCGTTGAGGTCTTTCCACAGGAGAGAGTAGGCTCCAAGCTAGGATTCCTTTCCTTTTCCATCCTCTACTCTCTTCTCTGCTTTGAGCATAGGATGCTTTATCTTGAAATGGGCTGCTGCTTGGTTGACATTGTGGTGCCATTGAGGTCAGCTGGCATCCATTTTCATAAAATCATATAATCATAGAAAATTAGGATTGGAAAGGACCTCATGAGGTTGGCCAGTCTAACACCCCGCACCCCACACCCCTGCTCAAAGCAGGACTATCCCTAGTTATATCATCCTAGACAAGGTTTTTTATCTAACTAGGTTTAAAAACCTTTCTGGGTAATCTGATCTAAGGTTTTACTACCCTCCGAGTGCTTCTTAATATCTAACCTAAACTTCATTTGCTTCAGCTTGAGACCATTGCTCCTTGTTCTGTCATCTGCCACTACTGAGAACAGTCTAGCTCCATTCTCTTTGTAACCACCCTTCAGGTAGCTGAAGGCTGCTATTAAATCCCCCTTCAGTCTTCTCTTCTCCAGACTAAATAAGCACAACTTCCTCAGCCTCTCCTCAGAAGTCATGTGCCCCAGCCCCCTAACTATTTTGGTTACCCTCCACTGGATTCTCTCCAATTTGTCCACATCTTTTTGTAGTGGGTAGCCCAAAACTGGACACAGTATCTCAGATGTGGCCTCACATGTACCAAATAGAGGGGAAGAATCACTTCCCTTGCTTTCCTGGCAATACTCTTATTAATGCAGCCCAGTATGCCATTAGCCTTCCTCACAAGGGCACATTGTTGGCTCCTGTTCAGATTATTGTCCACTGTAACCCCAAGTTCCTTTTCTGCAGAGCTGCTGCTTAGCCAGTTGATCCCTAGCCTGTATGAGTATATGGGATTCTTCTGTCCTAAATTCAGGACTTCGCACTTGTCCTTATTGAACGTCATGAGAATTCTTTTGGTCCAGTTCTCTAATTTGTCTGGGTTTCTCTGAATCCTAGCCCTACACTCCAGGGTATCTATTACTCTCCCTGGTTTATTGTTACTTGCTGGGGGTGCACTCCATCCCATCTTTCAGATTTTTTTTATGAAGATATTGAAGAGAACCAGTCCCAGAACCAATCCCTGGGGCACTCCACTTGATACCAGCAGCCAACTAGGCATTGAGCCATTTATTACTAACGTTTAATCCAAATGATCCAACCAGTTTTCTATCCATCTTGCAGTCCATTCATCCAACCCATACCTCCTTAGTTTGTTTGCAAGAATGTTGTGGGAGACCACATTAAAAGCCTTGCTAAAGTCAAGGTTTATCATGTCTACTGCTCTTCCCATGTCCACAGAGCCAGTCATCTCATCATAGAAAACTTTCAGTTAAATTCCTCTTGCTGAGGGTACCATGCCAGAATCTCAGGTGGTTTCAGGCCATCCCATGGAGCTTCTGGGATGACCTCCTGAGGGACCTCCCATAATTCTAATTTTCTGTGATTCGAAGAGGTGGAAGATGGACCAGGAGAATGCAGGCAAGGATTTCCCCTGGTGCTGGAAAGGAGGGCAATACCTCAATTAGATCCATACACATCTCTGTTCTTGAAGACGGTCATAATGTTGGCATTCCTCGTGTCCCCAGGGATCTCTTAAATGTTCCAAATTCAGAGAAAAAATGTATGGAGTTTTGGTACTAGGTCCTTGCCACCACCCTTGTAGATTTCAATAGATATGCCGTCAGAAGTACTGTATTCTGAAATAGTATATCCTGGGCACATCTACAAATAATCTACGTGCAAATAATCTGGGAGCAGTTTACTTTACAGTAAACTTTCCCAGGCAGGGATGTGGGAGAATATTTGCTGCTCATGGCAGCAATGTGCTCCCACCCCCACTGGCCCTGCACTAGCCCCCTGAAGCAGTGGCAGGGAGCACAGGACCAGGAGACAGCCCCTGGGAGCTGCCTGCTGCCAGGGTCTGCTCCACCACCAGACCCCAGGCAGGGTCAATGTTCCCTTGCCCTAGCAGCAGGGAGCTTTCAGCGCTGGCTCCATGGTCGCAGAGCTCAGGCTGGAAGATCCTTACCTGGTACTGAGAGATACGGCTCTCCCAGTCCAGGCCCCTGGACCGTGAAGTGACAGCTGGGAGCTCCCTGCTGCTGGGGCTTGAGGACATTGTCCCCACCTGGGTTCCAGTAGCAGAGCCGACCCCAGCAGGAGGCAGCTCTTGGGGGTAGGGAACAATCTGGGAACAATCTCCCACCCCCTGTTGCTTGGCTAAACGGGGGCAAATATGCTCCCAGTCAGGCATCTGCACATGCATTACTGTGCAGTAAGTAATCAAGAGTTAATTTGCTACTTGCATTTGCAGGAAATTTACTCATGATTAGCGTGAATTACTGTGCAGTAAGCATCTTCGTGTATGGATAACAACATTTACTATGCAGTCATTAGCTCTAACCTCAAGTAAAGCATCTTGTAATGTACTTGTATTTGCTGCTTGAGCAATGTTCCCAGTCAGAAAGTAGAGAAGAATATCACAACGTGGTACTGGAAACTACGCTTCAGTTCCTTGACCATTAAATGTTCCTCTCCTGCTAAGTTCTGTCAGGTGGGGGACTAAAAATATTAAGCAACACCAGGGGTATGGCATGTTTATGGGATTAAGTTAAGTGAATGGTTAGGGTGAAGCTCGGATTTGGCTGGGTTGAATAGAGTGGGACAGGGCATGGAAGAGTAAGATCATGGAATACTTGGACCTTGCAACTGCAGATGGCTATCTAGTTTATCAAAGTTTATGGGGGATAGCTCTAGGCTTACCATTTAGTTCCCTTATTTCTATGGTTTTGTTCATCACTGGAGTATTTAGTCCTCTGTGCAAAGGTTGAGTTTCTGTATGTTTGGTATCCTAATCTAAAGACCACTAGGTTTCTTGCTTAGGGTATTATACATATGTTCTAATAAGCCCCAAGAATGAAAATAAAGCAACCAAATTCTATTGGATGAAAGTTTGGGAGAGTTCTCCAGCCTGCTTGAGAAGGCAACTTTTCTCATTTAACTACATGCAGAGCAATTCCTCCCCTGTTCATCTTTCACTCAGTGACCCTCTCAGTTAAATCTTAAATCAACATATGAAATCCTGAGGAAGATATTCGTTTTTGAAAATACACACAAGGTAATTTGAGAGTAAATTTTAGGCCACTTTGAACTATAAAGTCATTCTTCCATTCCTAGCAGATGCTAATAAGATTTAGATCAATATATTTGGATATGAAAGGTCAATCTGCTTTTGCTCCAGTTCGGTTATTGGTTAACAAAGTGGTGTATGGCTGAGATTTTCAGGAAGGACCTTTTTAATGTTTGTTTTTCATTGAACTTTTGAGATGGAGAGAAATATAAAGTTCCAGTTTTGAATTCATTAGTCAATTTAAAAAAATGAACTTGTTCTATGCATGCAAAATATTGCTATTAATAAACAGCATTAATTTACTAGTCAGTAATTTAATAGCCTTCTGGTCTGAACTTCGGCTATTGTGTTGGTTAAAGTTATTTTGAGGTACAGATTTTATTCTGGTAGAGTTAGGAAGTACTTGTGGTAGGTAAAAATTTAGAAGTCCAAAATATATCTGCCTAATGACCATTCTGCCATATTCCTGGAAATGGTGACCAAAGTTACTCATTAGAATTAAAAATCAGAAGTCCTGTCTGGATAAGAAGTCTGCTTTATGTCAGTAATGGCTCTGAGAAGTTCAGAGCCTGAACTAGGTAAGAGCTGAGACTTCTAAATTTTCATAAAAGCCACTAAGGTTGGAAGAAACATAGTACCTTACAAGATTTGGACCTGTAGTACTGCATTCTGCTTCATGATAGGACATGATGGATCAACCAGTTTTGTTGTCACTGAAATAGAAAGTATTATATATATAGTTAAGTAGTAATGCAAATAACTATTTTGTTTTAATTAATTATTTTAAGATTGGTGATTTGCAAGGTGTCTCCGACAGGTCACTCTTTCAGTTTTTGCCCAGTATGAGAACTCTGAGGTTCCATCATAAGACTGGTCTGGTTCTTACTGTAAAGAACAGATTAGAGCAGGTGTGGAGGAGGGGGAGGGAGGGTGCAGTAGTACATTTTCACTGCCGTTTGATTCTTGCTCCCTCTAACATTTAAAACCAATTATCTGGCAGTGACTGTCGCAACAGTTCTAGTTAGGCAGTACTGAGGGGGTCCACTGACTTTGAGGCTCACTGTAACCTACCTGATGCCTTGTAAACTCTTCTTTCCACAGATGTTAATGACCTTTTCTTCTTTTTAATGGTCATGATGTTCCACCATTCAAACTATCCTGTGTTCTGCATTTCTGCTGTCTGTTAACTGTTCCTGGCAATGAAGCTCTTATTTCACAGCCCTGCAGATTTTTTTCACTCATTCCAGTGAAGTTATATTTGTTTCTGCTTCCATTTGAAACTGTGTAAAACAGCCCTAGACCCCTGGTATACTAGTAAAGCTTGTAGTTTATGTTTAACTGGAAAATGTAAAAAGTATGTTTTCTATATGATGATGCACCTCACAGTATTCCTCCCCCCAACACACACACACACACACACACACACACACACACACCTTTTCAAACATCTAGATCCGCCAGTGCATTAGAGGTCTTGGCATAAGTACCTTCATCCTGTATATAACCTCCATCATATAAAAGAAGTCTCTTGTTGCTATAAGTAGCTAAATTGATGAAAATTCTGTGTTAACTTTGTGTAAAGGTAGGCTTGTGAGGCCAGATTCTCTTTTTCCTGAGTTAACAGGAATACACTAAGTGCTTGACCACAGCAACTCAAGAATTATCCAAATCAGCATAAAGCATTTTTATAGTAACTTGATGCTGTCCACTTTAGGGTTTTAATATATGTGATGATCTGGGATTTTAGGGGCAGGGGAAGGTAGAGTCAGACCCCACCCCTAGCCCCAGGTACCTTCCACATAAGAATTCTTCTCTTGTCAAACTCCCTAGTGGGTTATGTCTCTGGTTCTTCTCCTTTTGGATTATAGGAAAGGTGCATTTGGGGTAAGGATTGTTTGCTTCGTAGTGTTAGTTACAGAGGCAGAGGTCCTGTGAAAATTTTTTTGGTGTATGATAAAAAGCTTTAATAAAGTGGAAGATATTGAATCTATCCTGTAGGATACTGTTCCCTTACACTCTTCTGGAAAATGAAAGAGAGACTTTTGGAATATATTGAGAATAGGAAAGAAATGTGGTAACCAATATATGTGTTGGTGGTAACTGTTATATAGCTGGAACTGTCATGAGATCATTTGCATATGTTGATTGATAACAACACTATTGCATTTTTGACTTGGCTGTCAAATTTGGGACAAGTATTACCAGTATGAATGGTTTTAAAGCGATAGCTATTTGCAGCATGTGCCTGACAAGGATTCTTGGTGATGTACAAGTTAATTGCATGTTGTTTTGTCATAAGATGCATTTAAATTTGTGTATTCATATGAATTTTAGGTAGAGAAAGTAATGGATAGTAGGGACATTGAAAGGCATAAACATTTTATGCACTTACCAAAATATGGGTTTTTTTTTTTTTCATGAACATGTATGTTTATAATGGATAGAATGAAAGAATTATTCAAAAATTTTGAAAAGCAAAGATAACATCAGTCACAATAGCTGCTTGAATTGGCTGAGACTGTAACTTCTTTTTTTATAATTTCATTTTAGATCAGTTTGTACTTTTTGTGGGAAGGGAACTTGTAAACATTAGTTAAAAATAAATAAAATATCTCTCTATGAAATCTATTAAAAAAAAAAATCTATGAAATCTATAGATGATGGTACAACTGTTTCTTCCCCCCTCCCCCCACATTCATTCTCATTGCAAATGTATGCATGCCCACCTCTACTTGAAACTGATTAAATATAGTAGAACATTACCATTATGACTGGAGGGAAAAGCTCCCTCTCTGTTGCAAAAGTATTCTTTGCTGGGGGGCATGGCGGGGTGTGGAAAGGTAAGGCTAAAAGGTGTGGCTCAGCATCATAAATGCCAAAATACATGACAACTGAGTAAGGCTTTGATGTAAAATATATTACTGCAGTTTTGCAGATGCAGAAATTTGCCAATAAATCAAGAAGGCTGAGAGTTCTTCTTAGCGTACTTTGGTTGAGTACCACTCTTATAGACTAACTATGGTCCAGGATGGGCCAGCTGGTTTACATGTGAAGTATTATCATGCTAGAATGAAAGAGAAGGGGGGTGGGGTTTGTGCACATGAATTAGGACTCTGTTTAGGGGCAGCATGTATTAATAAAGAACCTGTGCTCACATCATAATGAAGACAAGTTGATTATTGGTCTGCAGGTCTAGGGACAGACATTCAAAAAGACTACTCCTCTTTGCAGGTTAGTCTAATCTGTGCAGCTTAAACTGATTTAATAACTGGACAGACATTCTCTGTTAAATCAGGAAATGCAGGCACATCAGGAAATGAAGTGGCTCAGGACAGAAGCTGGAGAGAGCAAGAGCATGCCTGCCAGCCACTGCCAAAGGGGAGGGAAGAGAGACACCCTCCAAGACTCTCACCCCTCCCTGCTGGAGTGCAGGGGGCATGGCCAGGCACCAGCTAGGGCTAGCAGGATGCACAGGATGCCAGCCACCAGCCTGGGTGGCTGGGGTCAGGGGGGAGCTGCTGCATACCAAGGAGTGGGGATGGGAAAAATGTCCTTTCTCTGAAGCAAGCAGGTACTGAACACAGCAATTTGCACAGCATACAGCAGGGAACTACCAATAATCTTCACCTGGGCTAAGATACAACCCAGTAAAACACAGCATACACAACTCAGTCTAACTTAAAATGTAAAGCAGGAAGACCAGAGAAAGCCTTGCACAAGTCTTACTAATCCTGAGGGTAGAGTGTCTCCTTACAGCCAGGCATTCAGAAAGGCTTTGTTTACGTTTTGCAGATTCTGCTTTATAATGTAAATGTAGCTCTCTGCATTCTTTGGTCCGCAACTTCCGGCCAGAAGTTGTCTGCAGTTTCCTTTAACTCCATCTCCTGCACGTGTGATAATGTCAGGTCCTTGTCAACACTTCTCACCTCTGTCTGGTCTTGCAGGTCTTAACTCTGGGCTCACAGATGCAGGCCTTGGATCTGCATACAGGGGACTAGCTAGCCTCTCTGCCTCACTCCAGAACCACTGTGAAATTAATCCCCTGCCTAGCTGCAGGCAAGCTGGACAGAAGGAGGAATTCACTCAGTCTCTGACTGCCTGCAGGAAAGCTGTGGAGGTGCAGTTGGCTGGCAGCTGGACTCCCAGCTGCAGTCCACAGGGGGGAGAGGGGACAGAGGGAGGAATTTGCTTCGGGGGCTATAGCAGGCCAGAGTCTGGCCATGCCCCACACTTGCTCTGGCTACAGAGCAGAGGGGAGGGGCAGCCCATGCTGGGATTTTCTGATTTAACTTAAACCAGGAAGGGGTCTTAGACAGACATTGTATAAACAGGTTTTATTCAAATCAGTTAAGTCTGATACTACATGCAACCGTGTTTCTCACACTGGTTTTGGCCAGTTTAAAACTGGTTTATGTGCACTGAATGTCTGTTCTGTTACAGGTTTAAACCAGTTTCTGATCACTTAAACCGGTTTATGTTCAATGTCTGTCCCAGAGGGTTAAAGTTGCTTTGCTAACTTGTTTTTTTCCCCTTTCTTTAGAAAGTACCCATTAGTAAGAATTATACATATAATACTGCACACAAATAAATACTAACGATGGAGTGGTTCTTGGAAATGTCAGTGAAAAATAGAGATTATAGAACCAGTCTATTAAATCCAATAAACATGTGACTAGGTCTCGTTCCCCCCCACACCCCTTTGTTATCAAACTTTGGTAATGTTATCATCAATCCACCAAGAAATTTTGTGCTTAAAAGCTGTGTTGTGGTCTCAATTTTCTTTTTTTTCCCCCCTGTTACTGCTCATTCCCATCCTAGCACAGCATACCATTTAAACAGCCTGTGAAAATATAGATTGGGTGATCTGTCTCTCTTAGCCCATCCAGTGATGAAATTTCTACTGTACTATTTTATTGTGACATTACCTGACTAGATAAAGCCTTTTTCTATCTAAGAGGGAAAAGAAGCTGGCAGTGTCTACATAAATCGTGTTACTCATTTTGTGCTGCGACAAGAGTTCCCAAAGGGAGATCCTTTGGGACCATTCCCTACTCAACAAGAAAAACAAACAGAGGCACAACCTGCTTTGGAAGAAGGATCTTGATCAGTTTTATAATGTTGCTGTTATTACAACAAATATTTGTTGTCCAGCTTTCACATTTTATTTTAACAAATATCCTAGTAGCTGTTAAATACTAAAGCAAAAATGAAAGAACCCCCACCCCCCTGCAGCATGCAGCATTGCAGTTGATTCAATACTGTGAATGGATGTCTTTGAATAATATGAAATAGGGCCTTTTTGCAGTAAGGTTGCTGCTTTGACTGTAGCCCAGCTCCATCTTGTTGCTTTGTAGCAGTTAAATCAGTTGATGGTTATATTACTATTCATCCTAAATCCTTAGTGCACTTCCTAAAGCAAAGTAAGTTTTTTTTTTCTTTTAATCTATTTTATAGAGAAAAAGGAGATGTAGAAAGGCAACAGGATTTTTTTTTTTGACAGAGCTTAGGTTTTCTGACAGAAAAAAACCCACAAAAAAGTCATTCATTAACTCTTGGTGGAAAGATTTGTAAGGTACAGCATGGTACCGAGATGGTAATTACCTGATTCTAAACAGGGGCTTGAACCCTGGTCTTGAACCCATAGTCTTTAAGAACAGTCTGCTGCCCTAAATAGATCACTATCATAGCTTCAGCAATGGTCAAGTAGTGAAGAAACCAAGGGACTGTCCTCTTAGGTCAAAGCTGAGGGGAGCGAAGATTACCATGTGTACCGAGAATATATTGAAATGCGAAAAAATATCTGTAGAAATAAACTTCATTTTTACACTTCTTTCTTGTTTTTCAGTAATGAAGTTTGTAATCCAAGATCGGCTGAAATTTGGCATCTTGCATGTTTCAGGGATGTACGTAGTAGTCGTGTTGGTCTGAGAGAAAAAGTCCCCCTGTGTATGGAATAAACTTCATTTTTGCACAGATTTCTACATCTCCTTGCCTGCCATCTGACACCACCAGGGAAGAAATCCTGCTTGATCTACACAACAAAAAGCAAGCTCACAAAAGACTCTCATGGACAGATTTTTCCAGTTTCTGCTTCCTCTGTGCAAAAATGAAGTTTATTTCCTACATATGGGGACTTTTTACCATTTTGAACTTTCCCTAAGCCTGGTGAAGGGTGCATGAGCCTGAAAGCCTGCAGAAAAAGGATTTTTTTTTTGTAATGTCTCAGTTGGTCTAATAAAAGGTATCATGTTGGAACCAAGAGTTCTAGATTTTTGCATTACTTTTTGTCTCAAGCCAACATGGCTACCACATACATCCCTGAGAATATATTGAGGACTTCAGCCTCTAGGACAAACTTTTATCTAGGCTTGAAAGCCTGGTATCTTCTTCAGGATACCTACTTTTGACCCTGTGAACTGCGTTCTGTCCTTATAGTCTGATTTGTGGGTTACGTGGTTGCCCCTCCCCCGCAAGGAAGCACAGGTCTTTTGTACTTTTTTTAGGCCATGCCCACCAGTAATACCAGTAATCAAGTACCCTGCAAAAATAATCTAAGGGACTATGGGTTAAACAGTCAAAGTTTGGATATATGAATTTGCTACCAACTGGGAAAATGATGTACTGCAGTTATGTCCTACTGAGGTACTAGCAAACATATCCTAGAAAATCAATAACTCGGCAAATGCACTATTTTTGTTGAAGTTTATATGATTTTCCTTGCAGAGTTTAAAGCGAGAGCAGACAAAGTCCAGCCCATAGGCTGGATCAGGCCTGTGGGGGACTTCATTTCCCAGCAGCCCCTGCCCACATCTTGCAGCCAGTTTCCATGGAGACACCAGGAGTGGCGGTGCCGACAGTGCGGCTCCAGGGTTTCTGTGGAGGCTGGCCTTGGCAGTGCATTAGCAGGGCAGGCAGCTTGGAAGGGAGCTGCTCTGGGGCTGGGATTTTGCAGCAGTGACAGTGTGATCCAGAGCCAGGGCAGAGCTGCAACCTGCTGCCCGCATGCCTCAGGCAGGGGTGCACTGGCAGTGGATTGAGGCTCTGCCCCAGCTCCAAACCACAGTCACCACTGCAGCCAGTCCCAGCCCCAGAGCAGCTCCCCATCCAGGTGTATGCCCTGTCAACACTGCTGAAGCCAGTCTCTATGGAAACCCTGGCACTGCGCTGTCAGTGCCACCAACTCAGCGCTATAGCAACAAAGGTGGTACCTGGGGCAAAGCCCGCAGCAGCCGCCCACCCTGTCCCCATGCACAAATCTGGGGGGCACACCCCTCCCCTATGCTTGCCCATGAGTGCACACAGCAGAGAGCTACCCTTTCCCCATCCCCACTTCCTGCCCAAATGAGCCGTTCACGGCTCCGTCCTGTGCTCCACCCCGGTTAGCACCCCATTGCTTTGGCATCTGGGTGGTCATCCCACTCTTCCCACTCCTCCCCTCCACCCTTGCTATGGCACTGCTGCCGCTACTGGGATCTGCTTGGAAACCGACCACAGCGACACGGGCAGGGGCCAAGAATAGACCTTGGGTCCAGGTACAGACATTATACTTTTACCAGTAAAAGCGATTGGAAATCTGTCTATACCTGTAATGGAACCGAAGTTTGGCATACAAAACTGGTCTGTACCTGTACCAGAGCAAAACTTTGGTGCACATAAACTGGTTTAAAAACAGCAGACCCCAGTCTAAGATTTTCCGCCCTCACCAAAGGGTAAATGTGTGTTCTGGTCACTACAGACATAAAGTGTGCTGCATAGTAGTTAAAACCATGCCACTTACATCAATTCCACCTTAGGCTTTTTGAACACCTGTACCTAGCCTTGGTGTCTGAAAGTTTTTGAGGTCCTGCATGCATTTCTTTCTCTGTGTTCAGTCTGTTACAAAGTACATCTTGCAGCTTGCATGATCTTCTTATTCAGTCTTATTCCCTAATCAAGACTATTTGTACCATTCTTCTCCCTGCTCCCCCCCCCCCCCCCCAAAAAAAGGTTCAGTGTTGTTTGGAACAAATCAAACATTTGAAAAACTTTAAATTATAATTCTTTTTGATCAAGGCTTCTGTCAAGTATTATTTGTTTCTTTTCATTGTACCTATTTTCAGATACCTTTTTATATTATCAGCTTCACCTGAAACACACAGGACATTGTGGTTAGCTGACTAGTGTCTTCTGGGGTCCTTCTCCTTTGATAAGGTGCTGCTGGCTGTTCTGTATCTGCTTCCCCCATCTCCTATATAGCTACCTATATCATATAGAAAAGATCAAACATTTTTTTATTTTTTCCCGTTATTGAGAAATGCAATATTTATCACAGGTTACTTGCAGACAAGAAGAAAGGAGAATCTAAGAATGTTCCCTTCAGCTGTGTTTCTGTCAAGTGCAGGTCCCAGTCCATTTCTGTTTTGCTCAGTATGTTAAGTCTGCCCAGTACAAGGTGTAATGCAACAAGGCTGATAAAGTTGGTTGCCCACTGGCCATATAAAGGAGAAAAACAACCAAAGCTGGGTTGTTAGTTATCTAAACCTATCTCCCAGCAGCTAAACTCCCTTCCCTTTTTATTACTTAGAGTACCTTGTAAATCAAATATTTATTAACTGAAAACAGCTTTACTTACCGACTGATCTTGCAAACATGGGACAAATCCACCATGGTTGGCCACTAGCCAGTTGCTTATTCAGGCTGCTAGAAGAAATCAGCCTTGTGGAAAGGCAAACTCCATGTGATTTTTATTTCACAGGAACAAACTGCTAACAACTCTCCTCCTTTCAGCTGTGTTCAGCCCTCATGAAAATGAATGCATCTGAGCAACATAGACAGTCTTCTTTTGAAGACATCTTTTATTTTCAGAATACCTCTCTCAAACATATCTTAGGCAGTTCAAAACTGAATAAATATGGACAGCCATTGTTCCCATTAGTGTATTTGGCCCAAGGCCTAGTGAAATTAAAAGGCATTTTAAAGCAAATATTCCTGCCGTGGTTTGCCCTAACTTTATCTCTTCACATCTTCATCCTAACCATTATCCTTTGTGCTCACACAGGGTCCAACTCCAACAAGCTATAAACACATCTGGTTCTTGGGGACTGTAATATACAAAGAATACAAACATGTGGATAAAACCAGTTAAAGACTTTACATTTAAAACCAAGGTTGTTATCTTAATCCATGTCCACCCATGTGGTTTGTATAGTGAGCCGGAACAGTTCTTTAGTAGCAAACTGATATTCCCAATAATCCCGATGTTGAAAGTAACAGTTACATTCAGTCATAAAAATCAACACTATAGATTAAAAAGCAGTTGTAAGACATCTAAGATGCTCCAAAACAAACAGATTATAAATATTGTTTCTGCCCTCTGTTGCATACAGTAAACTGTAACAAGGGCACACAGTAAACTGCAAGATATATGGTGCATATTTACAATAAGCCTTTTTTTTTTCTCCCACAATAAAGGTCTAGCATACAGAGACCAAGATTCTCATCTTAAGGTTTTCCTCAGAAACAAGGATTCTACATAGATGCCCCGCTACAGAAAGGATGTGAACAAATTGGAGTAAGTCCAGTGGGAAGTGGGGAAAAAAAATGGTCAGTGGGCTGGGCATGACTTATGAGAAAAGATTGAGGGAACTGGGTTTAATTAGTCTGGAGAAGAAGAGACTGAGAGAGAACTTAATAGCAGCCTTCAACTACCTGAAGCGGGGGGTTGAAGAGAATGGAGCTAGACTGTTCTTGATGGTAGCAAATGACAGAACAAGGAGCAATGGTCTCAAGTTGCAGCCAGGGAAATTTAGGTTAGATATTAGGAAGAATTTGTCTCTGGGAGGGTAGTAAAACACTGGAACAGGTTACCCAGAGAAGTGGTGGAAGCTCCATGCTTGGAAGTTTTCAAAACCTGGCTAGTTTTTGAGCAGGGGCTGGACTAGATAACCCTCTGAGGTCCCTTCCAACCCTAATTTTCAATGATTTTATGTAGATATCTTCTATAATTCCACTGGTGAATCCAGACAGTAGCTAACTATTGCCAACAAGTTCTCAAAGTTTTACAAGTATGATTATGGTTCATTATACCTTATGATTGGATTCAGTAAAAGTAGCACACTTCACAGGAACAAAGATCAAACTAGAAATAGCAGGCAGCATAAATTATCTGCTGTTTTCTTCCTCCATGCACTGGTTGGTATCTTTTTGCTTTAACGTGTTATTAAGTTCACAAATCTTGCACTAGCATTCAGTGGAGTTTTATAAATCACCAAGGACTTTTGCTGAAATCAAGTGTTCTAGCATCACTCTTTCTCAAACCTTTATTGTAAAGCTACTGCTAGTAAAATGTGTTCCACTGGTGGATTAGAGATCTCCTCTTTATCCACTGATGCAGGAAAAGGAGAGCTCACATCACATCAGTACAAGCTTCCTTCTTTACTACTGATTGCATCCCCTGTGGCTCAGAACTGTTCAGTCTTGTTCAATCCCCACATGAAGGTGACCCCAAACAAACCATGTAAACGGTGGCTTTTAGAATCTAGAACCTCATTGCAAGTCAATAAGATGAAGGCATTTAAACCATCTGATGACTATTACAGATGTGGTCACTACCACAATACCCATTTATGCCCTTGTCCATTAATAGATTAAATCATACCACTTGGTGGGCCTTCCAACAATTTGCTTGACCTTGGTGATTTCACATCCTCAGCTACATAAAGGTGGACATCTTATCCATCCTTAATCATTTTACCAGCCTAGAAATATTTATATGTAGAACCTACCCTTAGATTTGTGCAGGGGCGTCGCTATGTAAACAGAAGCTAAACACTGCAAATCTCTCCATTTGTTTGTCATTCACCAAGCAGGAGCAGTATATTTTAAAATAAAGTGCAGGAAGATACCCAGTTGAGGTAATTCCTTCAGTATGTAAAGTATTTAGTACAAATACGCCATGAAGGCTATTATTTTTTTGCATCTATTAAATGTCTAGTTGCTGTCAGACAAATTCTCACACACTGGTGAAGAGTGGGGTGGGGGAAAGGAGGAAAGTATTTGCATGGGCAAACACATGCATAGGCAGTTAGTCTTGGGTATATCCAGTAATACAACGTGGTGGGGATAAGGAATCTTTTCAAAAGTTGTCATACAAATACATGCTTTGTGTTTTTCCTGATGAACTCCACATGAACAGAATTGCCCATATCCCAGTGATCGGAGCGCTCATCTGGCATATGGAAGACCCAAATTAAAGTTTTTTGCTTTGCCGGCTTCAGACCTGGACTGGTCCCTTGTCTTTCAGATGCAGTCAGGGTTCTCCCAATTACTGGGTGTTCTCTGGTGGATAACCCTGTGTCTCCTGTTTTCAACCAGAAATTCCCCCCCTGGAACTTCTCTGAGGAAGATTTTTTCAAAACTAGTGCACTCCTGCCCAAATCTTCAGTTTTAATGAATTAGCATTTCCAGCTAAAAATTCTTGAAGAGTTATATGTGTTGCTTGTGCTAGTTTGCCTTTCTTGAGTACTGTTCAGCTGGGTGTGGGCTGCTAGTTTAATGCATCTATTCTTTGCCTGCCCTATTACTTACTGTACGCTAAGCCCTCTGCTTTTCTTTTCCTTGCTCAGATTTCAAATTTATTTTAAACTGTATCTGATCCTGTGTCTGAGAGTTATTGAAATGGAAAGCACCAGATAAGCAGTCTCCAAGCCCTTTCACTTTGTTATCCCCAGTGATTGTGATCAAATGGATTGAGGTCAGAGCTGGGGCCAAACTATTAGTTAAGAAGCACCCCTGAGCACGAGTACAGAAGCTGGGGCAAACTTTGGCCCTTTGCTCAGATTAAAGCAAGCTCCCATGTAACCCTGTCCACAGGTCCGATTTGCTTTTATGCCATCTCCTTTTACATATGAGAGGACAAATTATATTCCTTTTATACCGAAGTCAGCTGATTTGCTCTAAGTAATTAAGGACAGAATTTGGCTCAAGGTTTCACTTGTGTAACACCTAGTAGCCTCACCTACTAGGTGTTACACAAGTGACACCCACTTTAGTTGGGTGTCAGAAACAGATTAGCTAAAGGAAGCTTTTCCCACTAATTGGTCTTTAAGCAATATTCATCTCTCTTGTTGCCCAGTTCACTCACCTACAGGAGGACAAAGAACTAGATGCCTGGATATGCCTTCATCAGATCATTTTGCCTACTGTGTCTGTGATGCTCAGTGACCATATTAACCTTTGGAGCATACTAATGTGTCTTTAAAGCAGTTATAGGTGGACTGCCAGGAGGTGTATTGCATCTATAAATATCAAAAATGTTTTTCCTGGGGGAGCTGGATAGCTCGGAGGATGCTAATACATGGAAAGAGAGTCTTTCACCTCTGCAATGGGTGTCAGCTTTGCAGTTTAAGACAGCAGTGATTTGGAAGTTGTTACATGCACCCTTCTGCTGGATGTAAAAGGACTGGTGGTCCCAATCCAGTTCCTGATGGACAATACCACATCATCCCTGCATTTATCATGAAATGGCAGCTTGACACTAATCTTCATAGAAGGGTGGGCAGTGGAAACATGTTCACGTTTGCTCCTTCAAAGCAGTTTCACCCAGGTAGGTAGTGAAACACTTCAGCTCAGCAATGTGGGAGAAGCTTATGCTACCCCACTCTTGGCTAAATAGGGGATTTCAGGTATGGCATGAGAACTGTCTGGTACTCTTAATAATTGCTTTTCATTTTGGGAGGGAAAGGAATTTAAAGGTAAAGTTCCCTCATCATCAGTGCAGTGAACTGATAACCCTTCTAACCTGTCTGTTACTTTAGCACTGCCTTGGAACAGTTGCTCACTTATCTCTAAAACAAGGGGCATTCATACCTGCATGTAGCAGCACTAAAATGTATCCAAAGTCCTTCCAGAATTGTCATTTACACAAAGATACTTGAACATCTTCCTCTATGCGTTTAAGTGGTGCAGCTGCTAGTATCCTCCTGAACAAAGAGGGAAATGACAGGTTGGCAAAAGAAAGCATTAGATGTCCTCAGTGCTAGCTAATGGTGTCCAGTCATGTAGATTAGTTTAATGAAGACAGATGCCAGTAGTCATAGATTAGCTGTACTAGAGCAGTGCTTTATTGTTCAGTAATCATGACCTATCTTCTTGCTGCACTTTTCTACCCAACATTTCCCTACTAAATTTCTCAGCAAGCTACTGTCATAGCACCACCTAATGTCTGACTTGGCAACTTCAGTTTGTCATTAATTCAAGAATGTGATGGAGGGGTGATGATGGAAAGTCAAAAGGCAGGCTTTTTTATTTGCTTATGATCTCCTAATGCAGCAGTTTAACTACTATCACAACTGCCTTTTGCTCCTTTGATTCCCTAATCCTGACATCATTTCAGCAAGGTGGTCTTCCCAGAGATCTGATGAAGTCTTTTTGTATGGAAGTGGGTAACATGCAAAGAGCAAGCGGTGTCTGAATGGGTGAGGATTGAAAACCTCATTTGATGAATGAATGAGGAGCTGTAAGGCATTCATAAGGCACTTCATGTGAAATATGGGCTCTTAAATAGAAATGGCATGGAAATACAACTGAAAATGTGCTGCTTAAGGAAAGTGGATCGTTTTGGGGAGGGTAGGATCCTGGAATTGGTGGGATACTGGACTGCTAATTCTGAGAGAAATAAAATTATAGAGATCCTGGTAGGGTGTTTTGAATTTGTGCTGCTAATTTCAGCTGGAATGTATTGCTGAATAGATTTTTGTTGCAAAATTTCCAGCATTTCCTGTTTCTAATGAGGTCAGATGAACGGCAAGAATTTTGGCACCTCTGGTGCATATCTGTTTAGTTTACTGTCAAAACCTAGTTTATGAGCATTATAGACCCAAAAGTACACATTTCCATCAACTCTGTTGTGTTACGGTAATGATTCAAAATCCTGCCCTTCTTAAAGCTAAGTCCCATGTGATTGCCTGGATCCTGGCCTGAGAAATGACAGCAGCCCGAGCATTGAACTATTCTACCCCACAGGAAATTCCAAGGCTAGGGAAGGAGGGATGGGGAAACAGCTATTTTAAGGTGAATTCTTTGAATTCTTCAGTTATTGTGGTTGAGTTTATTAAGCCTTTATAAGTATCCATAATCCCAGGCAGCAAAAATGCAAGGTTCTTCCCTGAACCTTTTCAGATGCCCACCGCATTGTCCACTTTTTAAGGTAAAGAGCCATCCAAATGGAAACTGTGTGCCTCCCCTGTCCCAATGGTTTATCTCAGCCACTTGGCAGTGTCGTTCCATTAAGCCCAAAACCAAGGTCATAGTTTCATAGCTTCTAGGGTAGGAAGGGACCTGAGTAGATCATCTAGTCTGACCCCCTGCCATGGCAGAAAAGAGTACTGGGGTCCTTGGAGCTGCTTCCCAGAAAGGCTCTCCAGGGCTAAGTTTGCATTAGATTTCCAGAGGAAATCCTTTGGGTTGCTGCACCCTTGCTTCTTGGCCTGCCATTTTCCTTTTCCTTCCCAGGCACAGTGCTGTGGAGGTGACTAACCTGCATTTATGAGGATTTTAGAAGTGGAGGGAAAGAAGAACTAAATTAGTAGAAGAAGCAGAATTAACTCTGGGGGGGAAAAAACCCCGGTTGAGAGCACCAGCCTATGTGATGTACATGGAGAAAAAGAAATAATCATATGTATAAGGCATATTTGCTCCATACAAAAAGATGGGACTCCTGATGTGTGATTACCCTAGCCCCTGGCAGCTGCCGCTTGTGTCTGTGCCAGTTGACATGTATACACTCCATCTGAAGTTTGTCACTTAACAAGTGAGATTGTTAAGAGTTCTGGTGGGGATTTTTCATAGCAGATGTTTTTCTTTACTTACCATTTGTTTTAATTATTCCTGATGTTTTGCCTATCATATTGCAGTCTTCTTCAAAGGAAAAGAAATAAGCAGTTGTCATAACAACAAAGCTCTTCATTACCACAGGAACCTTTGACAGCTTTATTTGAAACTCAAAGAAAAAATTAAAAGAGAAACCTGACCAATTATTTGTATCAGTCTGATTAGTGCCTTCTCCCAAAATTACAACATGAAGGAGAGTGTGTTTATGAATAGCTGTTGTAATTCAAAACCAGGGGTGGGGGGGAAGAAGGAGACACCCACATTTTACTGAGTTTATTAATAGAAGGCATTGCTGAACATTGCTTGTCTGAGTATTAATAGTAGGGTCTAAGGTGCAAAATTTGTAAGGGGGTCCAATACTTTGTTCCTCACACAGACATCACTATTTGAATCCTGGCAGGGAGGGGAAGCATTTAACTTGCTGGATCCATTTGCAAAATTGCAAAATTTGGAAATAAAAGTGATAGAATTGGGAGCTCTTGCCTTAACTGCTGTGGAGGATGTCAAGGCTGTAGCAGTGTTGCCTTGTGGTTACCCAGGCTAGGAAAGCATGTGGGCAAGGTCAAGGGGGCAGGGGTGCTACTTGGGGGCAGGGGTGCTACTTGACTAAACCACAGTATGAGAGTGTTTCCTTTTTGCTTGTAGCACAGGAAAGCGGGAGAGCTCTTTGCTCCCTCCTGTTCTAACTCCTTAGGTTCAAACTTCATAGATGTTTGGATGCTGTAGTTTTCCTTAACACCAGTCTCTAATTTTTAGTATGAAATAAAAATCCAGATGTTCTTTCATATATTCTAGGCATTTATTGTTTTGTTTTGTTTTGTTTTGTTGGAGGGGTGGGGGAAGCAGTGAAGGAAGGGCGAAGGAGCAGTGTGCAAACTAACTCTGCAAACTAAATGTTTTCAACACCTGCAGCCTTTACATGAGACTGTTTTGCCCTCAGTTTAACCAGAAATAGTATTTGCTAGACATAATCTTAATTTCCCCCTTTTACCAGGGAAAGGATAGGCTTCTGCAGAGACCTCTCATTCTGTCCTTTTCCTACAAGAAATTTTAAAAAACAGCATTTTTCTTCTGATGTAGAAAGATGAGAAACCTGGATTGTCTCCCATGCATGCTTCCTACCTGTGGCCGTGTCTTGTATTAAATCCAAATCATACAAGGCTGATTCTTTCTGGTCGAAGTTCACAGGAATCAGCTGGGCTATGTCATGTATAAATTTGGTCCACAGAGTAAAAATCTTCTCAGAATCAATTAAAAGAAAAGAAACAACCTCACAAAAATGCATGTGTGTTGTTGGTGGGGAGAGGGTAGGGATAGTTCTCTTGTGTACCTGTTTCTTTGTGGCACCTTAAAACTACACATAAGGAATCTTTTGACTGCTTTTGTCCTATGGGAAATTAAGCTTTGGTTCCATTGTTACACAAGATGGTTTGGGGAGCTATTATTTAATTATGGCGACTACACACATACAAGACATTGCATTAGGAAACACACACACACCATCTGCTAGATACCATCATTTAGCTGTAGGCATGCAGGAACAGAGTCTTAGGAGTGTTAACTGTATTCTAGGAGGCTTTAAATGCAGGTCTTATACATCATTGCGGAGGGAGGCATTTCAGGGAGAGAATATTCCTTGATAATGCAGTCATTATTATTGCAGAAAGATGTTAATTTTTACAATAAATACGCTTAATCTTTTTATGTAGATCATTTTGTAAAATAAACAGGGCATTTTTATGAGCTACTTAGAACTGCAGCCGAGTGGGGATTTGCACTAAGATCCTCTGTACTCTCTCAATTGCAGGCAATTTTTTAATTCCAGAGAACTCACTCCAGCCCATTTGTGGTGGTGGTGGTTTTTAACTAACATAAAGGCATGACACTTTTAAAAGTTTCAAACCATTTACGCAACTAAACATTGATTAGTAGAGTTAATATTGTAATTACTTAAAAAGAAACAGAGAAGGGTTTTAGTCGGGCTCTGAGCTGGTGGTTTTAACTGAGGATCTTTGATAACTCCTAGAATATGCATGTGAAAGAGGGGGAGAGCATAGGAAAGCAAAGGATGAGGATGGAGCAGAGATCCTGAGAACCAGGAGCTCTTGAATTTTTGAGAGACTGAATTTTGCATCCTGGTCAGAAGTTAGTCTTTCCTCGCATACAAACCTCTTTGTTGTCAATTTGCATGTGACATGACATTCTTCCCTGGCTTTTGAGACTTCATTTGTGAATCTGGGCAAGTCACTTAGTTTCTCTGGCACAGTTTCCCAGCTGCAAAACAAAGGTGATAATACTTCCCCCTCTTATTAAAGCCTGACAACTGCTTATATACTATGGACATGGGGACCGTACTAGCATCTGAGAGAGTCAGGTTGGCTGCATGATGTCAAAGAGCTATATTGTTCCATCCCAGAAGAGTATGCATTTCCTTGCATGATGTGTTGGCAGTAGGATTTTCTTTGGGATAGTGGGTGCAGTAGAAACACAAGGCAACATACTTATTGGTGCCCACTGAATGCAACCTTCTATACATGGGTGGATCCAGGATTCTATGAAGGAGAGTTCAAGGGCTGCTCCAAGCTCCTCTCCCACCCCCAGGCAGGCAGTCATGGGATCAGCTACAGGGATTTTGGGGGTTATTTTTAAGTCTCCAAATCTGTTAAGAATCCTGTCCCTCTGTTCCACCGTCATAGTTTCATAGTTTCTAGGGTCAGAAGGGACCTGAGCAGATCATTGAGTCCGACCCCCTGCCATGGCAGGAAAGAGTACTGGG